>NC_137142.1:35395716-35423216 GCF_949319135.1 Squalius cephalus
GTGTCTGTGATCAGATCACATGACGATGAGGTGTGTCTGTGATCAGATCACATGACGATGAGGTGTGTCTGTGATCAGATCACATGATTATGAGGCGTGTCTGTGATCAGATCACATGATTATGAGGCGTGTCTGGAATCAGATCACATGACTATGAGGCGTGTCTGTGATCAGATCACATGATTATGAGGCGTGTCTGTGATCAGATCACATGACGATGAGGTGTGTCTGTGATCAGATCACATGACGATGAGGTGTGTCTGTGATCAGATCACATGATTATGAGGCGTGTCTGTGATCAGATCACATGATTATGAGGCGTGTCTGTGATCAGATCACATGACGATGAGGTGTGTCTGTGATCAGATCACATGATTATGAGGCGTGTCTGTGATCAGATCACATGATTATGAGGCGTGTCTGTGATCAGATCACATGATTATGAGGCGTGTCTGTGATCAGATCACATGATTATGAGGCGTGTCTGTGATCAGATCACATGATTATGAGGCGTGTCTGTGATCAGATCACATGATTATGAGGCGTGTCTGTGATCAGATCACATGACGATGAGGCGTGTCTGTGATCAGATCACATGATTATGAGGCGTGTCTGTGATCAGATCACATGATTATGAGGCGTGTCTGTGATCAGATCACATGACGATGAGGTGTGTCTGTGATCAGATCACATGATTATGAGGCGTGTCTGGAATCAGATCACATGATTATGAGGCGTGTCTGTGATCAGATCACATGATTATGAGGTGTGTCTGTGATCAGATCACATGATTATGAGGCGTGTCTGTGATCAGATCACATGATTATGAGGTGTGTCTGTGATCAGATCACATGATTATGAGGCGTGTCTGTGATCAGATCACATGATTATGAGGCGTGTCTGTGATCAGATCACATGATTATGAGGCGTGTCTGGAATCAGATCACATGATTATGAGGCGTGTCTGTGATCAGATCACATGATTATGAGGCGTGTCTGTGATCAGATCACATGATTATGAGGCGTGTCTGGGATCAGATCACATGATTATGAGGCGTGTCTGGGATCAGATCACATGATTATGAGGCGTGTCTGGGATCAGATCACATGATTATGAGGCGTGTCTGTGATCAGATCACATGATTATGAGGCGTGTCTGTGATCAGATCACGTGATTATGAGGCGTGTCTGTGATCAGATCACATGACGATGAGGTCATCTCGCTGCTCTTACTGAAGATGAGCTTCTATGGTCTGGAGACGCCGGAAGCGAAGGCATTATTACCTGGATGATTAAATTATGAAGCTTTCAGAGCTGCAGCTTCTCCTGAAACACGCCGGGCTATTTTTGGAGTTTCCAGCAGGATTCTGTGTTCGGAGCTCAACACAACAACAGCTGACAGAAATATGTTCTCTATTTTCCTCACGTTCCCATTCAGTTAAACATCCAGTTTTTGTTAATAAATGTTTTTTTCTTGGTCATACGAACGTTAAAGGAACATTCCATTCTTCAAACGTTATTGGAACGTTAGTTTTGAATGTTCTCTGAAACAATAGTAACATTTTAAAACATTAGACGAACGTCCAGCTGAAACATTTCAGTAAAAATAACGCTCCATGAACGATGTATAAATAATAGATATTAGACTAGATAACTCTGAACGATGGCTGTGTGAATGTGGCTGGCGTCTGACGGCTGATGATTGTCTTTGTTTCCTCCTGCAGGAGAACGAGTATCTTCAGGAGTGCCTTGAAGTCGTCCAGCAGGAGTTCATGATCTTCAACCGTGAAAAGTGAGAATATAAAAACTAGAGTTCTTAGTCATATGTTCTTGAAGATTAGGGTTAGTTCACCCAGAAATGAAAATTCTGTCCTCAATCACACAACAACAGTTTTTCCTCTGTACAGATGAAACCGTTATCAGAATGATTCCCATTCACATGGATCGGCGGGAATGACTATAAACGCTGTATATGCAGGCCAGACAAGTAACGTGAGGTGTCAGTTTGTAAAGAAAGACTACGCTCAAACGCGCATATCTATAGACTAAATACGTAATATGCGTCACCGTTTACACAGATTCATGTTTATACGTTTACGGTGTTGCTTTCAAAAAGGTGCACCTTGGATCCTGTTTCCCAGTTTGAGTTCTCGAGCTCCAAACACTGTAGTGCGAATGAACGGCCAGAACACATTACAAGTTTCTGTTTTCTTAGAACGGTGTCTTTATTTCTACAGCGCTTTTTACAGTACAGAGTGTTTCAAAGCAGCTTTACAGAGACAACAGGAAAATAATGCAACAGAGTTTGTTTCTGGAGAAAACAGAACAGGAATCTGAACACTGGATAAAGCCAAATACATTTCCTCATGTTATTGGGAGTAAAATGTTGTATAAATCAGGTGAAGGATATATAAATAAACCCTCAGAATATAGATATGAATAATTTGGTGTGTGAGAAGCTGCTGAAGTGGAGATTTCTGCCTTTAAAGAGATGGATTGAGATTTAAATATATTTCTATGTGCAGGTAAAGCAGGGCTATGGGGTCAATATCTCGTCTATTGCGGTCACAGATAAAAAAAATAACATTTAAAAACACAAATATATTGTATATATATAACTAAAAAAATGATCAGAATACCAAACAACGTGGTCACCTATCAAAATATAATAATCGTGAATCAAAAAATAACAAGCAGGAATAAAAACTTTAAACACATAAAAACTGCACAAAACTTAAACTTATGTTCATGTTTTCTTAAAAATGATGTTTTCCTTGGTTTTATTGCGCTGTACTTTGTGCTCTCATACATTTTTACATTTTGCGTCACCATTGGTCCACTAGTTCTAGATTGACAGCTCCTCCTCTAGCCAATCAGTCGAAGAGGGGAGGTGACGTCACACCAATGACCGCGTTGTTTGCTTTTCTGATCATTTTGCATGATTTCTTTCAGTTTGTGCAATATATTTTTACAAACGTTTTTAAATTTTTGATTCACGCTTATTATTATTTTTATCCGTGACCGCAATTCTTTTACTATTGATCCCATACAGGACAGATGCAGTTGTGTGTGTTTTACACCAGATGTGTGTGCAGTTGTGTGTTTTACACCAGATGTGTGTGCAGTTGTGTGTGTTTTACACCAGATGTGTGTGCAGTTGTGTGTGTTTTACACCAGATGTGTGTGCCGTTGTGTGTGTTTTACATCAGATGTGTGTGCAGTTGTGTGTGTTTTACACCAGATGTGTGTGCAGTTGTGTGTGTTTTACACCAGATGTGTGTGCAGTTGTGTGTTTTACACCAGATGTGTGTGCAGTTGTGTGTGTTTTACACCAGATGTGTGTGCAGTTGTGTGTGTTTTACACCAGATGTGTGTGCCGTTGTGTGTGTTTTACAGCAGATGTGTGTGCAGTTGTGTGTGTTTTACATCAGATGTGTGTGCAGTTGTGTGTTTTACAGCAGATGTGTGTGCAGTTGTGTGTGTTTTACATCAGATGTGTGTGCCGTTGTGTGTGTTTTACAGCAGATGTGTGTGCAGTTGTGTGTGTTTTACATCAGATGTGTGTGCCGTTGTGTGTGTTTTACACCAGATGTGTGTGCCGTTGTGTGTGTTTTACAGCAGATGTGTGTGCAGTTGTGTGTGTTTTACAGCAGATGTGTGTGCAGTTGTGTGTGTTTTACATCAGATGTGTGTGCAGTTGTGTGTGTTTTACAGCAGATGTGTGTGCCGTTGTGTGTGTTTTACAGCAGATGTGTGTGCAGTTGTGTGTGTTTTACAGCAGATGTGTGTGCAGTTGTGTGTGTTTTACATCAGATGTGTGTGCAGTTGTGTGTGTTTTACATCAGATGTGTGTGCAGTTGTGTGTTTTACACCAGATGTGTGTGCAGTTGTGTGTTTTACAGCAGATGTGTGTGCCGTTGTGTGTGTTTTACAGCAGATGTGTGTGCAGTTGTGTGTTTTACAGCAGATGTGTGTGCCGTTGTGTGTGTTTTACAGCAGATGTGTGTGCCGTTGTGTGTGTTTTACAGCAGATGTGTGTGCAGTTGTGTGTGTTTTACATCAGATGTGTGTGCAGTTGTGTGTGTTTTACATCAGATGTGTGTGCAGTTGTGTGTGTTTTACATCAGATGTGTGTGCAGTTGTGTGTGTTTTACATCAGATGTGTGTGCAGTTGTGTGTGTTTTACATCAGATGTGTGTGCCGTTGTGTGTGTTTTACAGCAGATGTGTGTGCCGTTGTGTGTGTTTTACATCAGATGTGTGTGCAGTTGTGTGTTTTACATCAGATGTGTGTGCAGTTGTGTGTTTTACAGCAGATGTGTGTGCAGTTGTGTGTGTTTTACATCAGATGTGTGTGCAGTTGTGTGTTTTACATCAGATGTGTGTGCAGTTGTGTGTGTTTTACATCAGATGTGTGTACAGTTGTGTGTTTTACATCAGATGTGTGTGCAGTTGTGTGTTTTACAGCAGATGTGTGTGCAGTTGTGTGTGTTTTACATCAGATGTGTGTGCAGTTGTGTGTTTTACAGCAGATGTGTGTGCAGTTGTGTGTGTTTTACAGCAGATGTGTGTGCAGTTGTGTGTGTTTTACATCAGATGTGTGTGCCGTTGTGTGTGTTTTACATCAGATGTGTGTGCAGTTGTGTGTGTTTTACATCAGATGTGTGTGCAGTTGTGTGTTTTACAGCAGATGTGTGTGCAGTTGTGTGTGTTTTACAGCAGATGTGTGTGCAGTTGTGTGTGTTTTACATCAGATGTGTGTGCAGTTGTGTGTGTTTTACATCAGATGTGTGTGCAGTTGTGTGTTTTACAGCAGATGTGTGTGCAGTTGTGTGTGTTTTACAGCAGATGTGTGTGCAGTTGTGTGTGTTTTACATCAGATGTGTGTGCAGTTGTGTGTTTTACATCAGATGTGTGTGCCGTTGTGTGTGTTTTACATCAGATGTGTGTGCAGTTGTGTGTGTTTTACATCAGATGTGTGTGCAGTTGTGTGTTTTACATCAGATGTGTGTGCAGTTGTGTGTTTTACAGCAGATGTGTGTGCAGTTGTGTGTGTTTTACAGCAGATGTGTGTGCAGTTGTGTGTGTTTTACAGCAGATGTGTGTGCAGTTGTGTGTGTTTTACATCAGATGTGTGTGCAGTTGTGTGTTTTACAGCAGATGTGTGTGTGTGTGTGTTCAGGTTGAAGCGTCGGCAGGAGGAGGGCTGTCTGGGAGCAGATGGAGATGGAGATGGAGATCCAGACGCCGATGAAGCCGAAGCCGAAGCCGAAGCCGAAGGAGGAACCGAGGACGAAGAGACCGAACCCGAACCCGAGACCTCCAAACTGAGCATGTGCGGCTCGGTCTGCTCGTCTCCTGGAAGCTGCTAGCGCTCGCCATGCCTTTAAACCCTCATGATCAGAGCCGTCTCCTGCAGCAAGTTTGAACTTCTATGCAACGTATCTCTTCAGCATGATGTAAAATAGAGATTGTAGAGGCAAATCAACACGCTTGAGTATGACGACACCCCATGAAACTGATGAAGGAGCTCTTCGTCTTCAGGCAGAAACGCCATCCACACATGAAGCTGCTTGAGGATCCGTTGATATTTCACATGCATTTGTATGTTTACATACGTGAGTTATTATTATTGGTCATGGAAGCATCTGGTGCCTTTTGAGTTCAGCACCGAGTTTCTTGCTTTCATGCGCTGTGAGAAGACTAACTATAGGACTAGTTAACACACACTAGTGAGTGTTATTCTTCTTCTTTCATCCTCATATCAGGAAAAACAATTCACCCCATAATTCGCACAGGTTTACTGGTTACACTGTCCTCCAATAGATCATTGATGCATGATATTTTCTCCTGTTTTCCTCATCCGTGCTCCAGACGTCGTGTTTTCCAGCCGTTTGAGATGTTCCTCCACAGCACTTTAAAGCAGAAATTCTGTGGTAGAATTCAATCGGAGAGTCATTTGTTTCGTTTTTTCTTCTAAAGAAATGGAAAATGCATTGACAAATCTGTTTACAGTGAGATGAACTGCAGTCATGTCGATTTAATTCTACATGAGGGTGATCACATGACCATTTCTACTTTCAGCATTTCCTTTAAAGCTTTTATTTCCTGAAGGGCTCATCACCCTGTTTATTGTAAATATCCAGTAGTCATTAGTTTACACCATGATTTACTAATAGTTTTGGAGGAGGTACAGTTTAACAGTATATACATATTGGTTCCTGAATTAAAGATCATCAGTATTTTCATCCATTTCCCTAGAGGAAATCAGTATTTACACTACCGGTTAAAAGTAAGAAATCATTAGGATTTTTAAATGTTTTTGAATGAAGTCTCTTCTGCTCACCAAGGCTGCATTTATTTGAGCAAAAATGAGTGTTTAATGCTGCCTTCATGTGCTATCGGAATTATCCTAGGAAATATGAGTTTCCTAGTCGGAAATTTCCTAATTGTAGTTTCCTTGTCGGAAAATCCTATTTGGAAATTTCCTAGTTGTAGTTTCCTAGTCGGAAAATCCTAGTTGGAGTTTCCTAGACGGAAATTCCTAGTTGTAGTTTCCTAGTCGGAAATTTTCTAGTTGTAGTTTCCTAGTCGGAAAATCCTATTTGGAAATTCCTAGTTGGAGTTTTCTTGTCGGAAATTCCTAGTTGGAGTTTCCTAGACGGAAATTCCTAGTTGTAGTTTCCTAGTCGGAAATTTTCTAGTTGTAGTTTCCTAGTCGGAAAATCCTATTTGGAAATTCCTAGTTGTTGTTTCCTAGTCGGAAATTTTCTAGTTGTAGTTTCCTAGTCGGAAATTGGACATGAATGCCCTCTCAAATGGTATTTACCACTGGGAAGCTCGAGGAGGATTATGACATCCGAGTTTCCGAGTTGGGCGGGCCATAAACTTTAAACACGGCGATGCTGCTGTGACTGCTATTCTTTATTAATTATCCTACAACAGCTACATTGCCTTGTCTTGATGTTAAAGTAGTGCATATTTACAAATATTAATAATTATATATTGTGTTTTATACACAGCTACAATAGCATGGAAGTAGAATAGGAAGTAGGAAATTTCCGATTGCATATGAAGGCATAAGCTCCTTGTCAAAGGATCCATAAACGTAGTAAAATATGTGGCATATGATGATTTTATTATGATGCCTTCACGTGTTAATGAAAATGTCCTACTCCTGAAGTCGTGATTACGAGCTTGTCATGTTCAAGTGCTTTGTTGTTGGAAAAGACAGAAATCCTGGAGGACACCAGGTTTATTCTTGCCTATTTATTGTGAAAATCTTATTAAAGCCAAAATGATTGACAACCATATAAACATTCACCGCGTTACCTAGAATCTATCCACAATTTCAGTCAAATTCAGGCCATTTTCTCTATCAAAATTATCTCTGAGTTTTCCACAGTAAATACAACTTGAGAAGGTGTTCATGACCAATGTCTGACTAGGAAACTCTGACTTAGAATTTCTGACTAGGAAACTCGTATTTATAATAATTCCAATAGCACATGAAGGCAGCACAAATCTTAATAAACAGGCATGTAATGCTGCCTTCACATGCTATCAGAATTATCGTAAATATGAGTTTCCTTGACGGAAATTACTAGTTGTAGTTTCCTAGTCGGAAATACGCAGTTGGAAATTTCTAGTTGTAGTTTCCTAGTCGGAAATATGCAGTTGGAAATTTCTAGTTGTAGTTTCCTAGTCGGAAATTCCTAGTTTGAGTTTCCTAGTTGGATTTTGGACATGATCGCCTTCCTAGTTGAAGTTTCCTAGTTGGAAATTCCTAGTTGTTGTTTCCTAGTCAGAAATTCCAAATCTGAGTTTCCTAGTCGGAAATTCCTAGTTGGAGTTTCTTAGTCAGAAATTCCTAGTTGAAGTTTCCTAGTTGGAAATTCCTAGTTGAAGTATCCTAGTCGGAAATTCCTAGTTGGAGTTTCCTAGTAAGAAATTCCAAGTCTGAGTTTCCTAGTTGGAAATGCCTAGTTGGAGTTTCCTAGTTTGTTTCCTAATTGGATTTTGGACATGAACGCCTTCCTAGTTGAAGATTCCTAGTTGGAAATTCCTAGTTGTCATTTCCTAGTTGGAAATTCCTAGTTGTCGTTTCCTAGTTGGAAATTCCTAGTTGTAGTTTTTCTAGTTGGAAATTACTAGTTGGATTTTGGACATGAACAAAATCATGCTCATATTTACTACTGGGAAACCAAGTTGGGCAGGCCATAAACTTTAAACATGGCGGAGAAGAGAGCGAACTGCTATTCTTTAGTTTTCCCCCAACAGCTACGAGATCTTGTCTTGATGTTAAAGTAGTGCATATTTACATATATGAAGAATAATTTGAAGCACATTGTATGTTTTAAACACAGTGAAAATACTGTATTTGACCGATATTCCAGAACCGTCAGCAAGCTGACTATCCGGATGCAGTGCAGTCAATGTTTATATGGTTGTCAATAAATGGGACGCTAAATATCATTTTGGTTTTAATAAGAACCGGAACGCGACAAGCTCGTAATAGGAAATTTCCAATAGCAAGTGAAGGCATCATAATCATTGACCCATAAACCCACAGCTGTGATGTTGATGATGATGATGATGATGATGATGATGATGATGATGGCGGTTCCTGGAATATATTTGTCTCTTGTCGCTGCTTTGAAACTTCCTCTCTTCTCACATGTTGCCAAATTACCTTTCTGACTGTTAGACTTCTTAAACTAGCATTCAGTGAAGGGTTTGATGAGCCGTGAACCCTTCATCTCTGCTGCTTACTGAATCTCTATAGGACACCAGTTTAAGATTATTTATAGCTGACAGACAGTAGCATGTGTGTGTGTGTGTGTGTGTGTGTGTTTGAGGATGTGTGTGTTACGTGCTTCAGTAGATTCCCGAGGTTTCTTTAGTGTAGCATTAGTAGGAATAACCGAAAGCGTGTTGATGTCGGCACACGTGTAGCGTTCGTTACACTGCAGAAAACATGTTCTTCTGTTTCTGTCTCGTTTTCAGGCGCAAATATCTAAACATTCATAAATCAACCGGAGAAGAAGAAACATGACTGAAGATATCAAGATATTAACTTTCTGAAAAAATGATTTAAAAGTGAAGAGCTTAAAAACAAGAACAAATTTCTGGCAATGGGATAAAAAAAATCTGATTGTTTTTCCTTTGAATTAAGTTTATTTTTCTGATTAATTTTTATAGAAAAGAAGTCAGAAAGTAAGACATTATCTGGTAATTCAAGTGTATCTTGATTTAAGAATGTTTATGTATTAGCGCTGGACGAGACAGACTCTGAGGAAGAGGAAGAGTTCTGCAGTGAACCGTAAACTCCAGCGCTTCATCATGTAAAACATGTACATAGAGAAAAGCTCCAGTATTTCTCCACAGTTTTATGTGGATGTGCTGACATAAGCGAGTATATATGTAGACGATAATAAGAGGTTTTATGAAGCGACGTCTTCAGACCATGTTGTTTAAAATCTCTTTCAAGTGTGCAGGCACAACTTGTAGGCAAATACGCCAAAGCTTTTGTACCATTTGCATAGCCATTTCTAATATAAATGAGTGCCTGTGTGTGTGTGTGTGTGTGTGTGTGTGTGTGTGTGTGTGTGTGTGTGTGTGTGTGTGTGTGTGTGTGTGTGTGTGTGTGTGTGTGTGTGTGTGTGTGTGTGTGTGTGTGTGTGTGAGTTAGTGCGTGTGTTAAAATTGTGAGTGTGTTTGTGAGTGAGTGAGTGTGTGTGTGTGTGTGTGTGTGTGTGTGTGTGTGTGTGTGTGTGTGTGTTTGTGAGTGAGTGAGTGAGTGAGTTAGTGCGTGTGTAAGATTGTGAGTGTGTGTGTGTGTGTGTGTGTGTGTGTGTGTGTGTGACTGAGTGATTGAGTTAGTGTGTGTGTGTGTGTGTGTGTGTGTGTGTGTGTGTGTGTGTGTGTGTTAAGATTGTGAGTGTGTGTGTGTGTGTGTGTGTGTGTGTTAGAGTGAGTGTGTGAGAGAGAGTGAGTGAGTTAGTGTGTGTGTTAGAGTGTGAGTGTGTGTGTGTGTGTGTGTGAGTGAGTGAGTGAGTGAGTGAGTGAGTGAGTGTGTGTTTGTGAGAGTGTGTGCGTTAAGAGTGTGAGTGTGTGTGCATGCATGTGAGTGTCTGTTGATTAGCGCTTAAAGCCCATAGAAACAGTAACATTTGTAAACAAGCATTTATTGTAACAAGTAAAATCTTGGAATGTTTTTGAAATACTCTAACAGTAACACAGTAACATTAGTCAGAGAAGTGGAAGATTCCGTGGAGAATCTGAAGTCCTGCATGTTCCAGTCGATCATTTGGAGGATTCGAGCAGAAGTGTGTGTGTGTGTGTGTGTGTGTGTGTGTGTGTGTGTGTGTGTTTCTGCACGGATGAGTCCTAGTTCTGCTCAGTCTGTCATGAATCCTCACGGACTGATCCACGAAGACAGACTTATATTGTGATCCATTGTAATGTGGACGGCATGATACTGTACGTAAACATAGATTCTCTTGAATATTTTGGCAACCCATAGATTTTGACGATCATTAAAGTATGAATAAAGTATTAACATGCTCTTGTGTCAGTTTATTTCTTAATAAAGCGTGTGTGTGTGTGTGTGTGTGTGTGTGTGTGTGAAGTGTTTCTGTATCGTGTGTGAGACTGAAGATGATTTCTGCTGATGTTCACGATACAAAATACAGACGAAATAAACATTTGACAACAACTCCCACATAAAGTCACTGTTAAATGTGATTAGTTGACTTTAAAGAAAGTAGAATATCAGAGAGGTATACAGAGTTCACTTATAAAGTTAATTAAATAGTTTAGTGTCGACACACACACACTGTTGTTCATCTCACATGCAGAAAAACAGTGAAACACAAACTCGTACTGCAGGTGTGCGTAATATTCTCTGTCAGATAATCTCACTTTATTAACCAAAATCTTTTGCTGCTGACCTTCGATGATCCATTTCAACCAAAATAGTAAGCAAAAAACGACTTTAGATAAACATGAAACATTACATTTGTGTTTCATTTTGTAGTTTTTATTGCTGTAGTAATTGTTGAACCTTTAGTAGAGCGGCGCCCTCTACTGTCCAGGAGTGAACCTGCGTTTGAGGATTATCAGCTCACTCCCGGTGTGAAAGGGACAAAAATACAACTTTTTTTTTTTTTTTGTTATTATAAAAATAAAAATAAAGCAAGCACAGCACAAGTGAGAAAAAGTAACGCAAAAGTAACATAACATTACTTTCCATAAAAAATCACTAAAAAAATAAGTAATGTAATTAGTTACTTTTTTTAAGGAGTAATGCAATATTGTAACGCATTACTTTTAAAAGTAACACTGATAGTTTGGGCTTTACAGAAGGCAGTGTTCTCACTTTCTCAATATGAATTAAAATGACTTAAAACAACGACTAAAAATAGTGTTAACAAACAAGTATTAAAATGAGCTGAAACAGCTAAACTGCTTCTCGTCTTTGACAACATCATTCCCACAATCTTGGAAAACTGGGAAATATGATGGATTTTTTTTTAGTTATGAAAAGCTCTGAAATCGCTCTCTACACTGCAAAGAAAGCTTTTCTTACTCAGTAGTTTTGTCTTGTTTCCAGTCCAAATATATAAAAATTCTTAATCAAGATGCATTTACTAGATGAGTAAAATGACAAGATATTATGTCTTGTTTTCAGGGGAAATTAATCAAAATTAAGTGAGTACATTTTTTTAAGTGAGAATAAAATTTTGATTGATTGATTGATTGAGTTGATGCTTAAATCAAGCGAAATGATCTCCCAGTGGGGTGAGAAGAATAATCCTGTTTCTGTTTGAATTAAGCATCAACTCACTTAAGATTTCATGTCTTGTTTTATGATGTCTTGGGGAATTAATCAAAATTATGGCATTTTACTCATCTAGTAAATGCATCTTGATTAAGAAATGTTTGATATTTGGACTGGAAACAAGACAGAAATACTAAGTAAGACATTTGCAGTGTAAGCTCTCTAAATCAGAAACATCTGGAAAAAATCATGCAGATTCATTGGTGAAAAAGAGCAAGAACCCTGAAAAACATCTGGATTCCTGAATTTTATTTTCATTTTAATCAAAATGATTATAGTTAGTAATTCTAGCCTATGGACACTCCTAGATTCTGTCAATTAAAAGAAAAAGACAGAACAATAATATCATTACAGCAGATAAACCAGAGGGAAAATATTGACCTGAATATTGTGAAATATTCACTATAAATGATGTTCTTCCTCATTTAGTGGAGAATCAGACTAACAGAAGATAGTAAGTCTTGCTTTCTGAAACATTAAGTGAGTTTGTGCTTAAAACAAGAACAAATATCTGATCAGTGATCAGAAAAATGATCTTAATTCACTTAATTTTGATACATTTCTCACTTAATATCTTCACTGCAAAAATTTTTATTCTTACTAAGTATTTTTGTGTTGTTTCCAGTCCAAATATCAAAAAATATTAAATCAAGATGCATTTATTTAATAGTAAAATGCCATATTATGTCTTGTTTTCTGGGAAATTAAATAAAAATGAAGTGAGTTTTTGCTTAACAAGCTAAATGATCTGCCAATGGAGTAAGAAAAATAATCTTGTTTCTGTTTGAATTCAAATTATTTTTCTGACCCCATTGGCAGATCATTTAGCTTGTTTTAAGCAAAAACTCACTTACTTTTTATTAATTCCCCTGGGAAACAAGACATAATATCTTATGGCATTTTACTTATCTAGTAAATGCTTCTTGATTTAAGAATTTTTAGATATTTGTACTGAGATATAAATACTAAGTAAGAAAAGCTTTTTTGCAGTCATTCTGCTCTTCAGTCATTTTAGACCGAAAACATTTACGTTTTGTTTTTTTCGAATTTTTTACTTTTATTGGAGTGGTACGAAACTTGGTAAAGGTTTTGGCACTGGCTATATGAACACACAAAAAAATCATGGACATGATTCGAACAGGTTAAATGGTCCTGAAATCCGTCACACTTTTGAGTTCCTCGCGGTCAAAGATGAGCGCATTGTAGATGAACGAGAGAGTTTCCTCTAGTGGAAGCGTCTGGAACTGCAGCCGAACACACACTCACTGAAAGATCATTTACTGAGATATCAAGCTTAAACTTGGATCACAAATTGTTTGGATTTATTGCTTTGATTTTCTCACAGTTTTAGAGTAAAACAGGTTTTTGAAAATATATATTTCATATAAAAATGTAAAATAGTATTTTTGTGCATTATTCATAACAATAACACGTAAAATTCTGTTACTTTTTAAAACTCTTTTCACTTCATCAATAATCTGCCAAGTGTCGTCTTTAAAAGAGATCAAACTTACGTCTGTCGCTCTAAAACGTTCAAGATTTACGGCAGTTTAAGTTGGAAATTTAATCTTCAGGTCTATGCTCAGAAAGTGAATAAATGGATTATAAATACAGCGTAAATATAATTTAGTATAAAAAAAATCCCCTAAAAATACAAAATTTTATATAAAATAATGATTTAATAAAACATTTTAGACCGACACGTGAAGAGCACCAGAGGGTTACGGATGTTTAGATATTTCTAAGACAGAAACACTGAGGAAGAACATCATTTGTTGCAGTCCCAGACAGCAACATGGTGTCGGCCCACATCCGGCACGCGTCGAAGCCACATGTACCGAATGTGGGCCGGATCTGGGCCGACACTGCCACTGTCTGAGGTGTAACGAGGGAACTTGGAGTCGGAGAGCTGGAGAGTCGCTGCTTTAAGGGCTTCACGGTGTGTAGATGAGCAGGTGATGGAGAATATGAATGTTCCTCAGATGTGATGATCACGGGTTCGGGGGCTCGTCCAGCAGGTCTATAGGTGACCCGTCCACCAGGGGGCTCCACTCACGGGCCTCCAGCTCCTCCATCAGCAGATCCAGCTCCTCCTGCAGCTTCCGAACGCCCGACTCCAGACGCTGGACCACAGAAGAAGAAGAAGAAACACGTCAACATCAAGCGGACTCAAGCGTACGGCTGCGTCCGATGGGAAATATGTGATTTCCCAGACAGCAACATAGTGTCGGCCCAGATACGGTACGCATCTGGAACATGTGGATTCAACACGTACCGGATCTGGGCCGACACTATGTTGCTGTCTGGGACTACACAAAAACGATGCCTTGTTTTCCAGCACAAATATCTAAACATTCTTAAATCAAGATACATTTACTGGAGAAGAAGCAGAATGTCTGAAGATAATAAGTGAGAAATGTATCAGTATTAAAGGTGCAGTGTGTTAGAATGACATCTAGTGGTCGAGATAGGGACTGCAGGCCAGATTCAAAACATCAGGGATCGTTGTTTCCCCGCCTCCGCAGACTCGACGCTCACGGGTCGCCACTTTGAGCACACGCAACAGGAACGAGCGCAACTGACAACGAAAGCCGAGGAGACTTACACACTTGTTAGTTGATGAGTTGATTTATCCGTGTTTTAATATGCTCTCGTTCATAGAGATTTATAGATGGACATCGAGGCTTTTTAGGTTGTGTGGAATCTGCAGTCTCTGGCCCAGTTTGTTTGCTCGTTTCCATGGCTACGATACGCTGTGTTTCCCGCCAGCTGGCATCCCGGGGGCGATATTTTTTTTCCCAGGATGGTAGGGGAAGACTCATGAATATTCATTAGGGAAGTCATCCCTGATTGGTCTTAACCCCAGTGACGGGTAGGTTTAGGGGCGGGGTTATGGAGGTCATAAGACCCCCAGTGATGGGTAGGTTTATGGGTGGGGTTAGGGGTAGGTCATCAGACCAATCAGGGATGACTTCCCTAATGAATATTCATGAGTCTTCCCCTACCATCCTGGGAAGAAAAAAAATCGCATCCCGGGGTGTCGAAATCCAGTGCAGTTTTTGGCAGTGGGCGGAGTCACACAGACCAAAACAAAAACCGACGGACAAGTAAAATAACCGGATATAGAAGTGTTTATCAGAGAAACGAGTGTGTGATCTTAGCATGTTTCCTAAATATCTGCAAACATATGATGGTATTTTTATGCTTTAGTAGAGTAAAAAAGTTACATACAGCACCTTTAAGTGAATTAAGTTTTATTTTTCTGACCACATTAGCAGATATTTGTTCTTGTTTTAAGCACAAACTCCATTTTGATCATTTTTTTTAGAAAGCAAGACTTTCTGGAGAAGAGTTTCTCCAGTAAATGCCCAGTGTCGGACTCGGCCCAGATTCGGCCCACATCCGGAGCGCGTTGAATCCACACGATCTGAGCCGAAACGATGTTGCTGTCTCGGATGTGTGTTAAAACTTGCACATATAATCTCTGAAGCGCTCTATACTTCATCCAAAATCAAGCAAGAAACTAGAAAACTTGAACTACTATGTACTGACATTTAAATGAATTATTTGATACAATGCATTACATTTTTTATTTGTACATACTTGTATTAAAAAATATATAAAAGATTTTTTGAGCATTACAAATTATGCAAAAATCTCAATGTCTTGTAGAAACGTCTAAAAAATATACTGGGAAAAAAAAGAGATTTGGGACATTGCAAAATATAAACTGTATTATTACCCAGCTCTTTATATGAAGTATACAAGCACGTCCAACTTTATTTACATGCCGAATAATCCGTGACATAAATATACAGCGATATATCAAGAACAAATATCTGCCAAAGGAGTCAGAAAAATAAACCTAATTTGAAGTAAAAACGGACTCCATTGGCAGATATTTGTTCTTGTTTTAGTTTTGACACATTGTTTCAGAGTAAATCAAACACTGAACTGACAGTCGATCAGGTTTATGAGTGACGTCACCTCCTCGACGCCGTCCATTCGCTCGTGAAGAGCCTTCTGATCCTGACAGGCGTTAGAGCTGCTCGTCTGAGGCCCTGTGACACACACACACACACACACACACACACACACACCTGAGTCACTGAAAACACATTAACATCAATCATACGGAAAAACCCATCAGAGGACAGTAAAGATTCACACAATCATCTGCAGTTACAATAACATCATCTGAATAATGCTGACAACAGATGATGTCAGCTCACACACACACACACACACACTGGAGAAGTTTGTTATTATATGTAAGCACATTTATGCCACATAAGGAAAAAAAAACTCTGGTAAATCATAATCTAAAACTTTGAAATTAAATTATGACATACTAAGTCATAATTATGAAAAGTCTAAATTATGACATTAAAAGTCAACATTTTTACATAGAAAAATCGAAATTAGGACAGTATTTCAACTTTTGTCATAATAAAACATTTTATATCATAATTTCAATTTATGGTATAACATTGACTGTTATAATTTTGCATTTTTAAGTCATAATGTCAACTTAGTATGTTAGAATTTTTACTTTTTGTGCCATAATTTTGCCTTTTTAAGTCAATTTCAATTTAGTATGTTATAATTTTGACTTTTTTGTCTTAATTTGGATTTTTTATGCTATAATTTCGACTTTTTAAGTCATAATTTCAATTGTTATAATTTTGACTTTTTGTCAATTTCACCTTTTCAAGACATAATTTCGACTTTATTGTCATAATTTTGATTTATGATATGACCTTAGAATGTCACAATTTTGTCTTTTAAAATCATAATTTCAACCTAGTATGTTTAATTTTATGTTAATTTGTAACTTTTTGTCAGAATTTTGACTTTTCACACCAGAATGTGAACTTATGAAGTCATATTTTAATTTAGTAGCCTATTTATATATAATTTTATAATTATAATTTTTACTTTTTTTGTCTTAATTTAGATTTTTTTTATTCCATAATTTCGACTTTTTAATTCATAATTTCAATTGTTAAAATTTTTACTTTTTGTCAATTTCAACTTTTAAAGTCATAATTTCAATTTAGTATGTTAAAATAAAATAAAAATGTTGTCATAATTTCATTTTTTAATGCCTTAGTTTTGCCCTTTAAAATCAATTTCAACTTAGTACATTTTCATGCCATAATTTTGCCTTTAAGTCATACTTAACTTAATAAGTCATAATTATGTTTAAGTCATAATTTCCACTCAGTGTTATAATTTTGACTTTTTTAAAAAAAATTACAATTTCTGTTTTTTATATAACCTTGACTTAATCTAGACTAATTTAGACTAGTCATTAAATAATTTTGTCCTTTTTAGTGATAATTTCAACTTAGTATGTTTAATTTAGTTCATTTTTTACTTTTTGTCAAAATATCGAATTTATCAACTTTTATGTCATAATTGTGATTTTCATTCTATAATTATGATTTACTAAAACATGATTTTATTTCTTATGTGGAGGAAATGGGCTTCCATATTATTAAGATATTAGTATGAAAAAAATATCGAAATGAAGTGAGTTTATGCTTAAAACAAGAACAAATATCTGCCAATGGAGTCAGAAAAATAACCAGGACAGAAACACTGAGGAAGAAGGCCGTTTTCTCCAGTCTCTCTCTCTCTCACACACACACACACACACACACACAGCTTTTACAGCAGCTCTTTAAGCTCTCAGGGCTTGTTATGTTTCCCGAGTTTTCCCGCAGGATTCCCACCTCCACAGTCTTTGATGTTTCTGCATTAAACTCTCTGTCGTGAGAATAGATCTGTAACAGATCTCCTGTAAGTGAGGGATGAGCCTGTTAAACACAGCGAGAGTGAACCAGCACACAGAGATCACGTGTCCTGATCTGACGTCAGATCCTCATCGACACACATCAATCACACACACAGATGAGGAACTGTGTGTGTATGTGTCGTTATAGTTCACTAACACTAAAAACATAACAAAAAAACAAGAAAATGTTACTTGAAGTTAAATAAAAGAAATAATACTCCCTGAAACGCCTCCATTGTATCTTGAGTTTCTCCCGGGAACGAACACGTCACAATATTCCTCATTATAATAATTAATGCACAGAATAAAGGGGCGGGGCCTGGTTGAGTTAGTTAGTAGTGTGTTAAACTGGCGGTTATGGTAAGGGGCGGGGCATTTCCCAAACACACTCGAAGCGCTCAACCAATCACAACACACTGCTCCAGCCGACCAATCAGAGCACAGTGTGCTTTTCAGGAGGAGGAGCTTCATAGAGACAGGAAGTAAACAGAGCGTTACTGACAGACTGGGAAGAGAGGAGCCGCAACAATGGAGAATATGAGGAGAATAATCAACATTCAAGCAGGAAAACCTGTTCTAGTAGAGCCTGAAAACAACATCAAGAGTTTGTGAAAAGGATTGATTGGTCCTCTTTAAAAAAAGAGGTTCTCTTGATATAAGAATGTTTAGATATTACTAATAAACAAGAAAAAAAACAAGATCTGTGGTGGATATATGTAATCTGAAATCTGGCTTGTTTTCTCTGTTTCGGTTCTGTTGAGATAAAAACTAATAAAAACAATATTGTAGAAGAATAAAGTGAGTCATAGTCATTTATGGGTAGAGCTGGTCATTCCATGAGCGTGAGATCACACACACACACACACACGCACGCACGCACGCACGCACACACACACACACACACACACACACACACACACACAACAAATCTCTCACTGACACTGAGATCCACTCGGATCTGGATTTGAGGACGGGAACATGAAGCTTCAGGGTTCTGGATGGACTCCAGTAGATCATGTGTGAAATCTCCTGTGTTTCTGCGGTTCTGTCAGTCATACAGCGCTGAACACACACACACACACACACACTCACACACACACACACACACACACTCACACACACACTCACACACACACTCCTAATCAGAACCAGATGTTCCAGTCGCAATTATTCTCTCTCTCTCTCTCGCCCTCTCACACACACACACACACACAGACACACACACACACACACACACAGACACACAAACACTCTCTCTCACACTCACTCACACACACTCTTGCGCACACACACACTCTCTCTCTCTCTCTCTCACTTGCATACACTCAACACACATAATCACTTTCACACACACTCTCTCTCTCTCTTTCACACACACACACACACACACACACACACACACACACACACACACACACTCTCTCTCTCTCTCTCACACACACACACACACACACACACACACACACACACACACACACACACTCTCTCTCTCTCTCTCACACACACACACATTCTCTCTCTCACACACACACACACACACACACACACACACACACACACACACACACACACACACACACACACACACAATCTGAAAACACAGATCAACATGATCCTCACAGACAACGGCTGCATGTCAAACTCATAAACACGAGCTCCAGCCAATCCGCGGTCTTACCTGCGAGAATCTGACCAATGAGGAGGAGCGTCAGCAGCGCGACGCGGGTTGACCAGCGGCCCATGACGTCACGCCTGTCCCAAACACCGAGAAACGAGCAGAAGAAGAGCAGATCCTCCGTTTACACTGAAGCTTGTCTCTCGATTCACTGCTTTCCTGATGAACACACAGAGCAGAAGTGGAGGAGGAGGAACCGAGCGGGTGGGTCTCCTGTACTGGAGCCAAACACACAGAGACATGCAGACATGAGTCCAACAGCAGCAGAGCCCCTTTGAGCTCTAATGACCTCCTGAGATAATGATTTTAAAGCGGCGGTATAATGCGCTTTTACAAGATGTAAAGTAAGTCTCTGATGTCCCCAGAGTGTGTGTGTGAAGTTTTAGCTCTAAATACCACACAGATATTTTTATATCGCATGTTAAATTGTCACTTTTTGAGGGTGAGCAAAAACACACTGTTTTTGTGTGTCGCTTTAATGCAAATGAGCTGCTGCTCCCGGCACAGGGGGCGGAGCTACAACAGCTCGTGTTCTTTTACCTCACACACACACATGCACTGAAAATGTCAAAAACGTTTAGCCTTTTATGTTCAAACCGGAGTCAGTCAATGATGGAGAGACTCGAGAAGAAGAGACAACATGTAGAAGCAACAGGACATTTCTGAACGGTTAGTTGATGAATTTATGAAGCTGATGTGTAGTTATCTTCTAGTCATTGATTAGCATATTCTGTCATGATAATCTATAAATCGTGTTCAGGGGGCGGGGTTTATGTAAATTTTAGGGTTTGTGATGTCACTAACCCGGGAGGAATGTGGTGTAGTCTCTACCAGCCGTTTGTTGTAGTCCTTAAAAAGCGATTTCTGTAAAAGCAAATCTCTCCCTTTGCTTTGAACTTTGAGCGTCGGAACTTCAACATTACACACTAACTAAAGTTAGAAAAGTCAAATCATAATCAACCACCCCTTTAAATTAATATTTCAATAGTTTAACATTTTAAAGGGTACATAACATGCACAGTTTCACCTAATCTCATGTTAATCTTGAGTACCTATAGAGTAGTAGTGCATCCTTAATATCTCAAAAAAGTGTTTAGTTTTATTATATTTAGAAAAGAAAAATACAGCTTTCCGATTCTCTCCGGAAAAAGCCGAGGTCCTGGAGGCGGAGCTATAGAGTCAAGCGGTAGTGCTTGATTTCCAGCAAAAGACAGAAATCTGATCCAGTTGTACTTACATGAATGGGGTCTTTTATCACTGGGACCGCTCCACGTTTTAATAGCAAACGATTTGCAAATCCAGCGTCGACCTGGGCCTTGTTAATAAAACATTCGTCACTGAAATGACCAGAACACACAACCGCACTTGGTTGGTACACTCCGTTGCTGCCCCGGAAAAACAAACTGCATCCACTGTTCCTGTAACACTGGGTTCTTTAGAAAACTGAGCACGGTAAGCTTTCCCTCACATCCAAATACACACTTTTTTGGAGACATTCTTGAACAAATCCTATGCAGCGCTGCCGATGATTTCCTGTTGAAGCGCGTTGATGTGCGCGGTCTCGCTCTCCTCTGGTCGACGTGTGCGCGGGCGCGCTTTTCCGAGAGAAATGCTCATATAAGGAGTTCCACTCTTATCTACGTCATTAGATCCACGATCGAAAAAAAACCAGCCGAAACTTGTACCAACCCGGAAGTAAGATTTTCAGCATAGAAATTCTCCGTTATTCGTCCAAAATATTTTTTTAAAACTTTGCCCATGATTAGCATGAGAATCCATCTCTTTAACACTGTAAACAACTCTGAATACATGAAATACCATTGTACCCCCCCTTTAAACATGTCTCTGATCAACTGTCTGTCTGGTTAACTAACTGTCTCTGATATCAGTTAATGGTCACATGACATGTCGGTGAACTAATTCAATATTTAATCATTTTTATTTATTAATTATTTATTGTTCTGTGTGGTTGCTAGGTGGTTTCTATGGTGTTCCTAGGCTGTTCTGTGTGGCTGTTAGGGTAAGGGTGGTTATGCAGTTGCTAGGTGGTTTTCTAGGGTGTTGCTAAGCTGTGTTGGGTAGTTGGTAGGCTATTTTGAGTGGTTGCTAGGGTGTTTCTAGGTTGTTCTGTGTTGTTATTGGTCACATTACATGCAGGTAAACTAATAAAATATTTAATATTTTTAGTGTTTTAATTTGTCAATTTATTTTGAAATGATGTATTGTTCTGTGTGGTTGCTAGGGTGTTGCTATGCAGTTGCTAGGGTTAGTGTTGTTATGCAGTTGCATAGTGGTTGCTAGGTTGTTCTGTGTTGTTAATTGTCACATTACATGCAGGTAAACTAATATTTTTGATTTTGAAATTATTTATTTGAATTGTACATTTTTATGATTATTAAATGTTTAATAATATTTATAAAAAATATTATTATTATTATTAATATTATTATTATATGTTATTTATTATTATTATTTATTAATAATAATTCATTATTTTCATTATAAGTATTATTGTATTAATATCACATTTTAATATTAGCTTCAAATTATTAGCATTTTATCAACTGAAGAACCCTAGTTTGATCACTGAACTATTACTATTATATATATATATACACACACACACACACACACACACACACACACACACACACACACACACACACACACATATATATATATATATATATATATATATATATATATATATATTCAGACTGTCATTCTGTAATAAATTCAACACACTCAAAACTCATTATGAACATTTAAGAATTACAGGGAATAAAAAAGCTTTTTTGCTGAAATGTGTGTGTAAATCATTCCCAGAGTCTGTGCAGAAGATGAACAGTAATGAGACACAGCAAACATCATCATCATCATCATCATCATCATCATGGTCCTGAGGCAGTGGATCACAGTAAACATGTCCGTCTAGATTAGACTGGAGCAGCTCTAATGAGACAGACCAAAGCAAGGTCACTGGTGTTGTTATTATTATTAATATGACACAATAAACAGCTGAACTCAGAGCAATCAACAACACAACTAGATCTTTACATTTTCTGACAAAAGCACATATGGTACCTGTGTAAAACCTGCCACCATGTAGGCTATTTTGAATGGTTGCTAGGCTGTACTTTGTGGTTGCTAGGGTGTTGATAAGCTGTTCTGTGTGGTTGAAAAGGTGTTGCTATGCAGTAGCTAGGGTGTTCGGTGAGGTTGCTAGGGCGTTGGATTGCAGTTGATATGTGGTTGCTAAGGTGCTCTGTGTTGTTGCTAGGGTGTTGCTAGTCTGTTCTGGGTGGTTGGTATGCTATTTTGAGTGGTTGCTGTCTGTTTGTGGCTGCGATGGCTTTGCTATGGAGTTGTTATGGTGTTGTTAGGCTGTTCTGGGTGGTTGTAGGCTATTTTTTAGTGGTTGCTAGGGTGTTGCCAGGCTTTTTCTGTTTGGTTGCTAGGGTATTGATATGTAGTTGATATGTTGTTGCTTGGGTGTTTGCTAGGGCAATGCAATTGTTAGGGTGTCCTGTGTTGTTGCTAGGGTGTTGCTAGTCTGTTCTGTGTGGCTGTGATGGTGTTGCTATACAATTGCTAGGTGGTTGCTATGGAGTTCTAGATTGCAATTGTAGGCTATTTTAAATGGTTGCTTGGGTGTTGCCAGGCTTTTCTGTATGGTTGCTATGGTGTTGCTATGCATTCGCTAGGGTGTTGCTAGGTTGTTCTATGTGGTTGCTGGGGTGTTGCTATGCAGTTGCTAGGGTGTCTTGTGTGGTTGCTAGGTTGTTCCATGTGGTTCCTAGGGTGTTGCTAGGGTGTTCTGTGTGGTTGCTGGGGTGTTGCTATGCAGTTGCTAGGGTGTCTTGTGTGGTTGCTAGGGTGTTGCTAAGTTGTTATGTGTGGTTGCTAGAGTGTCCTGTGCTGTGTCTAGGTGTTTTCTTCCTGGCTGGTTTGAAAAGAGTCTTAGCGATCTTTTGATCTTCCTCCTTCAGTGTGTGTCTGTGGGATTTTCTCACCTGCTTTCTGGTCCAGCGGGTGAAATGGTGCGTCTGATTGAGTAAAGCAGCATCACACACTCCTCAAAAAAACACATGGTTTGAGCAATCATTCATTCCACATGAACTGTCCTAAAAAACACACACTGATTGTTAGTATGACAGCAGCGCAACAAACAGAGTGAAAGTTCAGCCGCAGGTTTTCAAGGGTAAAGTTCAGAGTGTACAAAGCTACTTAAGAAGGAAATGACTCACAACGGGACTGAAGATAACCCGAGACAAACACACACTCTCTGGCAGCTGATCTCTGCTTATCTTTTATCTTCTCCTCTGTGCTTTGATGAGATCTGGCTGATTAACTGCGATCGGATTCCCAATCCATACATCTATTTGTTCTTAAACTTTCTGAGCTTTCTGAGTATTCAATTATTTGTGCCGTCCCACAGCTAGAATCTGCTGAAAGTGTTTCTTGGCTCCATCTCTGTATTGACTTCTCTCTTGGCCGGACTTGCATCCTTTTCTTTTTCCTGGAATGGTCATCAGAGGGATGGACTCGCACAACAGTGATCCTCCTTCGGGATCTTCTTCAGCCCTTGTTAGTTGTGTGTGACGTATTGAAGCTGTCAGGAGTGTGATGTCTGGGGTTAGTGTGTGTCTGTAAATCTCGTCTGCACATGTACGTCTGCTGGATAAAGAGACGGAGCAAACCTTTTATTACAACCTCCATAAAACACGTCCTGTGGATGAATAATAGCAGTATGCATGAAAGCGCTTTCTTTTTACATTTTATAGTAAATTTGAACGTTTTTGTGAGAATTCTGTCAACAGGGGCTGAAAGCAAAGACCCAAACCGATCAATCTGTTCCCTAGTACTTATGTGCTCCTGGTTAGTGATGTACTGAAACCTCTATAGCACTACCATTCAGTGCTAAATTTGAGTGTATAACAGAACACCCTAGCAACACTCTAGTGACCACACAGAACATCTTAGCAACACCTTAGCAACCACACAGAACACCCCAGCAACACTCCAGCGACCACACAGAACACCCCAGCAACACTCCAGCGACCACACAGAACATCTTAGCAACACCTTAGCAACCACACAGAACATCCTAGAAACACCCTAAGCACACAGAACACCCCAGCAACACTCTAGCGACCACACAGAACATCTTAGCAACACCTTAGCAACCACACAGAACATCCTAGAAACACCCTAAGCACACAGAACACCCCAGCAACACTCTAGTGACCACACAGAACATCTTAGCAACACCTTAGCAACCAGACAGAACACCCCAGCAACACTCCAGCGACCACACAGAACATCTTAGCAACCACACAGAACATCCTAGAAACACCCTAAGCACACAGAACACCCCAGCAACATTCTAGCGACCACACAGAACATCTTAGCAACACCTTAGCAACCACACAGAACACCCTAGAAACACCCTAGGCACACAGAACACCCCAGCAAAACTCTAGCGACCACACAGAATGCCATAGCAACACCCTAGCAACCACACAGAACACATTATCAACACTCTAGCGACCACACACAGAACATCTTGGCAACACCCTATTAACTACACAGAACACCCTAGCCACACATATCACCCTAGCAACAGCCTAGCCACACATAATACCCTATAAACACTCTAGAAACCACACAGAACACCTTAGCAACAACCTAGCAACTACACAGAACACCTTAGCAACACCCTAGGAGCACAGAACACCCCAGAAACACTCTAGCAACTACATAGAACACACTAGCAGCACCGTAGCCACACAGAACACTCTAGCAACCACACAGAATACCTTGGAAACACCATAGCAACCACACAAGACACCTTAGCAATCACACAGAACACCCTGGCAACACTGTAGAGACCACACAACACACCTTAGCAATACCCTAGCAACCACACAGAACACCCTTGCAACACAGAAAACCCCAGCAACACCAAAGCGACCACACAGAACACCTTAGCAACACCCTAGCAACTACACAGAACACCCTAGCAACACCCTAGCAACTCAACAGAACACCCCAGCACCCATGCTTTATAAATCATCATTTTTGTTCTATGTTGAAACCTATTTGAGTCTCGTAAAGTCTGTAGCAACGTAAATGATGCGGGTGGGGTTAGAGGTGATCTGTGATCCTGTCTGAAGAGGATTTGGCCTGTCCTAGAGGTCAGGGCTTGAGGTCTTACGGGGGACACTTTCCTCTGGATGCGAGTCTGAGGTCATCTTTCTCTGGGAAGCATTAAGCCCTCATCTATCCCGTTAGAGTGTCTGATTATACCACGTGAGAGGCGGGTTTAGACCCGGTCTGATACAGGAATAGAGCTGTAGGTGGAGTCCAGCGTGTGATTATGGGTAATCCCTTCTTAAATAACCCTGAGCAGTCAGCTAATGTCCTGTAGGACGTCTGAGAAAACAGAACGAGGACAATACTGTTGGATACACACACACACACACACACACACACACACACATCAGAGAGCATCAGCTTGAGGATGAATTTCGCAGCACAGTTTTTTGCCAAGTTTGCGAGCGACGGCTCACATCCACAAGAGACACGGAGAGGCTTTAATGACAGCGAGGAATATGATCCCTTCTGGCAGAGGTGGGAAACCGTATGTAAATCTGAAACCCTTAGAGTGTGTCCGACACCTAATGCTTCCCAGTGTCCTGTTGAATCTGAGAGATGTGAGGATGAATCGGATGTGGATGAATCTAGAAACCATGTAGCGACTCCCGTTCCTTCATCCAGTGACTCACATTCACCCAGACCTTCCCGTAAAACACCTGAGCGTCGACCCGCTTCTCCCGTAGATCCAGCAGGAACGCCCTCATCCGTAACTTTCCCTCTATTCCCACATCTCGGAGAAAACCCCACTTTCCTATCACTCTTCCAGGCATTAGTGTACATCTTCCTCAGACTCTTCCTCTCCTTCATCCTCCTCTTCCTACCACGGTAAACACCTGAACATGCTAAACAATGCTCTAAAAATATTCTGTAGACTATATGAGGCATACAAATCTGATTTATCAAATCTGATACTCAATAAAAACACACAAACTGGTTCAACAAACTGTTCCAGTTTAAACAATGAGATATTATTTCATAAGTCAGGCTTCACAGGGTTAATGTCATGCACTAATAACTCCTAAGAGGAAACATACAGAGTTATTAGTGCATGACATTAACCCTGTAAAGCCTGACTTATGAAATAATATCTCATTGTTTGAATTGGAACAGTTTAATGAAACAAAAAAAGTTTGCATGTGTGTTTTTGTTGAGTATCAGATTTGATAAATCAGGCTCATATAGTCTGATATAGTGAGAATATGGACTCAAACTGAGCAAAAATATGCTATAGATGCTGATTTTCATATGGATTTATATGGATGCTTGTAATGTAAATCAATGAGATCTTTATAACACTATAGCAGATACTTATAAAATGATATAAATATCAATATCTCCCAATAATCTTATTAAGATGATATTTAATGCTTAGTTTTATGATCTGTAGTTTTAAAACATATAATGCAATGTAATACAATGATGATTGACAGATGAACAAATAAACCTTCCTCAAAAGCCTGATGATCATATTTGATACTCATGATTTTTATAATAAATTATGTCTGGATAATCAAGTAAACCTGCATTAGTCCAGCTGAAATATTACTAACAATATCAAAGTTATTCCTTGATAAAAATCACATTTGACAGCAGAAAGACACGAGAAGCTCGAGCTGAAGGACGTTTGAACAGTTACACTAAAAGACTTTTACTGGATAAAACAGACTAAACTATCAATCAGACACAGAAGGACTGGAGGAGATGGAGTGCAGATATCATGAGAGGTCTTATAAATGTGCGTATCAAATATGATACGGTAGGCTTTATAGGGTTAATCAGAGAGGTTTGGTCAGAGACTGTATTAGACACTGTGACGTAGGAATGAGGTGAAAGCTCAGGCCTGCAGAATACAGCAGATATTAATAGCCTTCAGAACCGGACACATGACCAGAGACACTGAAACACTGACCACTAATGCCAGATTTACTCTGCAAAAGTGGAACAGAAGCTCTTCTGCTCTGTGTCGTCTTTATACAGACTGTCAAAGCTGATCAGAGACACATGCATTTACACAGCGAGTCGAAC
>NC_137142.1:35428216-35438216 GCF_949319135.1 Squalius cephalus
GTTTGAATGAAAACAAGACCGAAACACTGAGGAAGAAGTGTAAGAAGACTCAGACATCTGCATCTGAGACAACTGGAGAACAGCAGAAACAGATTTCGAGTTTTGCAGGAATGAACACGTACAGTCGTCACCCTGCTGTGCATGTAGACACGATTCCTCTGCCTCAGCCAGTTTGGTTTTATGGCCTCTTAAAAATGAGAGGCATTTGCTAGAATTACAAACAACACTCTAAAATAGGCAAGAGCTCGTCAAACTCTGATCCAGCCCATAAACGTGTGTGTTCTTCCCTCAGTACTCCAGACTGTCCAAACAGTACGGGATGGAGATCTACCTGAAGAAAGAGCTTCTCCATTACACTGGGTCAGTGAAGGAGAGAGGAGTGCTGTGCCTGCTGTCCTCGCTCAAACAGGTCACGAGAATCACCTTTCATATCTGATATTATACCCAGACAGCAACATAGTGTCGGCCCAGATCCGGCCCACATCCGGTGCGCGTTGAATTCACATGGGGAGTTGTGGGCCGGATCTGGGCCGACACTATGGGCCCTATTTTAAGGATCTAAGCGCATGGTCTAAAGCGCACAGCACAAGTACACTGAATCCACTTTTGCTAGTTTAACGACGGGAAAAATGGTCGGCGCTCCCGGCGCTGGTCTAAAAGGGTTGTCGCTATTCTCTTAATAAATAATGGGTGTGTTTTGGGCATAACGTGCAATAAACCAATCAGAGTCTCATCTCTTATTCCCTTTAAAAGCCAGTTACGCTCACGCCATGGCGGACTCGCTATTTACACGGCGGAATCTGATAGCAGAAAGACTGAACGCCTCTGTAGCGAGGAAACGGATCTGCTCGAGGTTACAGGTTAAAGCGCAAGCAGACCATCTACGGGACAAGCAGAATTACACCATATCTTTATCTTTTTCATTGTAATTCTTTTATTTTTAATATTTAGCATGTTTGTGTGCTGCTGTACATGTCTGCGTGTGTGTGTGTGTGTAATAAGCAAAGTGTTGTGGGTCATAGCGCCTATAGGCTCATATTACTAACACACTCTTTAAATAACAAAAGAAATACTGCGCCAGTGACTTTAGACCAGGTTTTTTTTAGTGTGTGTGGATATTTCACTTGCCTCAAAATGGCAATGCACTAACAATGCGCCAGAACACACACCTCGTTCTCAGACCATGGGCCACAAATGGCCGTAAATGCATTTGCTATTTAAACAACGCGGCGCAGGACGTGAAAATGAAAAGTGCGTCGGGCTGAAACTAGCAAAACACACTCGCGTCGCGCCTGGCGTATGATAGGGCACTATGTTGCTGTCTGGGTATTTAATTTTTGTACTATCATCAGATGAAATGTCATATGTTCCGGTACGGTACGGTGTGCAGGACCAGCAGAGGAAGGGTGTGATCGTGGCCACGGACTGTAACTTCTCCATGGCAGTGGCGCATCACGCAGCGGAGATGAGGATTCCCGTGTTCGTCATCATGCCGGCGTACAGTTCTCCTCCACGCCTGCGCATGTACCGAGACTATGGTGCCATGGTCATCTCGTACGGCAGCACGGCTCGAGACTCCAGCAACCACGCCAGACACCTGGCCAAAGAGAACGGATACCTGTGTCTAGAGGAGTGAGTCTGACGTAAAAACCCTTTCCAGACAGCAACATAGTGTCGGCCCAGATCCGGCCCACATCCGGTACGCGTTGAATCCACATGTTCCAGGTGTGAGCCGGATCTGGGCCGACACTATGTTGCTGTCTGAGTTCATTTAGTGTTCCAGGTCAAAAATGCTTGTAAATCTCTCATTTTTCTATATTATCAGCAAATATTGGATTCAATCTTTTTGTCAACTTGTTTTCTTTCAGTTAGCACAGGTTTCGTATTTCTTTTTAGATCTGATTGATCTGAGCTCATTCGCCTCAGTTTATTTGAGCTTGAGCTCAGATCATTGATACCTACGATCAATCAGATCCAAAAAGAAACACAAAACCTGTGGTAACAGAATGAAAACAAGAAGATTGAATCCAATATTTGGTAATAAGAAAGTATTACAAGAGATTTACAGGAGAATGAGGCGAATGAGCTCAGATCAATCAGATCTAAAAAGAAATACGAAACCTGTGCTAACTTAAAGAAAACAAGATTGAATCCAATATTTGCTGATAATATAGAAAAATGAGAGATTTACAAGCATTTTTAACCTGGAACACTAAATGAACTCAGACAGCAACATAGTGTCGTCCCAGATCCGGCCCACACCTGGAACATGTGGATTCAACGCGTACCGGATGTGGGCCGGATCTGGGCCGACACTATGTTTCTGTCTGGGTGTGATCTCACAATATAACACATGTAACACAAATTAAACTCTCTTGTATTTGCGCTTCTCTTTGTCTAGATTTCAACTGTTATAGTGTGTCCAGACTTTTGACCGGTCATTTCACTCTCCTTTATTGAAGAACGGATAAAGAAAGTAATCTTTTCTAGTTCTCATCTTCCCTGTCTGTGGCCTTGTCTGAGGTTTTTAGGATAAACCCTTCAGAGAGTAGAAATGAACTACATGATAAATGATAGAAACAGACACAAAGATCCTCTTGAGTGAGTCAAAGGTCTGGATGAGACAGCAACATAGTTTTGGCCCAGATCCGGCACACATCTGGAACATGTGGATTTAACGCGTACCAGATGTGGGCCGGATCTGGGCCAACACTATGTTGCTGTCTGGGTAATATTACTGAATATTAACTTTCTTTTAGATCCCAAAGGAGACAGTGGCTGCACTTAATCACTGCACTATTATTATACACTGCAAAAATGCTTTTCTTACTTAGTATTTTTGACTTGTTTCCAGTCCAAATATCTAAAAATTCTTACATCAAGATGTATTTACTAGATGAGTAAAATGCTATAAGATTTCATGTCTTGTTTTCCGGGGAAATTAATCAAAATGAAGTGAGTTTTTGCTTAAAACAAGCAAAAGTACCTGCTAATGGGGTAAGAAAAATAATCTAAATTCTAAAACAGAAATAAGATTATTTTTCTTCAGCACAGGTGTGACGTGTGTATCGGCACAGGTGTGACGTGTGTATCGGCACAGGTGTGGCGTGTGTATCGGCACAGGTGTGGCGTGTGTATCGGCACAGGTGTGGCGTGTGTATCGGCACAGGTGTGGCGTGTGTATCGGCACAGGTGTGGCGTGTGTATCGGCACAGGTGTGGCGTGTGTATCGGCACAGGTGTGGCGTGTGTATCGGCACAGGTGTGGCGTGTGTATCGGCACAGGTGTGGCGTGTGTATCGGCACAGGTGTGGCGTGTGTATCGGCACAGGTGTGGCGTGTGTATCGGCACAGGTGTGGCGTGTGTATCGGCACAGGTGTGGCGCGTGTATCGGCACAGGTGTGACGCGTGTATCGGCACAGGTGTGGCGCGTGTATCGGCACAGGTGTGGCGCGTGTATCGGCACAGGTGTGGCGCGTGTATCGGCACAGGTGTGGCGCGTGTATCGGCACAGGTGTGGCGCGTGTATCGGCACAGGTGTGGCGCGTGTATCGGCACAGGTGTGGCGCGTGTATCGGCACAGGTGTGGCGCGTGTATCGGCACAGGTGTGGCGTGTGTATCGGCACAGGTGTGGCGTGTGTATCGGCACAGGTGTGGCGTGTGTATCGGCACAGGTGTGGCGTGTGTATCGGCACAGGTGTGACGTGTGTATCGGCACAGGTGTGACGTGTGTATCGGCACAGGTGTGGCGTGTGTATCGGCACAGGTGTGGCGTGTGTATCGGCACAGGTGTGACGTGTGTATCGGCACAGGTGTGGCGTGTGTATCGGCACAGGTGTGGCGTGTGTATCGGCACAGGTGTGGCGTGTGTATCGGCACAGGAGTGGCGTGTTTATCGGCACAGGTGTGACGTGTGTATCGGCACAGGTGTGACGTGTGTATCGGCACAGGTGTGACGTGTGTATCGGCACAGGTGTGGCGTGTGTATCGGCACAGGTGTGGCGTGTGTATCGGCACAGGTGTGGCGTGTGTATCGGCACAGGTGTGGCGTGTGTATCGGCACAGGTGTGGCGTGTGTATCGGCACAGGTGTGGCGTGTGTATCGGCACAGGTGTGGCGTGTGTATCGGCACAGGTGTGACGTGTGTATCGGCACAGGTGTGACGTGTGTATCGGCACAGGTGTGACGTGTGTATCGGCACAGGTGTGGCGTGTGTATCGGCACAGGTGTGGCGTGTGTATCGGCACAGGTGTGGCGTGTGTATCGGCACAGGTGTGGCGTGTGTATCGGCACAGGTGTGGCGTGTGTATCGGCACAGGTGTGGCGTGTGTATCGGCACAGGTGTGGCGTGTGTATCGGCACAGGTGTGGCGTGTGTATCGGCACAGGTGTGACGTGTGTATCGGCACAGGTGTGGCGTGTGTATCGGCACAGGTGTGGCGTGTGTATCGGCACAGGTGTGGCGTGTGTATCGGCACAGGTGTGTGTGATGTGTGATGTGATCATCTCTCGCCCACAGGGACGAGAGCGCGGTGTATCTGGCAGGCCTGGGCACCGTGGGTCTGGAGATCTACGAGCAGATTCCCGCACTGGACGCCGTGATCGTGCCCACCGGTGGAAGCTGTGCCCTCCTGGCCGGAGCCGCACTCGCCATCAAACACCTGAACCCTCGCATCGCTGTCATAGTGAGTCTCATCTGGTGAAAACTGCCTTCAGCTCCAGTTTCACATGCACTGGGATAAAGCTGAAATTAACTCATGCACACACTGCAGAAACATGCTTTTCTTACTCAGTATTTTTCTCTTGTTTCCAGTTCAAATATCTCAAATTTCTTAAATCAAGAAGCATACAAATGCTGCAAGAGGAACTTATTTCTTTGCAAGAGCACTGCAATATTCCATAAAAAACAAAGAGTTGTCAAATTTGGAATATTCTGGTGAGTTTGCAGCATGACGTGTCTCGTGGATCTTGTGTTTCTAACAGGGTGTTGAACCAGAGGAGTTTCCACTTCTTCTGCAGTCGCTCAAAACCAATTCCCCCATCAAAGATCTCCACTGCAACCCCAACAAGAAACTCTACAGAGGTACAGTCTCTCTCACGCAACGCTTCTGTGTTCTGGTTCTGTTCTGACCGTTTGCTGCTCACACAGATCTGCTGGATCACTCTCTGGGAACACACACCTTTCAGCTGGCCAAGAAACTGGTGGACAAAGTCATTTCTGTCAGGTACACTGAAGCTCTTCATCTGAGCGAGCGTACGCCACTTCACACGCAGAAGTTATGATTTATAATAACAAACTTGAGGCGAAAATTTCCGCAATATATTATGTCTTGTTTTCTGGGGAAATGGGGTAAGAAAAAATAATCCTGTTTCTGTTTAATTAAGATTATTTTTCTGACCCCATTGGCAGATCATTTGGCTTTTTTTAAAAGCAAAAACTCACTTCATTTTTATTTATTTCCACAGAAAACAAGACATAATATCTTATGGCATTTTACTCATCTAGTAAATGCTTCTTGATTTAAGAATTTGTAGATATTTCGACTGGAAAGAAGGAAAAAATACTAAGAAAAGCACTAAGAAAAGCAGTTAATCCGATGCACGTCTTCTCTGTCGAAGGGAGTCGGACGCTCTGGTGGCCATGCTGAGGTTCCAGGAGTTCGAGCGCGCGACCGTCGACGCTGAAGGAGCCTTGGGTCTGGCCGCCATCTTAGCGGGACAACTGCCAGAACTCAAAGGCAAACGGTGCTTACAGCCCCTCACTCACTCCATTAGCATCATTAGCATCATTAGCATCCTAACGGGACACTCGCTGTGAAAAGCCAAAGCCAGTTAGCTGAGGATCTCGTTCTGCTGGTGGACTGAACTCATTTAAGAGATCTATCAACAGAATCTCCTTCAGAAAACAAACACGAGCTGCACTTGATCGACACGTTATATTAATGCATAATCATTTGTCTATGCCTATATATTTCTAGAATTGAATACATTGTTTAAGTGAATTGCTATTGATGAATTAAATGGTAGCACTTTAACAACAAGGTCTCATTTGTTAACAAATTTAATGCATTTACTGGAGAGACAAAATGACTGTAGATCGTCTTGTTACTGAAAAATGAAGTGAAATATCTGCCAGTGGAGTCAGAAAAATACTCTTGTTTTCTCTTTGAGTTAAGAGTATTTTTCTGACTCCATCGGCAGATATTTCACTTCATTTTGATGCATTTTTCAGTAACAAGACGATCTTCAGTCATTTTGCCTCTTCTCCAGTAAATGTGTCTTGATTTAAGAATGTTTAGATATTAGAGATGGAGAACAGGACAGAAACACTGAGAAGAAGATTTACATGCAAAACCCCTGATAAAGCTTCAAGAGGAAGTAGTTTAACTGTGGAGTGTGTGTGTGTGTGTGTGTGTGTGTGTAGGGTGGCACTGGTGGTGAGCAGTGCAAACATGGAGCTGGACCTGGTTCTGCAGTGTGTGGAGCGAGCGCTGGTTCTGGACGACAGAGTCTTTCGCTTCACGGTTCAGCTGACGGACTGGCCAGGAGACATGACCAAACTACTGGACCTGCTGACCCGAGAGGACGTGCGGTGAGCACACACACACACACACACACACACACACACACACACACACACACACACACACACACACACACACACAGAGACACAGACACAGACACACAGAGACACAGACACACAGAGACACAGACACACACACACACACACACACACACACACACACACACACACACACACACACACAGACACACTCTCTCTCACACACACACACACACACACACACACACACACACACACACACACACACACACACACACAGAGACACAGACACACACACAGTGACACAGATACACAGACACACACACACAGACACACACACACACACACACACACACACACACACACACACACACAAGTCAAGTCAAGTATATTTGTATAGCGCTTTTCACAATACAGATTGTATCAAAGCAGCTTCACAGTATTAAATTAAAATAATACAACAAGGTTTGTTTCTAGTGGAATTTATTGATTGATAAAATTTTATTAAAATATCCCCAACTGAGCAAGCCAAAGGCAACAGTGGCAAGGAACCGAAAAACTGCATCAGGACCTAATGGAGAAAAAAAAACCTTGGGAGAACCCAGGCTCAGTCGGGGGCCAGTTCTCCTCTGGCGTTTATGAACTAGAGGCCGGATTTAACTGTAAGATTAAAAGTATTATATGAATGCCTGGCTGAAGAGATGCGTCTTTAATCTAGTTTTAAACTGGGAGAGCGAGTCTGAGCAACGAACAGTATCCGGAAGACTATTCCAGAGTTTTGGAGCTAAATGTGAAAATGCTCTCCCTCCTTTGGTGGATCTGGATATCCTAGGTATGACCAAAAGCCTCGAATTTAGTGATCTTAAAGAGCGCGATGGATTATAGGGCGATAGAAGATCCGTTAAATAAACTGGAGCTAAGGCGTTTAGGGCTTTATAAGTCAGTAGCAATACCTTGTAATTAATACGGGACTTTATAGGTAACCAATGCAGTGATGATAAAATCGGTGTTATATGATCATATTTTCTTGATCTAGTTAGAACTCTAGCGGCAGCATTTTGGACTAACTGTAGCTTGTTTATTGAGGATGCAGGACAACCAGCTAATAAAGCATTACAGTAATCTAGTCTCGAGGTCATGAACGCATGAACTAACTTTTCTGCATCAGAAACTGATAGCATGTTACGTAGCTTAGCAATGTTTCTAAGGTGGAAAAAGGCTGTTTTTGTAACATATGAAATATGATTTTCAAAAGACAGGTTGCAGTCTAGTATAACACCCAGGTCTTTTACTGTAGAGGATAAAGTAACAGGACATCCTACTATGTTAAAGTTGTATTGTGAGAGGTTTTGTGGGCAGTTTTTTGAACCGATAAGTATTACCTCTGTCTTGTCTGGATTTAATAAAAGAAAATTACGCGTCATCCAATCTTTTATATCTTTAACACACTCTGTCAGTTTAGATAATTTAGCGTTTTCATCCGGCCGTGATGAAATATAGATTTGAGTGTCATCAGCATAACAATGGAAACTAATTCCATGTTTCCTTATAATATTTCCAAGTGGCATCATATATATTGAGAATAATAGAGGGCCTAAGACAGATCCCTGCGGCACTCCATAGTTTACTGGAGTTATGATCGATTTTTCTCCATTTAAATAGACAAAATGGTAGCGGTCAGATAAATATGATCTGAACCAGCTTAATGCTTGTCCTTTAACACCAGTATAATTTTGTAGTCGATCTAAGAGTATTGTGTGATCTATAGTATCGAACGCAGCACTAAGATCAAGTAAAACTAGTATTGAGATACAGCCTTGGTCAGAAGCTAAAAGTAAATCATTTGTGATTTTAACGAGCGCAGTTTCAGTGCTATGATGCGGCCTGAACCCAGACTGAAACTTTTCATAGATGTCATTTTCTTGCAGGAAAGAGCCCAGTTGAGCGGACACAACTTTTTCTAGTATTTTAGACATAAAAGGAAGATTTGAAATGGGTCTATAATTTGCTAGGTTATGTGGATCTAATTGTGGTTTCTTAATGAGTGGTTTTATAACTGCCAGTTTAAATGTTCTTGGAACATGGCCTAAAGATAAAGACGAGTTAATAATATTGAGGAGAGGCTCTTCCACTACAGGTAACACTTCTTTCAGTAGTTTAGTGGGTATAGGATCTAATAAACATGTTGTTGTTTTAGATGAAGTGATAAGTTTATTTAACTCTTTTTGTTCTATAGTTGTAAAGCACTGTAATTGTTCTTGAGGGGTGATAATTGAGGCTGAATTATAAGGCGCGATTGAGGACTGAACGTTTACAATTGTGTTTCTGATGCTTTCTATTTTCTCAGTGAAGAAGTTCATGAAATCATTACTACTAAACTGTAACGGGATATTTTGTTCTGGTGATGTCTGTTTATTTGTTAGTCTAGCCACGGTGTTAAATAAAAACCTAGGATTGTTTTGGTTGTTTTCTATTAGTTTGCGGAGATGCTCAGCCCTGGCCGCTTTTAGGACCTTTTTATAACGTGACATACTGTCTTTCCACGCGATTCTAAAGACCTCTAAATTAGTTTGTTTCCATTTACGCTCTAAATTACGGGTTTCTCTCTTTAGAACATGCGTAGTATTGTTGTACCATGGTACTTTACTTTTCTCTCTGACCTTTTTTAATTTAATGGGTGCAACAATATCCAATGTTCCAGAGAGAATGGTGCTCATAGTGCTAGTTAGTTCTTCAAGTTCATCTGTTTGTTTGGGTTCACTGAGCAGCTGAGACAGATCACATAAGCAATTTGAGAAATTATCTGTGGTGGATGGAAGGATTGTTCTGCCTAATCGATAACGCGGCGCCGCATGACATATTACAGCAGTACGTAATATGCAAGTTACCATGTAATGGTCAGTGACATCATCACTTTGTGGAATGATATCTATATTGGTTGGATCGGTTCCATATGATATAATTAAATCGAGTGTATGATTATGACGATGAGTGGGACCAGTGACGTTTTGTGGGACCAGTGACGTCTCCAGCAATTAATGCTTTATCGACGTTGACCAATAGATCTGAGAGAAAATCTGCAAACTCTTTTAGGAAATCAGCGTAAGGCCCTGGCGGTCTATATACGGTAGCCAAGGCTAGAGATAATAGGGATTTTTTTCTTACATCTGAGAGCGTAACATTTAGTACAAGTACTTCAAACGAATTAAACCTGTGACCTGTTTTCTGAGTAACATTGAGAATATCTCTATAGATCGTTGCAACACCGCTGCCACGACCAGTCAGGCGGGGCTCATGCTTATAACAGTATCCTGGTGGAGTAGATTCCGCTCCGATTCTACACACAGACACACACACACACACACACACACACACACTCACACACACGCACAAAGACACACACACAGACACAGACACACACACACTCACTCACTCACT
>NC_137142.1:35450716-35463216 GCF_949319135.1 Squalius cephalus
TAAACCTACCCATCACACACACACACACACACACACACACACACACACACACACACACACACACACACACTAACCCATAAACCTACCCATCACACACACACTCACACACACACACTAACCCATAAACCTACCCATCACACACACACACACACACACTAACCCATAAACCTACCCATCACACACACACACACACACACACACACACACACACACACACACACACACACTAACCCATAAACCTACCCATCACACACACACACACACACACACACTAACCCATAAACCTACCCATCACACACACACACTAACCCATAAACCTACCCATCACACACACACACACACACACACACACACTAACCCATAAACCTACCCATCACACACACACACACACACTAACCCATAAACCTACCCATCACACACACACACTAACCCATAAACCTACCCATCACACACACACACACACACACACACACACACTAACCATCACACACAACTTTCTGCATTTTTACATTATCAAAAAAAAAAAAAAGAAGAAGGAAAAAAAATGTTTAATCAATTTTCCTCGTCAGGACCAGCAAAAGTCCTCACAAATCTCAAGTTTTACTATTATTTTGGTCCTCAAAAGTACAGCGAAACACACACACACACACACACACACACAGGGTTGATATGAAGTGAGTGTAGCAAAGGTAATGATAAGAGCGCAGGACTTTAGTCAGAACATGTAAACCACTGAGGTAAAGTTCACTCTAATGACCAGGGGTGCGTTTCCCGAAAGCATCGTTGGCCAACTATGGTCGCAAGTTCATCGCAATGTCCATTGAACTCTATTGGTAACGAGGGAACTTGCGACCATAGTTGGCCAACGATGCTTTCGGGAAACGCACCCCAGATCGTGTTTATTTACTCATCATCATCATCATCATCATCATCATGAGTTTGCATATTCCCATCATCACAATTAAACTTTTCATTTCACTCTTTACTCAGTCATAAACACTATCTCGGTTTTCATATATATATATATATATATATACACACACACACACACACATACAATATATATACACACATACATACACACATTAATTGAAAGTTTTTTTTTTTTTTTTTTACAAAAATTGAGGGCTGGATTAACGTTACATTTAAAGTATTATTCAATTTTAAAAGTATTACAGAATAAAAGTCTTTCATGATGATGAATGAATGAATAATTCATTAAAGTTTCAACTTACCGTGTAAAACCCCAAAGAAACCGCGACGGTCACGATCCAGAACGGACTGGACCTCCTGAAATATGACGAGCTGTCACTTCTGGCCATGATGAAGATGATCAGTCAATAACCACTGAAACTGCACTAGTGTCTGCTCTCAGCAGCCCGTCAGTCACGGCACCGGAAATGACGCAACACATACGTCACAGAATTAAAGTCCCGCGTTCAGAACATATACTTTTATGTTCTGCAATAATACAAATTAAAATGTCACTGGAAAATATTCTTAAAAATACATTTAGAGGATCCGAGTAGCCAACTGTGACATAGCCTAATGTTAATATAACAAAAACTACCACAGTAATATCTGCACGAAAATAGAGGTTATGATCCAACACACTGTTGTGGATTCAATTATAAGTAAAGCTACATATAATATTAGAATGAAAGAAGCATTTCATTTGCCTAGTTTGAGTGCCGTGATATTTGTTTACCACAGTAAATTATAAATGCAGTGAACTTCATCATAAAAAAGGGGAAAAGGCGTGACAAGATCCATTTTTTATTACAAAAAGGTCTGTACATTTGCTGTGTCAGAGAAAAAACCTTAAATCACACAATAATCCAAGACTTACAACAAAATAATCAGTGTTATTCTCACACAATCTCTCAAATACTCTAAAACTAACTTCAAAAAACATTTCAAACACACTCGCGCAGTGATCAGCTCTATGACGTCAGCATTACGTGCCATTCAGGTGAAGTTAGAAGAAAAAAATAATTAAAATTAAAAAAAGAGAGAAAAAAAGACTTGAAAAACAAAAGGACACATCATTCAGCTGTCCGAAAATAATGACGTTCCTGATATCTCGCGACCTGGAGATCTGAACCGAGAAACTGATGAAGGAGATGATTAAAACACGAAGCGAAGTAAACAGCAGGACGACTTCCAGAGACACGTGACCGGAAACAGATACTAGTGTGAATGAAAGATCAACTCTAGAAGAGCGTTTGTTGAGTATAATGAGAAAGTGATTGACAATCCGATTGTTTGATTGACAGGCAGTGACGTCACACAGTTCAGGCTTCAAAGAAAGGAGGAAGAAAAAGAAGAAAAAAGAAAGAAGGGATGGAGGGAAAAAACTCAAACCTCTTTCTCTCTCTTTTAATTGTATTTCTAGAGGCAATTTGGCACAATCATGTTACAAAAGAGAGAAAAAGAGTTTGAAAAAGTATTTCTCATCTTAACACTGTATAAATCAATATAATATATTTATATTACATTAATTTACATGGTGAGTCAAATATCTGATTTCATAAGCAAAACGGTTACAATGTATACAAAATATCTATAAAAAACAGCGGCATGCCATCGCACACACGGGCAACACACACCTCAGATATTAGAAAACAGGCTATGTACAATTCCACACGTCTCGTCGTGTTTTCACAAAGGCCAAATGAGTTTTAACCAGCATCCCTCACACACACACACACACACACACACACACACACACACACACACACGCACACACTCTCTCGCAGAAGCCAGTGTTTGTCAGACGTGAAGAGTTGCGCTGATCACAACAGTGAAATCACACACACACACACACACACACACACACACACACACACACACACACACACACACACGCACGCACACACACACACAAGAGCTGCTGTAAAGCCAAAACAATCTCTGTTACTTTAATTTCCTATTATCACTGTAAAGCTGCTTTAAAACAATCTATATTGTTAAAAGCGCTAAATAAATGAAGGTGACTTGACACACACACACACACACACACACACTCTCTCTCACACTCACACACACACTCGAAGAATTGTATTAATTAGAATATAAATTGATCAATGATCAATGAAAATATAGCCATTTGCTTCAGCAAGTTATTCTACGGTTATAAGTGTGTGTGTGTGTGTGTGTGTGTGTGTGTGTGTGTGTGTGTGTGTGTTCACATATGAAGACATGAGATGATCTTGTGCTCAGCCATATAATGATATTTCATGAGATGAACTGAAGACTCTTTGTGATCATATGAGATATCAGTCGTGTGATGAACAGAGATCTGCTGTTCTAGTGTGTGTTTACATTAGAGGTGTGTATGAAGGTCACACACTCCTCCACCGGAGTGTGTGAGAAACCGGAGTTACGGCTGTCAGAGAAAACGAACGAGTTATTCAGCAGAACGACTCGCTTTATCTGAGGGAGACCTGACGACACACGGGGACCCTGAGAGTGATGTTACACAGAAACCAAAGAAGCAACAACAATACACACACACACACACACACACACTAACCCTGACCCCTAAACCTCCCCATCACACACACACACACTAACCCGTCCACAGTGACACGAGTCCCCATGAGTGTGTTTGCATTCAGGTTTAAGACCCCACCGGGATAGAAAAACATGTAAACTTACACTAACACTAACACACTCTCTCTCACACACACACACACACACACACACACACACACACACACACACATCTGGCTTCATCTCATTCACTGTGCTGCGGAGGGACTGATCGTCCTGTAGAAACACACACACACACACACCAGTGACATACTGTATAAAGCTCAATCTCAGAAAGGCGTTAATAAATAGTGTCTTCAGTCTGTGCTGGTAAAGTCAGTTGCTCTTGGCGTCCAGATTGACGAGCTGAAGCTCCGAGAGGCTATTGGTGCCGCTGGACTGACCAATCACCATCTGAGGAGACACACACACACACACACTTGGGTCAGATCATCAAACATCGACATCATCACACTCCAGGACCATCACAATCTGTCATCTGCACACACACACACACACACACACACACACACACACAGCTCATGTGTGACTGACGTCGACTGGAACCTCAAACCGGAGTGATTTCAAACACTTACAGTCACAGTTCTTCCGATCCTTTAGTCCAACACTGACAATCCATTGGTGTTACACATCTGATCATGTAATTCTTGAACTGAAAATGCTACTTTTAATGACTTCTGCAGTTTCAGAATTACCCCCCCCCACCCACCCCCGATATAATCCCTCACAACAGCACAGATCTGCAGAACAGGGGTCGCCTCGCTAATCAAGGGCTTCATTAGCGGCACCAGGTGTGCTAGAGCTAGAACACATGACACATCTGACCTGACGAGGTTTGATGAGCGTCACGTTTGACTGCATGTTAGAAATATGAGTTAGGAGAAGATTATCACCCTTCATAAACAAGGAACAGGAGACCGAGAGATAGCGAAGACACTGAATGTTCTTAGAGACACCGCTGGAAGCAGAGTTCGCAAGTTCAGAGTTAAAGGAACAGTGGTTGCTCTGCCTGGACGGGCAGGAGGAGGAAGCGATCAGCGGCTCGTATAACCCTGGAGTGACAGAAGACCTGCAGGAAGACCTGGTGACTCTGAGGTTCAGCTCGTACGCGTGCCAGAGCTCCAGCACGACACCACTGCTGACACAACAGCACAAGAAGAGCTCAAAATCATGCGAATAAGCCACGGAAGTTTTGGGATTCTGTTCTGTGGAGCGATGGAACAGAACTGGAGCTGTTCGTCCCTGTGGATCAGCGTGTGTGGAGGAGGAATGAAGCGTACGCTGTGAAGAACACGTCTACAGTTCAGCGTGTGGAGCTCGTGATGCTCTCGGCTGATGGATATCCTCCGGCTCTGGAAAACTGCAGCATGAGGAGGGAGAGATGGAGTCACTGAAGTATCAGGAGATCCTGGGAGAAACCGTCATGCCGTCAGTGAGGAAGCTGGAGCTCAGACCTTCAACAGGACAATGATCCCAAGCATTCCTCAGAGACCAGCAAGGCTCGGCTGCAGAAGAAGTCCTGGGAGACACAGTGACATCAGAGTCACATGACCTGAACCCCATAGAACATCTCTGGTGGGATTTGAAGAAGGCCAGGAATATTCCTGAACTGGAGGCGTTGCTCATGAGGAACGGGCTCAGATCCCTCAGAATAATTTATATGAGACATGCCACTTCCTCAATCCTCAATACAACTATATGAGGAAAACCCGTAACGGCAAAGATGGCGGTTGTATGCACATGTCCCGCCCCTCCCGCTGGAAAGCCAATCATCTGCTTTTAACAGTCAGCAGCTGACCACTAAGGAGCGAATGTACAGTGACGTGACATAACTGCCATATTCAACCTGTGCTTTCGCGCTGTGGCTGGCGCTGAGCCAAAGACGGACCCGCTCAGCGCTCGTCATAGGCTATATCACAACTGTTCAGTGTTTTAACCACATAATGTTTATTTTAGGTTTCAGACATTTAAATACATATAATTGTTTAAGTGCTTGGCACAACACCGGCATTATGGATAGAGACGTAAATGAAGTTTGGTGTCGTGAACGTGAACCCTTGCGCATGCGTAGTAAAGGTATAACCTGTGGGGAAAAAGGCGTTTTAAACCTTATTTTGGGGCAAAGTCATCAAACTTTTTCAGCGATTTTTATCATATTTTATTGCGGTTTCTATACATGCAGTTTTTATGTCCCGGTGACCAGTGAAAGTGCAGTTCTGACTCTCTGCCCATTCATTTAGATAGGAGCCTGGTCTTGTTAGTCCGAAATAGCTGCCCGGAGACGTTGCCAAGATGGCGGCCGAGTGGCACGACTTGCCTAAAAGGACTTTGGTTCTACTCAGTGCTAAAGATGCTTGCCATGAAGGGGGGGGAATAATTGTGAGACTGCAGAAGTCATTAAAAGTTGCATATTCAGTTCAGTTTGGGGAAACCACATGAAACATTTGTTGTGTTGAGCTATTTCACTTACTTTAGTTTGATTTGTTCATTGCAAACCGCTGAAAGTCTGTACATTTTGCCAATAAACCTGATTTGCAATGGGGGTTGAATAAGTTCGATTGCAACTACATATATATATATATATATACACACACACACTCACCTAAAGGATTATTAGGAACACATGTTCAATTTCTCATTAATGCAATTATCTAATCAACCAATCACATGGCAGTTGCTTCAATGCATTTAGGGGTGTGGTCCTGGTCAAGACAATCTCCTGAACTCCAAACTGAATGTCAGAATGGGAAAGAAAGGTGATTTAAGCAATTTTGAGCGTGGCATGGTTGTTGGTGCCAGACGGGCCGGTCTGAGTATTTCACAATCTGCTCAGTTACTGGGATTTTCACGCACAACCATTTCTAGGGTTTACAAAGAATGGTGTGAAAAGGGAGAAACATCCAGTATGCGGCAGTCCTGTGGGCGAAAATGCCTTGTTGATGCTAGAGGTCAGAGGAGAATGGGCCGACTGATTCAAGCTGATAGAAGAGCAACTTTGACTGAAATAACCACTCGTTACAACCGAGGTATGCAGCAAAGCATTTGTGAAGCCACAACACGCACAACCTTGAGGCGGATGGGCTACAACAGCAGAAGACCCCACCGGGTACCACTCATCTCCACTACAAATAGGAAAAAGAGGCTACAATTTGCACGAGCTCACCAAAATTGGACAGTTGAAGACTGGAAAAATGTTGCCTGGTCTGATGAGTCTCGATTTCTGTTGAGACATTCAGATGGTAGAGTCAGAATTTGGCGTAAACAGAATGAGAACATGGATCCATCATGCCTTGTTACCACTGTGCAGGCTGGTGGTGGTGGTGTAATGGTGTGGGGGATGTTTTCTTGGCACACTTTAGGCCCCTTAGTGCCAATTGGGCATCGTTTAAATGCCACGGCCTACCTGAGCATTGTTTCTGACCATGTCCATCCCTTTATGACCACCATGTACCCATCCTCTGATGGCTACTTCCAGCAGGATAATGCACCATGTCACAAAGCTCGAATCATTTCAAATTGGTTTCTTGAACATGACAATGAGTTCACTGTACTAAAATGGCCCCCACAGTCACCAGATCTCAACCCAATAGAGCATCTTTGGGATGTGGTGGAACGGGAGCTTCGTGCCCTGGATGTGCATCCCACAAATCTCCATCAACTGCAAGATGCTATCCTATCAATATGGGCCAACATTTCTAAAGAATGCTTTCAGCACCTTGTTGAATCAATGCCACGTAGAATTAAGGCAGTTCTGAAGGCGAAAGGGGGTCAAACACAGTATTAGTGTGGTGTTCCTAATAATCCTTTAGGTGAGTGTATATACACACACATACATACACATACATATACATATATATACAGTGCAATGCATAAGTTAATACACCCATGCTAAAGTTGACTAAAAAGAGGAATAAAAAATCATATTTTGGAAATTGAACTTAATGCCTTAATTTAAAAAATTAGGAAAAATCCAACCTTTTAGGACACCAATTTTCTTTGTGAATGAATAATGTATCGTAAATAAATAAATGTTCTTCCTTAAAATACAGGGTGCATAAGTGTGTACACCCCTATGTTAAATTCCCATAGAGGCAGGCAGATTTTTATTTTTAAGTATTTTTTTTTTATTAATTTTTAGGATACTATGCATCCTGATAAAGTTCCCTTGGCCTTTGGAATTAAAATAGCCCCACATCATCACATAGCCTTCACCACACCTAGAGATATGGCTTTAGCATGGGTGTATTAACTTATGCATTGCACTGTATATATATATATAATTTAAATTAAATTTTAATCTGATGAAAAATGTGTATTAATCATAAATATGAATATATGAATATTTATGAATACATTCATATTTAATAAATATAAATAAATTATAAATAAATATTGCCACAGAAACCCATTCTTAAAGTTGCAATGCATTCTGGGATTCTACACCAGAATTTGAACTTGGTTAAAATAAGATCAGCATGAGGTCAGCGTCTACAGTGCAGAACATCTAACGGTTCATTTTGCCCATTCATAAATCATATTTCCATGTGCAGATGAAGAATAACTGCTGGTCATTTATTTCTATCACTTCAAAACACGAGTGAAAGTGAAATCTCGAAGCAAAAGCAAACCTAATATTCTGTGTGTGTGAGTGTGTTAGGGTGTGAGACACGCGGTGCGTCTCAATGTTCACACTATCCATCCTGAACAGTGTGTGAGAATAAGTGTGTCCCAAAGTATAGTGTGTTGAAGAGTGTGTGCCAGAAGTCCCGGATGATCCACTATTCCCAGTGGATTTTCGAAGTGTGGATCCGTGCGAACTATAATAGCTAATATTACCCACAATCCACTGCAAAAAGTGTTAAAAAACTACAGAACATGGCAGATGTGCGCGACCGACGCTGAGAGGTTTAGATGAAGGTTTGAGTGACTAATCAAAGTTCATCCTGATAGAAAAATATGAATTTAAAGTTATCCGTTTTATAGTTCATCTGCAATAACAATGTGGACGTTTATAAAGATCCGTTTGACTTTTAAACGCATCATCATCATTATGCATTAATACGAGGAGAGTCTCCGCATGAAAGACCCGCGACTGCAGATCAACACTTCTCCCCGGTACAGCAGGAAGTGGAATTAAATCAAATGTGGAGGAGTTTCACTGTGAAAGATGATTGACAGGCCAGTTTACAGTGACTAATAGTTTTAGGGCGTAGTGTAAGTGTGTGAACATCAGTGTGTGTGCAGGACTGAAGTGCTCATGCATCATCACAGCGCCCCCTGCAGGCCACGGTGCATTAGTGCAGTGAGATGCATGCTGGGTAACGAGAGAATATTGAGAGTTTCACTTGTGAAGTGTTGATCTTGCCGTACTGGATGAAGCTGCACCGCTGAGACGGGAATCTGGACCGTTCCCTGAGGAGCCGTGAGGAACACCTGAGGAACACCACCTGAACACACACACACACAAACTTGTTTTTATCTCAGTAAGCTGGACTGACGCTATATTCTTCTAGAAACAAACTTTGTTCCATTATTTTCCTGTTATCTCTGTAAAGCTGCTTTGAAACACTCTGTGTTGTACAAAGTGCTATAGAAATAAAGACGACGACACACACACACACACACACACACTCTCTCTCTCTCTCTCTCTCTCTCTCTCTCTCTCTCTCTCTCACACACACACACACACACACTCACTGAATACTTTTATGATCATGTTATTGTGTTTTACACCACATGATTATGGTAAAATCATCACAGAAATGACAGTTATTTTCATTCGGTTATAACTTGTCAATTCAAAGATTCATTTAAAACAATACTACACTTTAAAATATTGAACTGATTATAATTAATCTCTGTGATCATTTCACCATTATCATGAGGTCTTTTATTTATTTTGTTCACCATGAAGTTAATAATTTTATTATATGTACCAAACTAAAACCTGTTCTGGCCAGTGCAGGGGATTGTGGGATTTAAAGTGAACGGCTGATATGAGTATTAGAGACCTGTAGGGGGCAGTGTAGTGCAGCTCATCTGAGCTGTGTGTGTGTGTGTGTGTGTGTGTGTGTGTGTGTGTGTGTGTGTGTGTGTGTGTGTGTGTGTGTGTGTGGAGTCGGAGTCCACCTGTGAAGCGTTTGATCTGCTGCGTATTGCTGAACTCAAACATCATCTTTAATTCTCGCGTGTGTTTCCATCTGGCGTTAAGTGTGTTTCACTCGATCTGATCACGCGTAGAGGAAGGAGACGCGCTCCCATGTTCTGTTCACTCTCACACACTTCTGCCCTGATGTTTCAGCAATGAAGACCTCAAGAAGCTTTTATGACAAGTTTTACGACAGTGATATCAAACGCTCATCGATGCTGGGTTTCAGGTACGGTGCGTTTCAGTGAGAAGTGTCTTCACAAAGGTCCTGTACACCAGAGAGATCAGACGCTACACACACCATGTGGACTACTGTACTACACACTACTGTACTACACACTACTGTACTACACACTACTGTACTACACACACACTACTGTACTACACACTACTGTACTACACACTACTGTCCTACACACAACTGTACTGTACTACACACTACTGTACTACACACTACTGTACTACACACTACTGTACTACACACTACTGTCCTACACACTACTGTACTACACACTACTGTACTACACACTACTGTACTACACACTACTGTACTACACACTACTGTACTACACACTACTGTACTACACACTACTGTACTACACACACACTACTGTACTACACACTACTGTACTACCGCTTTTTGACATTTTCTGCAATAAAAATCATTATTGTGATTACCCTGTCTGTCTGGTACATTTGTCTTGTAGACTGTATGTGTGTGTGTGTGTGTGTGTGTGTGTGTGTTTGTTTGTTTGTTTGTTTGTTTGTTTGTGTGTGTGTGTGTGTGAGATTTTTTATTAAATTTAATGCAGTTTATTGCAATGATTGTGTTTACATACATTATTACCAAAACATTTACCAAAACAAATAATGGCAAATACTGTAAAAAAATATAAAGTAGTATACAAGATATGTATAAAAGATAAGAATTGTGTTTTGGGACTGGGCTAGATACGGCTCAGGTGTGGCTGTGCTTCGGTTTAAGGCTGAGAATCGGTACTAATAATAAACCTGTTCTGTCTCAGGTCAGCTGTGGGGGAGTAGATGGCTGATATGGTTTATTAATGGCTGAGAATCAGCGCCACTATTAAAACCAGTTCTGGCCCAGTTCAGGGTCATTAATGGGCTAGTGTTGGGCCGAGTGCGGTCCATGTCTTCAGTCCGGATCTGGGCCGCTACAGGCCCGTCACTCTCTGCGGTGTGTGGGACGAGGAGAGGGGTTCTGAGGAACAGAGCTGGGCCAGATAAAATCTGTCTGTGTGCCTCACACACACACACACACACACACACACACACACACACACACACACACACACACACACACACACACACACACACACACACCTGTGTCCTGCGTCTGGGCGTGCGACACCGGCCCCTGTGAGAAGGCGTTGAGCACCAGACCTCCGTCTGCCAGCGTGGGACCCGACGCGTACATCACCGTGTGTGAGCTGGGATACATCATGTGACCCGCCATGGAGGTGGGCACCGACGTCGTGACGATGGTTGCCGGGAGACTGACCGTGGCTGAGAGAGAGAGAGAGAGAGCGAGAGAGAGAGAGAGAGTCACACACACACACACACTGAGCAGCAGGTGGCGCCGTCACACACACACACACATGATGAAGGTTCACCTGTGGACACCGTGTTCATCTCTGGACTGCTGTCAGCGCTGCTCGACTGGACCTGGATCTGCTGCGGCATCGGCCCGCCTGACACACACACACACACACACACACACACACACACACACGTCACATGAGCTGCTCATTTCCTGCAGCTCTGCAAGCAAACCAGATACTGATCAAACCGGACGTGTGTTTCACCAAACTAGAGATCAAACACCAGAGCGAATGACATTCATCTGATCCGCTCATGTCAATCTCGTTAACATCACTCTAATAAACACGATTAGAGAATCATTACTAAAATGATCCAATAAAAACAATAATCGTTATGTATTAGCTATAATATATATAAAAAATATAAATAATTGTCAATACATTAATATTTAATAAAATAATAATAATTAAAAATATATATATTTAAAAATAAATAAATAAATAAATAAACATACATTCTATATATAAATATTTCCATGGAAACACATTGTTTTAATTTCAATTTAATTTTAAACTCATGACATTTTTTATTACTATAATAAATATGAATGCATGAATGTATAGATTAATCCGGGGATCTTACAGCAGATTCGATTATAAAATATTGCAGCAAATGTGGTAATTTGAAACATGACTCCGCCCACTAGTGGGAGGAGCCAACTGTCCAAACGGGTGAATTTCCTGCCTTTAAACTTTTGAATGTTGCCTAATGTATAATGCGTATGAAAGAGCATCAGATTGACACACACACACACACACACACACACACCGGTAAGCGAGACGGCGGCGGGCAGCCGGAACACGGTCTGCGATCCCTGAGATCCTTGAGGAGCTGGTGTGAGTGTGTGTGAGCCGGACGAGTGCTGAAGCTGAGTCCCGGGAGCAAACGGAGAGCCTGGACACACACACACACACACACACACACACACACACACACACACACACACACACACACACACACACACACACACACACACACACACAAGAGAAAAGGACATTTATAATGTTAAAAAATATTCTGTTTCAAAGAAATGCTGTTCTTTTCAACATTCATCATACAAATCCTCATATTAGAGTGATTTCTGAAGGATCATGTGACACTGAAGACTGGAGTAATGATGCTGAACATTCAGCTTTGATCACAGGAATAAATTACACTTTACTATACAGGTGCT
>NC_137142.1:35478216-35480716 GCF_949319135.1 Squalius cephalus
TCTCCTTTAATGCTAGACTCTAGAGGATAAAAGTGCTGTACTGTCTCCTGTGTCCACAAGAGGGCGCAAGAGCAAATATAGACCAAACCAAGCAAGTACTGAAATGAAATGACATTCACTTTGTAAAGTGCATTAACTTCTGAAACAATTGTTCTTAAATAAAATATAATTTCCTTAATGTGCATGCAAGGAAAATGAGGTTACCATAAAACTGTTGGTGCATCAGTGAGAAAACACACTTCAACAACACACAGCGTGATGAACTACAGGAACACACAACAGCAAACTGACATTCAGAAACACTTCTACCCTCTACATCTACATATCCTTCATCAAAAACACCAGCAGCTCAACCTGATCCGAGCGAGTGCTGAGCGCTTTCTCACACACACACACACACACACACACACACACACACACATGCTGAGGGCTTTGTTAACAGTGTTTCAGCTGATGAAAACACACACTCATCTCTGACTGATGTGCAGGTTTGATCAACTGAGAGGGTTTTCGTCAGCAGGAAGAACCTTTTCCCGTCATTTTTTTTATTAGACGAATATTCGAAAACTCTAATTTTGATTTGACAGCCCTAGTGGTAATGAGTGACATGACACCTGCCGCGTGTAAGGGGAAGCTCAGCGCTGGACTGAAGCAGGAGTCCGACAGAAAGCATGTAAACATGAGTTTGGTTTCCAGACACTGAAGAGTTGAAGAGGATCGTAACGCATTTACAAGTGATTCATTTCTGACGGGGTGAAGCCAGCAGACGACACAGTGAAGGTCATAATGAGTGCAGCACGATTTATACTCTCTATCTCTGTGCTGAGAGGAGGTGAATCACTCCAGTAAACACGGTAACGAAAGCCTGAAGAGAGATCAGGATGAAGAACAAACGCTCGGCACAGACGGGAGGAATGAAACACTCGAGCGCTTTAATATGGCAGCAATAACTCTAAAACTCTTCAGCGTGTGGATTTTGGAGCAACTTGAGAGTTTCATAGATTGATAAAATATGAGTATCTTAAAGTCCCCCTGTAGTCAATCATTTTATCCCTTAAAACTCATCTTTGATCACCAAAATTACATATTTAAACGTTTTTCCTTGAAGAAAAAAATGTCTACATGTCTTAAAATATCTTGAATGTAACTCGACACCCTTGCCTCGTTTAGTATGCGCGGTTCTATGAATATGCAAATGAGCCCCGCCTCCACTCACTCACTCAGCTCAGAGATCCACTGGTTGACGATCACACGTTGATCTGATTGGTTACAAGGTAGTTTGTGACGTCAGAAACACCAGCGATTTCAAAGCGTGTTTTTGAGGCTGTCTTTGGTTCACTGCAGTTTTAAGGAGGAAATACTCAGCAATGCTGTCGACTTATGAACTTACACATGCTTTGTCTTAAAGCATATTAAAAACACCACATAGACACATAAACTACATTAAACACTGGATTTTCACCACAGGGGGGACTTTAAATAACTAAATAAATAAGTAAATTAACATATGAATTATTAAATAAAAGAGCCGTAGTTAACTGACAAGCTGAGCCATATCGCATTAATATCACGGACGTATCGCCTGCAATAATTAATGCGATATGGCTCAGCTTGTCAGTGAACTACGGCTCTGTGTAGTGAATGCCGCTCCACCTGAAAGCAGGTGATGGCGATTTACTACTAATCAAGGAACCGGCTTTACTGACGAGATGCGCCTAACAATCTCACGCGATATATCACCCAGCCCTAATAGCATGTTAAAGTTGTCACTTTTTGAGGGTGAGCAAAGACGCACCGTTTTTGTGTGTCCCTTTAAATGCAAATGAGCTGCTGCTCCCGGCACAGGGGGCGGAGCTACAACAGCTTGTTCTTAGCAGCTTCGATTACCTCACACACACACGCACTGAAAATGTAAAAAACTTTTAGCCTTTTATGTTCAAACCGGAGTCAGACAATGATGGAGAGACTCGAGAAGAAGAGACAACATGTAGAAGCAACAGGACATTTCTGAACGGTTAGTTGATGAGTTTATGAAGCTGATGTGTAGTTATCTTCTAGTCACTGATTAGCATATTCTGTCTTGATAATCTATAAATCGTGTTCAGGGGGCGGGGTTTATGTAAATAAAAGCAAATATCTCCCTTTGCTTTGAACTTTGGGCGTTGTAACTTCAACATTATACACTAGCTAAAGTTAGAAAAGTCAAATCATAATCAACCAGCCCTTTAAGGATTAATTATCAGTGCAAAAACGGCTCGATATCGGCACTTTTCACATCTCTAGGTTTTCCAGAAGCAAAAGTGAATGGGAACTACAACAGATATAATTTTTACATTCCTTTAAGAATAAGCCGAAGCCCAGCAGAGGATCTGACCTTGGTCTCTCCCAGACACTCGGACTCGGACACCTGGTAGGTGAGGTCGGTCTCCTCGAAGCCCGTGGCGCTCATGCGCTGGTCCGTGGACGGGTCGGACCGCGGCGGCGAGTCGGGAGAGTTCAG
>NC_137142.1:35485716-35488216 GCF_949319135.1 Squalius cephalus
TTTAACACACACAGGGGAAACGGGTGTAACACACACAGGGGAAACGGGTGTAACACACACACAGGGGAAACGGGTGTAACACACACACAGGGGAAACGGGTGTAACACACACAGGGGAAACAGGTGTAACACACACAGGGGAACGGGTTTAACACACACAGGGGAAACGGGTGTAACACACACAGGGGGAACGGGTTTAACACACACAGGGGAAACGGGTGTAACACACACACAGGGGAAACGGGTGTAACACACACAGGGGAAACGGGTGTAACACACACACACACACACACACACACACACAGGGGAAACGGGTGTAACACACACACACACACACACACAGGGGAAACGGGTGTAACACACACAGGGGAACGGGTTTAACACACACAGGGGAAACGGGTGTAACACACACAGGGGAAACGGGTGTAACACACACAGGGGAAACGGGTGTAACACAGGGGAACGGGTGCAACACACACACACAGGAGAAACGGGTGTAACACACACAGGGGAAACGGGTGTAACACACACAGGGGAAACAGGTGTAACACACAGGGGAAACGGGTGTAACACACACAGGGGAAACGGGTGTAACACACACAGGGGAACGGGTGTAACACACACAGGGGAAACGGGTGTAACACACACAGGGGAAACGGGTGTAACACACACAGGGGAAACGGGTGTAACACACACAGGGGAAACGGGTGTAACACACACAGGGGAAACGGGTGTAACACACACAGGGGGAACGGGTGTAACACACACAGGGGGAACGGGTGTAACACACACAGGGGGAACGGGTGTAACACACACAGGGGGAACGGGTGTAACACACAGGGGGAACGGATGTAACACACACAGGGGAAACGGGTGTAACACACACACAGGGGAAACGGGTTTAACACACACAGGGGAAACGGGTGTAACACACACAGGGGAAACGGGTGTAACACACACACAGGGGAAACGGGTGTAACACACACACAGGGGAAACGGGTGTAACACACACAGGGGAAACAGGTGTAACACACACAGGGGAACGGGTTTAACACACACAGGGGAAACGGGTGTAACACACACAGGGGGAACGGGTTTAACACACACAGGGGAAACGGGTGTAACACACACACAGGGGAAACGGGTGTAACACACACAGGGGAAACGGGTGTAACACACACAGGGGAAACGGGTGTAACACACACACAGGGGAAACGGGTGTAACACACACACACACACACACACACACACACAGGGGAAACGGGTGTAACACACACAGGGGAAACAGGTGTAACACACACAGGGGAACAGGTGTAACACACACAGGGGAACGGGTTTAACACACACAGGGGAAACGGGTGTAACACACACAGGGGAAACGGGTGTAACACACACAGGGGAAACGGGTTTAACACACACAGGGGAAACGGGTGTAACACACACAGGGGAAACGGGTGTAACACACACAGGGGAAACGGGTGTAACACACACAGGGGGAACGGGTTTAACACACACAGGGGAAACGGGTTTAACACACACAGGGGAAACGGGTTTAACACACACAGGGGAAACGGGTGTAACACACACAGGGGAAACGGGTTTAACACACACAGGGGAAACGGGTGTAACACACACAGGGGAAACGGGTGTAACACACACAGGGGAAACGGGTTTAACACACACAGGGGAAACGGGTTTAACACACTCAGGGGAAACGGGTTTAACACACACAGGGGAAACGGGTGTAACACACAGGGGAAACGGGTGTAACACACAGGGGAAATGTAACGGGTGTAACACACACACACAGGGGAAACGGGTGTAACACACAGGGGAACGGGTTTAACACACACAGGGGGGACGGGTGTAACACACACACACACACACACACAGGGGAAACGGGTGTAACACACACACACACACACACACACACACACACACACACACACACACAGGGGAAACGGGTGTAACACACACACACACACACACACACACACACACACACACACACACACACACACACACACAGGGGAAACGGGTGTAACACACACACACACACACACACACACACACACACACACACGGGAAACGGGCGTAACACACACAGGGGGGACGGGTGTAACACAGGGGAAACGGGTGTAACACACAGGGGAAATGTAACGGGTGTAACACACACACAGGGGAAACGGGTGTAACACACAGGGGAACGGGCGTAACACACACAGGGGGGACGGGTGTAACACACACACACACACACACACACACACACACACACACACACACACACACACACACACACACAGGGGAAACGGGTGTAACACACACACACACACACACACACACACACACACACACACACACACATACACACAGGGGAAACGGGTGTAACACACACACACACACACACACACACACACACACACACACACAGGGGAAACGGGTGTAACACACACACACACACACACACACACACACACACACACAGGGGAAACGGGTGTAA
>NC_137142.1:35498216-35505716 GCF_949319135.1 Squalius cephalus
AAATAGGTCAGAGCTTGGCATAACTAGTAAAATATATCTTTGCTATATTAATTCCCATGACTTTTCCAGGTCTTAGAAATCAAACTGGGATTCTCACCCGAACTGTGAGACTCCTGCTTCTTCAAACAAAACACATCTGGAGTTTTAGATGTTTTAGTTAAGGAAGCTTGTTTCCCCCTCAGAATAAAAAATAAAAAAGTAATTTCGACTTTTTATCTCACAATTGCGAGTTATAAAGTCACTTTTTTCTCAGAACTGCATGTTTATATCTCGCAATTCTGACTTTATAACACGCAATTGTGAGATAAAAAGTGGCGATTATCTTTTAAATGTTGTATTCTGTGGTGGAAACAAGCTTCCACACTTCTCTGACTGTGATGCTGGTGTTGCTGTGCGTCACCTGAGGCCCTCTAGTGGACACGAGCAGAACCGCGGATCTCCGTCACTCCTGAAGCGCCGCTCCCAGAAACACCCACAACAGTCACAGGACTGACAGTGAACTGGGAATAAACACTAAACTGTGATTAATCATGGCTTAATCTGAGGCGTTGCATATTAATTTATTACAATAACACAGTCACTTGTGAGCACCTCAAAGAAACATAAAGATTATATTATCATAACGAACAATCTCTGTTTCACCGCACAAACGTCCACCATCACACCGCAGACGATCTTCCTCCTCAGTGCTTCTGTCCTGTCCTCCAGCGGGACACTCTCAAGACACATTTACTGGAGGAGAACAGTCATCACTGCAGATATTAAGTCTGCTTAATGAAGAATGCACGTGTTTATGCTTAAAACTACAACAAATATTACAAAAAAGAACAAAAACACTGAGGAAGAACATCATGTTTTGCAGTGTGTGTATTATATTTGTTCATGGTTTTATAGCTTTGTATTTCCGTCATCATCCTGTGGAAACACTAAATATCTCTCTCTCACACACACACTGATCACTGCTGATTCCTCCTTCTGCGTCTGTGGCCTGATGGAGCTGTGATTGTCTAGAGGTCAGAGGTCAAAGTTCACCCTGACATGAAGCTCTTCTGGCGTCCCTGAGGAAAGAGGCTTCGACTGAACGACAGATGATGTGTGTGTTTAAGGCGGGTGAAGGCCTGATCCTGAGCGTGTGTGTGTGCCTGCAGATCCTGAGCACGTCTGAAGTGTGTGTGTGTGTGTGTGTCTGCAGTGATGCGATGCGCTAGACTTTAGCGTCTGCAGGAACACGGGCCAGAGTCTGAGCGATCTCGCTGAAGGAGGGTCGATCTTTAGGACTGGACGCCCAGCAGCGCATCATCAAACTGCAGACATGAGCAGGACAACCTTCTGGAGGAGACAGGGTCACATGACCAGCCTCCAGAGCTGAAACACACACACACACACACATGACACATGACATAGTTAAGACCTGCACAAATACTGTCTTTACAATCTCAAAATAAATACTTTAATAAACAGGATACAAGAGTAAAACACTAAAGGCATGTTTTAATCAATATATACACTCGCCTAAAGGATTATTAGGAACTCCTGTTCAATTTCTCATTAATGCAATTATCTAATCAACCAATCACATGGCAGTTGCTTCAATGCATGTAGGGGTGTGGTCCTGGTCAAGACAATCTCCTGAACTCCAAACTGAATGTCAGAATGGGAAAGAAAGGTGATTTAAGCAATTTTGAGCGTGGCATGGTTGTTGGTGCCAGACGGGCCGGTCTGAGTATTTCACAATCTGCTCAGTTACTGGGATTTTCACGCACAACCATTTCTAGGGTTTACAAAGAATGGTGTGAAAAGGGAAAAACATCCAGTATGCGGCAGTCCTGTGGGCGAAAATGCCTTGTTGATGCTAGAGGTCAGAGGAGAATGGGCCGACTGATTCAAGCTGATAGAAGAGCAACTTTGACTGAAATAACCACTCGTTACAACCGAGGTATGCAGCAAAGCATTTGTGAAGCCACAACACGCACAACCTTGAGGCGGATGGGCTACAACAGCAGAAGACCCCACCGGGTACCACTCATCTCCACTACAAATAGGAAAAAGAGGCTACAATTTGCACGAGCTCACCAAAATTGGACAGTTGAAGACTGGAAAAATGTTGCCTGGTCTGATGAGTCTCGATTTCTGTTGAGACATTCAGATGGTAGAGTCAGAATTTGGCATAAACAGAATGAGAACATGGATCCATCATGCCTTGTTACCACTGTGCAGGCTGGTGGTGGTGGTGTAATGGTGTGGGGGATGTTTTCTTGGCACACTTTAGGCCCCTTAGTGCCAATTGGGCATCGTTTAAATGCCACGGCCTACCTGAGCATTGTTTCTGACCATGTCCATCCCTTTATGACCACCATGTACCCATCCTCTGATGGCTACTCCCAGCAGGATAATGCACCATGTCACAAAGCTCGAATCATTTCAAATTGGTTTCTTGAACATGACAATGAGTTCACTGTACTAAAATGGCCCCCACAGTCACCAGATCTCAACCCAATAGAGCATCTTTGGGATGTGGTGGAACGGGAGCTTCGTGCCCTGGATGTGCATCCCACAAATCTCCATCAACTGCAAGATGCTATCCTATCAATATGGGCCAACATTTCTAAAGAATGCTTTCAGCACCTTGTTGAATCAATGCCACGTAGAATTAAGGCAGTTCTGAAGGCGAAAGGGGGTCAAACACAGTATTAGTGTGGTGTTCCTAATAATCCTTTAGTGTATATATATAGAGTATCTCACAAAAGTGAGTACACCCCTCAGACTTCAGCAAACATTTTGGTATATCTACTCAAGGGACAATCCTACAGAAATGAAACTTGGATATGTTTTAGAGTTGTGAATGCTTGTACAGCAGAATATATTTACTGTCCTCTGAAAATAACTCAACATACAGACATTACTGTCAAAACAGCTGTACACCCTAACTGAACATGTCAAAACATGTGATGTCTGTGGTCATGTGACGTTGGTGGTCATGTGATGTCTGTGGTCATGTGACGCCGGTGGTCAAGTGACGCCGGTGGTCATGTGACGTTGGTGGTCATGTGACGTCGGTGGTCTTGTGACGCTGGTGGTCATGTGACGTTGGTGGTCATGTGACGTGCTCACCTTCGAGCAGCTGCTGATGATCGAGCTGATGGTACGGCATCTCTCCGAGACTGAACACCTCCCACATGAGCACAGCGAACGCCCACACGTCCGACTTACTGGAGAACTCACTGTCAAACACTGCCTCAGCCGGGAGCCAGCGCAGGGGAAGCCAGGCCTGCCTGTAGAGGTGGTACTCGCTGCACACACACACACACACACACACACACGTTTACTTAGCTATTTAAAGCTACACTGTGAGATTTTTACCCCCATCTAGCGGTGAAATTGTATATGACTACCCAGTGAATATTAGTTTCTGTTCCTCTCAATTCCGAGGGCGTTTTAACTCCTACGGTGGCCGTATTATTCCAAGATTAACATGGTTTCCAGTTATCGACTTCGTCCATGACAATAATAAACAATACGTCTAAAATGAATAAAACTACAGGACAGATGTCAGGAGGTAAACGTCACCCTTGGAATCGGCTATCCCAGCATAATCAGATTAGGCTAACGTTACAATGTGTACAAAGTAAAAGCAATTAAAAATAACTCAAATTTACAGTGTCCTTTTTTTTATATAGCTTAAAAAATTGCACCTTTAAAACTATTCATCACCTGTGATCCGTCGCAGCACAGATTTATGTTACAAGGTAAACAATACTTTTTCACCATTGACGCGAGGATGAAGTTATACTAGAGGTCGATCTGGCGTTATGCACAACCATGCTATGGTTAGACAAGCAACTATAAAACTTCAAATTTACACAAATGAATTACAACAGGCTGAATTACCTGTCGAGAAGAAAGCAGGCAACCTCGGCGTCCGTTTTAAAATCTTCTCCTCATGAGCTCTTTCCATCTGGGAAAAGTTACTCCAATATTGACTATGGTCTTGCTGATTTGTCTGTCGCGTTGAGGTTTTAATTCTCTCTTTCAAATGTGAGTACGCACACACACACACACACACACACACACACACCACACTATCTTTCAAATCTGCTGGCACTCGCGAGCTCGCGAGTAATCTCCCCCTCGCATTCGTCACGGTGTCACTGAGTGAAAAACGCAAAAGGCGAAGCTTGAATTTACAGGTATGTCCCTCTTTGGCTAATGTAGTTTCAAGATGGAGGGGCAACATGGCGACCGGCATTCGAACCCCTCACCCGTATGTACTTTCAATGGCAGATTATAAACTTACGAGAATACTTTATTACTTGAAAGAAGTAAATATACATTAATGAACACATATATTTTTAAAAGAACTACGTGTTTTTTTGCTAAGAATCAACTAAAAAAGTTACACAGTGTAGCTTTAAATGAGGACATTCCATATGTAATGGTTTTTATGCTGTAGAAACTGTATATTCTGTCCCCTTACACAAACCTGACCCGTAAACCTCCCCATCACACACACACACACACACACACACACACACACACACACACACACACACACACACACACACACACACACACACACACACACACACACAGCTGTGACTGACTGACATCAACACTAGATGGCGCTCTTCATGCATGTAAAGGCTGATGCCCAGAAGCTCTGCACCAGATCTCACAGGCAGAAGCACCTCAAGTTTTCCGATTATACTATTTTAAAGGATAATTATTTTGTTTCGCAGGCCTCCTACAGGTCCACATACAGTACCAGTCAAAAGTTTGGAAACATTACTATTTTTAATGTTTTTGAAAGAAGTCTCTTATGCTCATCAAGCCTGCAGTTAAAAAACAAAAAAACAAAACAAAAAACAGTAATATTATGAAATATTATTACAATTTAAAATAATGGTTCTCTTTTTTAATATATTTTAAAATGTAATTTATTTTTGTGATGCAAAGCTGAATTTTCATCAGCAAGTACTCCAGTCTTTGGTGTCTTATGATCCTTCAGAAATCATTCTAATATGATGATTTGATACTCAGTTATTATCAATGATGGAAACAGTTGTGCCGTTTAATATATTTTTTTGGAATACTTTTTTCAGGATTCATTGATGAGTAAAACGTTAACAGCATTTATTCATAAAAACAGCATTTATTCAAAATAAAAACATTTCTAACAATATAAATCGTTACCATCACCTTTTATCAATTTAACGCATCCTTGTTGAATTAAAGTACTAATTTCTTTAAAAAAAAATAGTTATTGTTCCCAAACTTTTGAACGGTAGTGTATATTGTTACAAAAGATTTCTATTCTAAATAAATACAGTTCTTTTTAACTTTTTATTCATCAAATAATCCTGAAAAAAGTATCTCAGGTTATAAAGAAAATATTAAGCAGCACAACTGTTTCCAACATTGATCATAAATCATCATATTAGAATGATTTCTGAAGGATCATAAGACACCAAAGACTGGAGTACTTGCTGATGAAAATTCAGCTTTGCATCACAAAAATAAATTACATTTTAAAGTATATTAAAAAAGAGAACCATTATTTTAAATTGTAATAATATTTCATAATATTAATGTTTTTGTTTTTTTGTTTTTTTTAACTGCAGGCTTGATGAGCATAAGAGACTTCTTTCAAAAACATTAAAAATAGTAATGTTTCCAAACTTTTGACTGGTACTGTACATCCACGGTCAAACAACACTGAAGTTTGGATGTTGGATAATATATTGGAATGTTGTAATATGTAGATGTGTATGTGGAATATGATTGTTTTTATTGTTTTTAATGCATGTTTTGTGTGTGTGATGTAATGCCACTGCTCTAAATGCCCTTTGTGGGATTAATAAAGTGGTTAACTTAACTTATATCCACTTCAGCATCAGCTCTTTTCTCTCAGGCTACGTCTACATTAATCTGGAGACATTTGAAAACAGTTTTCGTTTGAAAACGCTCTCCGTCTACATTAGCGTTTCTCATCCACACTGTTCTCGTGTTTCACTGCAAACCTGTCATCTGTGCAGGACTGTGACGTGAAGAGTGTGTGAAATAACATTTTAGCAACAGTGTGAAAGTGAATATAACAGGCACAACACCGCTATAAACATCAATATCTCTGGGTTCAATAAACTTACGTCATCATTTTACGCCAAAAACGCGTCTCAGTGTGTGGAGGGCCAAAGCGGAGAGGAAAAGATGCGTTCTCAGACTATATGTATTAGTGTGGATGAGACCTCAGTGTCTGAAACGCTTCCATCGAAGATTCAGTCTCTCTAAGCTCCGCCTCTCTGAGAGCTGCTCTGCTGTGATTGGTCAGAAAGCAAACGCTCATTATCATATCTGAATCTCAGCTCTTGATCTCAGTGATGCGAACAGTGATGATGGCGTGGGTTTCACCGTATCAATCTCAGAAAACAGCGTCTTCTCGACACAAACAACACGAGCCAAACTCTTCCAGTCTCAGATACACTAGTGTTTAAGGGCGGAGCTAAGAGACGCTGTTCAGCCAATCAAGACCACTGGCTGGCATTATGCAAATGAGTTACAAACCTAATAAGGTTCAGCAGGAAGTGAGACTGAATTACTGACGACTCGTTTCAGTTCAGAATCGCTTCTTTCTTTTTTCTTTCATTCACAATAACTTTGATCTTTGAAATATTGCAGATCGTTCACATTCATACGCAGCTTTATCACAGCCTGCAGAGAGGGGTGATGATGTCAGCTGTACCTGTTATACACGTCTCTGCAGAGAGCGAGCGAGGACACTTTGACGAGTCTCTGTCCGCTGATCAGACAGTTTCTGGCCGCCAGGTCTTTATGCACGAAACGCTGGTTTGATAAATGCTGCATCCCATCAGCCACCTGGGCACAGATGGAGAGCTGCACAGAGCAGTCACATGATCAACACAGAGTCACATGACTTATTAAACACACTGAAAGAGTGAGTCTGAATTAGGGCTGCACGATTCTTGCTAAAATGTGAATCACGATTTTTGTCCATGGGAACTGAGATCACGATTCTCTTACACGATTCTCATTTTTTTCAACCAAAATGTATTGCACTCAAGTACAAAAAAAACAACAACAAAAAAACAAAGTACATTCAGTATAATAAAGTGCAGGAGTAACAAAATTTGTCTCTTTTCTTTATTTTAGACCCCTTAAAGTGAATAATTTTAAAGCTTTATGTTGTTGAACATAAGAGAACATTAACATAAATAAAAATAACTAAATAGAACCTGTGCTTTTTGCTCCAATTGGCACAGAATGTACATGGTACTTACTGTGTTTACGGGAATACTCGACTTGGCATTTTGAAATATTTCTGTGTTTATTTGGCCGTTTAGACGCACAACCGGAGACAAAGACTGCGCGTCCGTGTGGCGCTCGGAGCGCGCGCACAGCATCCTGTCAGTATAATTCAGTTCTCTTTCGCGACTTATCGCGCTTTTAATATTTCTTTTCAATATAAAGCACATTCTGCTCCTTTCT
>NC_137142.1:35510716-35560716 GCF_949319135.1 Squalius cephalus
GAAGCGGGTGCAGTGAGGCGGTGCAGTGAGACGGGTGCAGTGAGGCGGGTGCAGTGAGATGAGTGCAATGAGGCGGTGCAGTGAGACGGGTGCAGTGAGACAGGTGCAGTGAGGCGGTGCAGTGAGACGGGTGCAGTGAGGCGGGTGCAGTGAGGCGGGTGCAGTGAGACAGGTGCAGTGAGATGAGTGCAGTGAGGCGGTGCAGTGAGACGGGTGCAGTGAGATGAGTGCAATGAGACAGGTGCAGTGAGATGAGTGCAGTGAGGCGGTGCAGTGAGAGAGGTGCAGTGAGACGGGTGCAGTGAGACAGGTGCAGTGAGACGGGTGCAGTGAGGCGGGTGCAGTGAGACAGGTGCAGTGAGGCGGGTACAGTGAGACAGATGCAGTGAGGCGGGTGCAGTGAGGCGGGTGCAGTGAGATGAGTGCAGTGAGGCGGTGCAGTGAGACGGGTGCAGTGAGATGAGTGCAGTGAGACAGGTGCAGTGAGATGAGTGCAGTGAGGCGGTGCAGTGAGAGAGGTGCAGTGAGACGGGTGCAGTGAGACAGGTGCAGTGAGGCGGGTGCAGTGAGACAGGTGCACTGAGACAGGTGCAGTGAGGCGGGTGCAGTGAGGCGGGTGCAGTGAGACAGGTGCAGTGAGACGGGTGCAGTGAGGCGGTGCAATGAGACGGGTGCAGTGAGACGGGTGCAGTGAGATGAGTGCAGTGAGACGGGTGCAGTGAGACGGGTGCAGTGAGATGAGTGCAGTGAGGCGGGTGCAGTGAGGCGGGTGCAGTGAGGCGGGTGCAGTGAGACGGGTGCAGTGAGGCGGGAGCAGTGAGACGGGTGCAGTGAGACAGGTGCAGTGAGACAGGTGCAGTGAGGCGGGTGCAGTGAGGCGGTTGCAGTGAGAGAGGTGCAGTGAGACAGGTGCAGTGAGATGAGTGCAGTGAGACGGGTGCAGTGAGGCGGTGCAGTGAGACGGGTGCAGTGAGACGGGTGCAGTGAGACGGTGCAGTGAGGCGAGTGCAGTGAGGCGAGTGCAGTGAGACGGGTGCAGTGAGGCGGGTGCAGTGAGGCGGGTGCAGTGAGATGGGTGCAGTGAGACGGGTGCAGTGAGACGGGTGCAGTGAGACAGGTGCAGTGAAGCGGGTGCAGTGAGGCGGGTGCAGTGAGACGGGTGCAGTGAGGCGGGTGCAGTGAGACGGGTGCAGTGAGGCGGGTGCAGTGAGACAGGTGCAGTGAGGCGGGTGCAGTGAGGCGGGTGCAGTGAGGCGGGTGCAGTGAGACGGGTGCAGTGAGGCGGGTGCAGTGAGACGGGTGCAGTGAGGCGGGTGCAGTGAGGCGGGTGCAGTGAGGCGGGTGCAGTGAGACAGGTGCAGTGAGGCGGGTGCAGTGAGACAGGTGCAGTGAGGCGGGTGCAGTGAGACAGGTGCAGTGTGACAGGTGCAGTGAGGCGGGTGCAGTGAGATGGGTGCAGTGAGGCGGGTGCAGTGAGACAGGTGCAGTGAGGCGGGTGCAGTGAGACGGGTGCAGTGAGGCGGGTGCAGTGAGACAGGTGCAGTGAGGCGGTGCAGTGAGACGGGTGCAGTGAGACGGGTGCAGTGAGGCGGGTGCAGTGAGACGGGTGCAGTGAGACAGGTGCAGTGAGACAGGTGCAGTGAGATGAGTGCAGTGAGACAGGTGCAGTGAGGCGGGTGCAGTGAGACGGGTGCAGTGAGGCGGGTGCAGTGAGGCGGGTGCAGTGAGACGGGTGCAGTGAGACGGGTGCAGTGAGACCTGCTGGAGCTGCTGCTGCTGAGCAGTCTGTCTCTGATGCTCCACTGGATGTAGGGCTGAGGGTCTCCTGACGCCTGACAGTGAAGCACGGCTGTGTGACCCTGATACACCGTCGTCTGCTCCGGCTCCAGCTTAAACTCCACAAGAACTGACAACACACACACACACACACACACACACACACAGGAGTCATCAACCACAGCGTTCAATCAGAACACAAGCACACACACACACACACACACACACACACACACACACACACACAGGTGAACAAGAATGAGTCATCAACCACAGCGTTCAATCAGAACACACACACACACACACACACACATACAGAGGTGAACAAGAATGAGTCATCAACCACAGCGTTCAATCAGAACACAAGTACACACACACACACACACACACACACACACAGGTGAACAAGAACCGGTCATCAACAACCACAGCGTTCAATCAGAACACACACACACACACACACACACAGAGACACACACACACCTCCTACAGTGAGATGAACGTGTGCTCGTATCTCTCCCTGAGCGCTGCTGGACGCCACACACGTGTAGTTTCCTCCGTCGGATCGGCTCACGGTACTGAAGTGAAGAACTCCTTTCATCTGAGTCGCGTGAGGCGGGAGATCAGCGCCGTCTGTTGGCAAACACACACGTGAAACACACACACGCGAGAGAAACACGCATGTTCACACTGACACCAGGAAGTCATTCAGTTTAAGTCAGCGCTGGTGATGTGACTATGCAAATGAGCAGTGACACGATACAGCGACAACCAATGGGAAAGCAGACAGCAGAGCTCATGTGATCTAATCTTGATATATTAGTGACCAGCAGTCATTTTAGTTGCTGTGTGGGGTTAGGGTTAAATGATTTAAATGAAATGATTGTCAGAGTTAGGGTTGGTCTCTGACCTGCTCTGCTCCAGTGTATTGTGGGTGTCTCTCGCCCGGTCGCCACACAGCTGATGCTGCTCTCTCTCTCCAGCTGCACACACTGCGACGGCTGCGGGACGGGCGTGAACTTTAACTTCTCTGAGAGACACATCACACACACATGAGTAAAGCTGGCACTCAAACACGCCGTGATGTAACAGCACGCAAACCACAACAAAACAGAAGTTATGTCATTTACAACATCAGAACAGATCACGAACACACGTCACGTTCTATTATACTGGAGACTTTCTGAGGATTGTCATGATTTAAAGGGGTCATGAACTGAAAATTTAAATTTTCATTGATCTTTTGACAGTTAAGAGGTCGTTATAATATAAAAATATCCTGTAAGTTTCAAAACCCAAAACTTCCTTGATATTTCAAAAAAAGCTTTTATTGTGATCAAGGCCAGAAAACATCAGGATCTGAAAAGTGTGGAATTATGGCGTAATAGTGCAGCGAAAGACCGCCTTTGCAGAAGAATATCAACGCCTACGTCTACATCACCGCGTCTTTGGCCCCGCCCACTGGAGCATTAGTGAATATTACATGAGAACGAGTAAAGATCGACACAGGATCAATACCATTACCTTCCAGACGATCAGAATGCTAGGAGAGTGTTGTTTTTTTTCAACTGTGAAAGTCTCAGCTGTGCATTATTTGTTTGCATTTGGTGCATTTCACTTTTACGATATGGATCTGCCAGCAACACCACAAACATGTAAGTAACCATGTTTATTCTAACACCTGATCTGTGATCAGTGATTTCTGATGTGTAATTATTCAAGTTCGGATAATTATTTTTCTTAAAAAATCGTTCAATACTGTTTATGCATTAGTAAATCAAGCCAGTGACTAAACGATCAACTTCACATTGTTTCTTTTAGTAACATGAAAATAATCTGTTATTTAAATTGTGATTAAATGATATGCAGAAAGCGATCAAAGAAAGCTCCCTTTACAATTGCCCAAGCTGTCAATCACACCGTTTATCTGGACACTTTCCAAAACTCCCGTTATAATGACGCTGTTACACTGCACAACGAAGCTCTTACTGTATTTACATCGTGTTTGCATTGTTATTTGGTGAAAGCATTCGTGAGAGAGCAGAAATTGCGTTGCACTGATGAGATCACTTCATTCACGCGATCAACAGACTGTCTGTCATCAGCTGGATGGAAGCATCAGATGGAATAGATCTAAATATAAAGCTATAAACAACACTTTCACGATTCGTTAATCTTGACAGTAGTAATAGAGAAAACGTAATAAAACTATTTGAGAGGGTTCCACATTATTGTGCTTATTTCATATGCAAAGATGTTAGCCAATCACAGCAGTGGGCGTTTACACACACACATACACACACACACACAGGTTCCTCTCACCCAGTATGTATATGCGTGCGTGTGCACTGATGGATCCTCCCTCCGACACACACACACACACACACACACACACACACACACACTCACCCAGTATGTGAACGCGTGCGTGTGCGCTGATGGATCCTCCCTCCGACACACACGTGCAGCTGAACATCTGACCATCGTTCACCTCAGCGCTGTTGATCCTCAGAGTCCCGTTAGAGAAGAGCTTATAACGAGAGCCCTGCAGAGAGAGAGACTGTGTGTGAGAAACCTGACGCGAGGTCACCTGATCAGACCATGATGAGTGTGTTCACCTCCTCACTGATCGGGATGCTTTTGCGGTACCATGTGACCCGTGGTTCAGGTGTGCCCTGAGCGTGACAGTGCAGGAGACCCGGCTGACCCTCCTCGATGTGTGTGTCCTGCGGCCTCACAATCCACTCTGGAGAGGCTGTAAAACACACACACACACACACACACACACACACTGTAACGGTCACTTAGAGCATTTATGGTAGTTCGAGGTACAATGAGAACAGCGCATGTGTGTCAGTAATAGATGTGACAGGTGAGGAGAAGAGATAACCACTCAACCGGCTTTTGTACACTTTCTTTTATTTCCCTTTATATTTGTGACCAGAGTTGAATGTTTATTTGTATGCTTTATCTCACTCAATCCGGATGATCCGGATGTATGCAGATGAGTGTGACGTTTAAGTCATTTTATTAAAACCCGGGGGAAATACGCCATCTCTCGTGCATCTTTTCCTCAGACACCACATACTGTTTTTCTCTCTGGGCAACAACATCTCAACTTTGAGATCAGTGTGTGTTGGGTCAGATGAGTGTGTGTTGGGTCAGATCGGTGTGTGTTGGGTCAGATCGGTGTGTGTTGGGTCAGAAGAGTGTGTGTTGGGTCAGATCAGTGTGTGTTGGGTCAGATCGGTGTGTGTTGGGTCAGATGAGTGTGTGTTGGGTCAGATCGGTGTGTGTTGGGTCAGATCGGTGTGTGTTGGGTCAGAAGAGTGTGTGTTGGGTGAGATCAGTGTGTGTTGGGTCAGATCGGTGTGTGTTGGGTCAGATCGGTGTGTGTTGGGTCAGATCGGTGTGTGTTGGGTCAGATGAGTGTGTGTTGGGTCAGATCAGTGTGTGTTGGGTCAGATGAGTGTGTGTTTGGTCAGATGAGTGTGTGTTGGGTCAGATGAGTGTGTGTTGGGTCAGATGAGTGTGTGTTGGGTCAGATCGGTGTGTGTTGGGTCAGATGAGTGTGTGTTGGGTCAGATGAGTGTGTGTTGGGTCAGATGAGCGTGTGTTGGGTCAGATGAGCGTGTTTTGGGTCAGATGAGTGTGTTTTGGGTCAGATGAGTGTGTGTTGGGTCAGATGAGTGTGTGTTGGGTCAGATGAGTGTGTGTTGGGTCAGATGAGTGTGTGTTGGGTCAGATGAGAGTCTGTTGGGTGAGATGAGCGAGTGTTGGGTCAGATGAGCGTGTGTTTGGTCAGATGAGCGTGTGTTGGGTCAGATGAGCGTGTGTTGGGTCAGATGAGCGTGTGTTGGGTCAGATGAGCGTGTGTTTGGTCAGATGAGTGTGTGTTGCGTCAGATGAGTGTGTGTTGGGTCAGATGAGAGTCTGTTGGGTCAGATGAGTGTGTGTTGGGTCAGATGAGAGTCTGTTGGGTGAGATGAGCGAGTGTTGGGTCAGATGAGCGTGTGTTTGGTCAGATGAGCGTGTGTTTGGTCAGATGAGTGTGTGTTGGGTCAGATGAGTGTGTGTTGCGTCAGATGAGTGTGTGCTGGGTCAGATGAGTGTGTGTTGGGTCAGATGAGTGTGTGTTGGGTCAGATGAGAGTGTGTTGGGTCAGATGAGTGTGTGTTGGGTCAGATGAGTGTGTGTTGGGTCAGATGACTGTGTGTTGGGTCAGATCAGTGTGTGTTGCGTCAGATGAGTGTGTGTTGGGTCAGATGAGTGTGTGTTGGGTCAGATCAGTGTGTGTTGGGTCAGATGAGTGTGTGTTTGGTCAGATGAGTGTGTGTTGGGTCAGATCAGTGTGTGTTGGGTCAGATGAGTGTGTGTTGGGTCAGATGAGTGTGTGTTGGGTCAGATCAGTGTGTGTTGGGTCAGATGTTTGTGTGACTCACTGGCGACAGTGACCTCGAGCTCCTGCTGCTTGGTTCCGGCCCGGTTGCGAGCGACGCAGGTGTAGAGGCCCGAGTCTGAGGTGTGTGTGGAGCTGAAGATCAGGTCTCTGTCGCGCTGGTGGACTCGACCCTCAGACGCCACACGAGCACCAGCGCGCTCCCACCACACCTGAGGCTCCGGCTGACCCCGAGGAGGATCACAGCTCACACTCGCCCTGATGGAGGACGAGAACACCCGAGACATGCGCTCGCCCATCTCGCTGATCTCTACACACACACAAACACAGCAGATAAACACCTGTTCTGTCAGGACCACTATCGTCAAATACAATTGACAATTAGCATACAGTTTGGATTGGCGGTCTGGTTCTGTTCTGGGCAAGAACAGCCTAACATGGATAGGAGCAGCAATAATCCCCCTCAGGGTAAACAGAACAGAACCAACATGAATGTGTTGCAGATGTCATCAATTCAAGATTTTAAAGTACAACATAATGCGAGAATTTAGTTTGATTCAGGGGGACTCAGAATGCCATCCTGACTGACGAGAGGTGGAGCTGGGGAGGGAGGAGGAGCTGGGCAGAGAGGTGGAGCTGGGGAGGGAGGTGGAGCTGGGGAGGGAGGTGGAGCTGGGCAGGGATGAGGAGCTGGGGAGGGAGGAGGAGCTGGGAAGGGAGGTGGAGCTGGGGAGGGAGGTGGAGCTGGGAAGGGAGGTGGAGCTGGGGAGGGAGGTGGAGCTGGGGAGGGAGGTGTTGCTGGGGAGGGAGGAGGAGCTGGGGAGGGAGGAGGAGCTGGGGAGGGAGGTGGAGCTGGGGAGGGAGGAGGAGCTGGGGAGGGAGGTGGAGCTGGGGAGGGAGGTGGAGCTGGGGAGAGAGGAGGAGCTGGCGAGGGAGGAGGAGCTGGGGAGGGAGGTGGAGCTGGGCAGGGAGGTGGAGCTGGGGAGGGAGGAGGAGCTGGGGAGGGAGGTGTTGCTGGGGAGGGAGGAGGAGCTGGGGAGGGAGGAGGAGCTGGGGGGGAGGAGGAGCTGGGGAGGGAGGTGGAGCTGGGGAGGGAGGTGTTGCTGGGGAGGGAGGAGGAGCTGGGGAGGGAGGAGGAGCTGGGGAGGGAGGTGGAGCTGGGGAGGGAGGAGGAGCTGGGGAGGGAGGTGGAGCTGGGGAGGGAGGTGGAGCTGGGGAGAGAGGAGGAGCTGGCGAGGGAGGAGGAGCTGGGGAGGGAGGAGGAGCTGGGGAGGGAGGAGGAGCTGGGGAGGGAGGTGGAGCTGGGGATGGAGGTGGAGCTGGGGAGGGAGGAGGAGCTGGGCAGGGAGGAGGAGCTGGGGAGGGAGGAGGAGCTGGGCAGGGAGGAGGAGCTGGGGGGGAGGAGGAGCTGGGGAGGGAGGAGGGTAATCAGCTCCTGAGAAACGCGACAGCTGCTGATAATACTGAAGGAGCTTATATATGAGTACAGTGATGGGCATCGTATTCCTACAGGTCGAGGATCAGCTGAGAGTCACTGACGCTACGCTTAATATCTGAGAACAGCAGCATTCAGTGACACCGTACAGCGAACACTGAGCTGAGCTGTCAGAACTCATCAACTACTCCCACAATTATGTGTGTGAAAGTGTAAGTGTGTATGTGAGTGTGTGTGTGTGAGAGTGTAAGTGAGTGTGTATGTGTGTGAGAGAGTGTAAGTGAGTGTGTATGTGTGTAAGAGAGTGTATGTGTATGTGTGTGAGAGAGTGTAAGTGAGTGTGTATGTGAGTGTGTGTATGAGTGAGTGTGTGTGAGAGAGTGTAAGTGAGTGTGTATGTGTGTGTGTGTGTTTCGTCTCACCTGCGATCCTGAGCGCTGCCTCTACGTGCACGTGTTTGTTCTCTCCATACTGAGCCACACACTTATACACACCTGTGTTGCGCTGCTTCACCTGAGTGATGTGCAGTGTGCCGTTAGCATACACCACAACCCTGCACACACACACACACACACACACACACACACACACACACACACACACAGACACACACAGGTTAGTCACAGGTGAGTTGTTCTTAGGAGTAAAATAACTGTAACTGTACAGAATTCAGCAACATGACAAATTGTTTATTCTATTAATAACTAGAATATGAACAATTCTGCCAAAAGCGAGTAATTAGTGTAACTGTAGTGTTTACTGTTGCTAAGCAACGTCACAACACACACACAGAATGTGGGTCATGGGTGTGTTTTATGGCATCAGACGCGGCTCTTCCAGGCAGAATCTGTTTGATCAAACACAATCAAACATTCAGACTCACAGTCAAAGCAGACTGAAGAGAGAGAGAGAAACACGGGTAATCCCAGAATCCTCTGTGTGTGTGTGTGTGGGTTTCTTCAGCACGTTCACAGCTGAAGATGTTTCTATTAACACTTTTCAAGCGGACTAACAGCTGAACGCATGAGTCACAGGAGATGAGAATCAAACCGTGACTGAGAGAAAGAGGCAGATCAAATAAGATGAAGATTATGAAGATGATTCTGGTGAGATCTGCAGTGTGTGTTGACGTGTTGAGATTAGCACAGGATGTTATTAGTGCATTAAACATCATCAAAGCAGAACATCACTGCTGAACGTGCCCAAACATTCACTGGACTACCCATAATGCACCAGTCAAACACTCAATGGCATGCTGAATCATTTATCAGTGGGTGGTCTGACACGCTTTAAGGCCCTGATATACGCAGGATACACAAGTTCTTCACTAAGTAAAAGTGAGTTGGAAGTCCTTTATCAGCGATATACTGTTAGCGAACATCCCAGCGCCGCGCTCATGTTTTTACTCGCGTCTGAACTCGACTGAGCAGGAGAAATGAAGGGGAGGAGATCCACACCTCAGAGAAGGCGGAGCCTCAGAGCCACGCCCACCTCCTGAAACACACTCTAAATCAACTTTGTTTCATTAATGGATTTCGCTGGAAGTATATCGGGCCGTTACTCTCGTCGCTCGCGCAGTTCAAGCACTCATGCTCTCAACCTCAGTCAGTATCTGAAGGTGACATATTACGAACCTTTTCACTATGGAAGCATATGGGTAGCAATATTCAATTTGAAATGTAATATGCAAAATGACAATGCATTTCTGTATTTAAATTCACATTTTCAATTACATTTGTGAAACGTTTGGTGCAAAATAAAAATGAAAAATCAATTATATAATTTACATTTGCCTAGTATTAATATGTAACTTGAATACATATTTGAATGCTTTATAAGTTTAACATGTTCAAGCAAAAACTGTAGCAAAATGATAATTTAAGTATTATTTTTCTTAACTGCATTTACACTCACAGTTAAGACACCTGCGATTGCATTTTCATTAAATGTCCCGAAATGAAGGTTGCAAAAATAAATGTTTGCTACAGACATGGTCAATAGTGTTCAGTGCTCGTCTGAGCTCAGCCACAGAACAGCTTCAGGCTCTGCTGGATCTTCATCAGTGCGTTAGAACTGGTCTCTGGTGTCGCGTGCGAAACCAAATGTCGTGCCGTGTGTGTAAACGTGCAGATTAAGGGCCGGTAATATTATAATAAGATCCTCTTCATACAGCAGAAGGAGAGCGAAACCTGATCGGATTATTTTTTGTCATGCTAGCAGAGAAAGACTCACCAACACAAAGCTACTGGGTTTCACTTCTCATGTTGTCTGTGTTGGTAGAAGCACCGATTATAGCACTTACACGCGGAGGAAGTCAGATGTTCATGATATGTCTCCTTTAAAGGACTCACTGGTCTAATGTAAAAACTGAGCACTGGAGACCTGGAGCTTGTTTGGTGTCGTCGCCCGAGTGATGAAGAGTCTCACCGTGATGTGTTGACGACGGGTTCTGTGTCGTGGAACCACTGGAGAACCGGCGGAGGCTTGGCTCTGAACCCACAGTGAAACACAGCGTCCTCGTTACGCAGAACCACCTGATCCGCTGGAGCCACCAGCACACGGGGGACAGTCTTATCTGCACACACACACACACAGAGAGAGAGAGAGAGAGAGAGAGAGAGAAGAGTTAGGTTCTGATCTTATTAATATACACACACACACACACACACACTAGGGGTGTAACGATGCCCTCATGTCATGATTCGATACATATCCCGATACTGAACTCACGATACGATATTATTGCGATACTCCAAGACATATGATCAAAGGTTAACATAAAAATGTGCTGTTGATTAAAATGCAATATTTAGTATTACATTGTGTGTGTGTAAATGAATATTCTTGGACTTGGTGCTGAAACCCAAAGCAGGACGATAGAGACACCAGAATAACCATATTCATGATTCTGAAGCTGAAAGTACAGATTTATTTCAGATGAATATGCTTGAACTCTGTCACTGACTAGATATATTTAAAATAATGTCGGCCAGTTTTTACTGGTAACATCAGATATTTGGCATTATCAGGACACACACATATCCCCCTATTGCATTATTATACATTACATTCAACATTATGTATAGTAGTGTAATGTAGTACTGACACTAAAACTCTTTTTATTTTGGGTGAACTATCCACGATACATATTGTTGCATTTTTGTATTGCGATATATTGTGACACGATATATTGTTACACCCCTAACACACACACACTCTCTCTCTCTCTCTCTCTCTCTCACACACACACACACACACAGAGAGAGAGAGAAAAGAGTTACGCTCTGATCTTAATAATATACAGACACACACACACTTGTATAATTCTGTATATATAAATACACACACATGCATGTATATATTTACGATTTTTTATTTATTTATATATAATATAAATTATATATATATACAGTATACAGTATACATGCAAATATTTCTCAAATATACACATGCATGTGTGTGTATTTATATATACAAAATAATTATACACAGTACACACACACATATATTATGTAAACACAAACTTTTATTTTGGATGCGATTAATTGCGATTAATAAATAATAAAGTACACAACATGTGGAGCCGGTCGCTGTGACCTGTGTGAATGATTGGATATTACATGCATATGCATTTTAAAATCATACTGATCTACTTTTTAATATGAATCAACATTTTTTAGATTTGCAATACAATTCGAATGAAGGCAGAATAAAATGACAAGATGCAACAGTCACGTTCAGAGATCATCAGATGACGGACACGCTCGTGCAAGCGTTTACTCTCCTCTATTCTTCTGCTAAATCTCCTCTTCCTCTCTCCTTTCATTTGTAATTTTCATGCTCTGGCTGATCTCTCTATTCTTCAGCGGGGCTTTTCTTCTGTCTGCAGGTGTGTGTGTGTGTGTGTGAGCAGCACAGGTGGCTGATGGGAAGGCTGGCCGGGGTGTTGGGTTACGCTTTATACATTTCTGCTTTGCTTTGCACATGAGGTGACAAACATAACAGAGCGCATGAAAACATCTGCAGTCGCACGCGATAAACCAGACAACATCTTCATCTGTGACCTAAACCTGCTCGCGCTGACACTCTAACGCTGGGGTTTTACACCTGGGATCCAAAGAAAAAACATTTAAACAATAAAAATGTAATACTAATACTATTTCACGCTTATTTATACTATTAATTTTCATAGTATAAATTTGGTCTTTATGCCTTTTAAATGTTAGGATGGGGGTCTGAGAGATCGGAAACCCCTGATCTAATATAATCTACAAAACACATCCAGTCTAAAAGCTGCCAAATAAAGAACCTGTCTGCCAAACACTTGTTCATCAATTAAGAAAAGTTACACATAGATCCACAGTGGACAAAAATGTCCGTGTCCAAAAACTGTCAGAGCTCAGACTTTAGTTTGGTCTCATTTCAAAGATTTTTGTTGAAGTAAAAAAAGTTTTAGAGGTTTAAGTTTATGAACATTATTTTATTTAAAATGTATATTTTATAAAACATGTCGAACTCTAAAACTGCTAAAGAATCAAAGCCATAAATCTGAATAAGTTGTGTTCCAAATTTAGGGTTGATATCTGAGAAATGAGCTTTCAGAGAGAGTGTGTTTGCAGGACCAGACGTTCCCCGTTAGATGCAGCGAAACTCACCGGGACACCGTAGCTGGGTTTGTGATTTAAATATTTCAAGCACATATACAAACACACACAATTTTTTTTTATTACACTTATACAAACCATACTCTGACATGCATACCAACACACACACATACACACAATTATTACTGCATAATGTATCCGATTGGCTCTATAATATTGCAGAAGCAGAAAACAGGAATAAAGCGCGTATTTGCTTTATGGGCCAAACCTGAGAAAATGGCACATCTGGTAAAACATAGTAAACATTTTAATTTTGAGGCCTTGCCAACAGAATGAAAGCCTATTAACAAATACTGCATCATATTATAGTTAAATGGCCCTGAGATTAAATATTAATGGGTTTTAATGGGTTTCAATGGGGACATTTTTGTCCTTAAGGTCCTGAGAGGAACTATTTTGTGTTACTGGTGTAAATTAGATTTATTAAAGGATATGGGGGTGAAATCGTAAAATTCCAATAAAAATACACACTTGTGCCAATATTTATGCAGTTGGCATTAACACAGGCAAAATGCTAAAAAAAAAAACATACTGAAAAATACAGAAATGTCCATAAGGGGTCGCACAAGGGTTAAAGCTCATAGTCTTACCGATGATGTTGAGCGTGATGTTGTGGTTACTGCACACTTGTCCGGCTGCGTTTCGAGCACAGCAGTAGTAAATCCCAGAATCCCCTGGGCTGAGGTCGCTCAGCGTGAGGTTCCGGTCCTTCCCGACCAGCGGGTCTCCATCTTTGAACCATTTACTGCTCGGCCTGTACGGGTCACAAACATCCTCAGAATCAGCTCACAGCTGGTCTTTAGTCATGTGATGCGTTTAGTGCAGGGATCAACATTATTAACGGGCAAGTGAAAATGAATACTTGCCCGACCGGACAACTAGCCTGATTAAAACGTCAAGAACAAAAAATAACTAGAGAATCACCAAAACACGAGAATGATTCTGGATTCATTTAGTGCAAGCGGCGATTGATAGTGCATAATAATATAATATATAATGTACTGATGGAAACAAGGTTGTGCTGCTGTTGAGGAAACAAGTGAGCGCAGCACACACAGAAACTCAGCTAACATACTGCGGTAACAATACAAAATGTGTAGTTTTTATATTTATAACATAAGATACAGATAAGGAACATCACATGACCAGGAGTGCTGAATACCCTCAGGATTGAAAATGTGACACTGATTTCATATGACAGTTCAATAAACAAGTAATTAATATTAAGTCACTTACATTTTAGACGTAAATAGTTCCACATATCCCAGCAGAACCACAGCGCATCTCCCAGCAACACTCAACTGTGTTTCATCACTGAATGATTCAGAGTTTTGAACGAATCGGTTGAGTCAAAGATTCAATGACTCATTCATAAACAACAGCCTCATTCCTGAACGAATCAGTCATTTGAACGAATCGTTTGAATAAATGACTGAATGACTCGCTCATTAAGACGGTCACCTGCCGCCACCTACTGGTGGTTTCGTTTCATGGTTAAAAGTATCATTCTTTCCAACATTTCTTATTTGTATATTCAAAAAACATTTATTCATAACATTATTTAATGCAGTTGTAATTTTTAAAATTATTGCATTTGATTGGTAACAGCCCTATAGTCTCTTATTATCCTAATTTAATTTATTGATCAAATTAAGCATATGTTTAAAACGATTAGGGAAAAACGCCCTTTATAAAGATTCAAATGTCATAAATATGCAGACTTAATTATGTCCAAGCTGACTGAACAGTGATGAGAATATTGCTTCAGAATAAATTATATTTACAACACACACAAAAAAAATCATACTTTTCCTGGACAAGCAATTTTTTACTTTTATAAAGTGAATGACTGAAGGACAAGCACATGAAGAGGCTTAATGTGGAGCCCTGGTTTAGTGTGAGCATCAGACATGTTTGACTCACCGTGGATGTCCATCAATGTGACACTGCAACACGATTCGCTCAGCCTCCTCTAGCTCCGCCTCTGAGGCGGGATCCTTCATGCTGACCGGCCCCCTCTCCAGCCCTGAGACACATAACAACCATCACAATCATACGCTGAATACAACATACCATAGACACATGTGAGTCAGTCAAGTCTCCTTCATTTATACAGCGCTTGAACAATATAGTGTTTCACAGCAGCTTTACAGTGATAACAGGAGATTACAGTAACAGAGAGTGTTCAGGCTTTACAGCAGATCTAGAATAAAGTTATTGTCCAGATAAAGTAGTTTTGATTGATTCACTTCCTTAGTAAAGATCATTAGTTATTAACTCAGCGGCCGCTAACACACACCGTTCTACAGAAAACAGAAACTTTTAATGTGTTCTGGACGTTCATTCACACACAACAGTGTTTGGAGCTCGAGAACACACACTTTAAAACAGGTTTTAAAACATGTTGAAAAACATGATCATCTCTGTGTAAACTTCAAAAACGTGAATCTGTGTAAACGGTGACGGCGTGCACATGCATATCATGTGTTCAGTCTATAGATATGTGCATTTGAATATGTATGTGAGTCATTTTTAAAACATTTTTTTTTTTTTGGGAAATCATGAAATGGATAAAAGAAAACCAGTTCATGTGATTGCGCTCTGTAAGCCCTGATCGAACGGTACTGATGATGTAAGGTAATACTGACACTAACAGGGCTTAGTCTGTGATTTAATTGCCGTCCGAGTCCAGAATGTCAGTGTTTCCGGCAAAATTCACAAAGTTGTTTGGTTAATTTAAATCTGAATACACACTATAGAGGACAGAGAGAATGAGAACTGAGCTGTGAAACAGAGAAATCAAGCTGAACGTGTTTGAAAACTACAAAAGATTTAGGCAGGAAAATCAAAGGCGAAGGCAGGAACACTGATCATCTCGACAGGAATAATTACACGGCTGAGGGCGAGACGCAATCTGACACGCGAGAGAGAGAGAGAGAGAGAGAGAGAGACAGAGAGAGAGAGAGAGAGAGAGAGAGAGTTTGAGCAGAACTCAACAATGACAGAGAGATCCTATGAAACGTGACCTCATTTCCAGAGGCTTCCTGTGACACACTTTTCTTCTAGTGCTGGGCGGTATGAACATAAATTTACATCACGGTATTTTTCAAAATTATACTGGTTTCACGGTATATGACGGTATTTATTATTATTTTTCCAAGCATGTCTGGGTGTTAACCACATGTTGTACTGATTGAGAGGAAAGACTGCAGTAGATTGAGTTATAATGCCCTATTTTACTGTCATGAGTGAATATTGTAGAGAAATTCCACACCAGTATTAATACAGGTTTGCAAGACCACACGAAATGATGCTGTTTACAAACAGGTGCAGAGCGGTGATCATAAACGCTATCAGGAAAGATAAAGAAAGATTAAATGAAAATAACATCAAAACTTTTCTAAAGACAGTCAGTTTCCTTCAAAGATGCATTCATATAAAACACCGCGCCGCTTTCTGACTGAGAAACGTGCAGTGCTCATGTTTATTCAACGATGTCAAAGCCTCTTGGAAAATCTGTTAGTGGCGGGCAATGTGGGAAACACTGTCATATAATTTGAAAGCTATCATAGTTTAACATATCCATCTTAACCGTTACGCTTAGTTACACATACAGCAGTGCAACAGTGGAAGCGACCCTCTCAAACAGTGTCGTGAGTCGTGACGCGTTCCCAACGTGGTTTAAAGGTGCAGTGTGTAATTTTTAGCAGCATCTAGTGGTGAGGTTGTGAACTGCACCCAACAGAATTTACGGTGGCCGACAGGAAGTGATGTCGTCGTCTGAGACAGCAGAGAATAGACAGTTCAGCAATGAGGTTTCTTTACAAAGATAAATTAAGAAATTATGTTTACTTGATTATTCAGTAAAACGATATGTTATTGCGAACATGTGGATGTAAGCGGACCCGCGGTGTGTGTAGAGAGAAATGCCTCATTCTAAGCTAATAAACATAATGGTTCACTATGTAAGGTCTCTATACACCACTGAAAACACTGTCATGTTTATGATATTGCATTTCTGACATCAGATCCTCCTTAATATTACACACTGCAACTTTAAGCGACATACAATGGTATTGCAGAATATTAAAAATTCAAATAATAAAAAAAAAATGTATATAAAAAAAAAAATAATAATAATAATTTTCACTAATTCCTTCTCTCACATTTGATGTTGAAAGAGGCGTTGTTGGAGGTGAGTGTCTCTCCGGTGGCGCTGCTGGACGCCACGCACTGGAAGTTCCCCGTGTCGTTGTGTCGATCCACTGATGTGAACTTCAGGTTACTGCCCTCCTGAAAGCGTCGGGTCGAGTCCTGCACGCGCTGCCCGTCCTGGGTCCACGAGAAGTGTGTGTTCTCCGGGTCGCTGACCTCACAGCGCAGGATCGCACTGCGCCCGTGTAACGCGTCCTGAGACTTCGGCTCTTTGGAGAACTGGAGGGATGACCCCTGGATGATGAAGACTGAGAGAGACAAAGAGAACCAGTCAAACTACCGGAAGGAAAACAAGCGCTTAACTCACTCAGAGCGTCGAAATAAAGGTATTATAATAAAGGTAATATAGATATTTTACGTGTGGCATCAGTGCATCGTATTGTTAGATCGTATCAGTGTATAAACTAACCCAGAAACAAGTGCTTACCTAAATATGTTTACATTAATAATGATGCAGTGAGACACAGCTGAAGATTGTCTCGATACAAACACACACAAATAAAAACATTCATGTCATCATCATCATCATCATCATCATCATCAGATGTGAGTGAAGAACCTCTGAGCGGATCCTACAGACCCTCATCACGTGACATCAGCCCTGTCAACAGTCATCACATCAGCTCAGGGACACAGTGATGCATGCTGGGATACTGGGAGTTTGTTTATATGCTTTTGCTATTCATTTAGCACTTTTATCAAAAGCTACTTACAAAGGAAACATCACAAGCATTTTATCAGTTGCGGGAAAGGAAAGGACTTGTTTGGTTAGTTAAGGACTTGTTTCTGGGTTAGTTAAGGACTTGTTTCTGCGTTAGTTAAGGACTTGTTTCTGGGTTAGTTAAGGACTTGTTTCTGGGTTAGTTAAGGACTTGTTTCTGGGTTAGTTAAGGACTTGTTTTTGGGTTAGTTAAGGACTTGTTTTTGGGTTAGTTAAGGACTTGTTTTTGGGTTAGTTAAGGACTTGTTTCTGCGTTAGTTAAGGACTTGTTTTTGGGTTAGTTAAGGACTTGTTTCTGCGTTAGTTAAGGACTTGTTTTTGGGTTAGTTAAGGACTTGTTTCTGCGTTAGTTAAGGACTTGTTTTTGGGTTAGTTAAGGACTTGTTTCTGGGTTAGTTAAGGACTTGTTTTTGGGTTAGTTAAGGACTTGTTTCTGGGTTAGTTAAGGACTTGTTTCTGCGTTAGTTAAGGACTTGTTTTTGGGTTAGTTAAGGACTTGTTTCTGGGTTAGTTAAGGACTTGTTTCTGGGTTAGTTAAGGACTTGTTTTTGGGTTAGTTAAGGACTTGTTTTTGGGTTAGTTAAGGACTTGTTTTTGGGTTAGTTAAGGACTTGTTTTTGGGTTAGTTAAGGACTTGTTTCTGCGTTAGTTAAGGACTTGTTTTTGGGTTAGTTAAGGACTTGTTTCTGGGTTAGTTAAGGACTTGTTTTTGGGTTAGTTAAGGACTTGTTTCTGGGTTAGTTAAGGACTTGTTTCTGGGTTAGTTAAGGACTTGTTTGTTAGTTAAGGACTTGTTTTTGGGTTAGTTAAGGACTTGTTTCTGGGTTAGTTAAGGACTTGTTTTTGGGTTAGTTAAGGACTTGTTTTTGGGTTAGTTAAGGACTTGTTTTTGGGTTAGTTAAGGACTTGTTTCTGGGTTAGTTAAGGACTTGTTTTTGGGTTAGTTAAGGACTTGTTTCTGGGTTAGTTAAGGACTTGTTTCTGGGTTAGTTAAGGACTTGTTTTTGGGTTAGTTAAGGACTTGTTTTGGGTTAGTTAAGGACTTGTTTTTGGGTTAGTTAAGGACTTGTTTTTGGGCCTTCTGGGTTAGTTAAGGACTTGTTTCTGGGTTAGTTAAGGACTTGTTTATGGGTTAGTTAAGTGTTTGTTTATGGGTTAGTTAAGTGTTTGTTTATGGGTTAGTTAAGTGTTTGTTTATGGGTTAGTTAAGTGTTTGTTTATGGGTTAGTTATGAGCCAATCAAACCAGTCAAACTACCGGAAGGAAAACAAGTGCTTAACTAACCCAGAGTGTCAAAATAAAGGTATTATAATAAAGGTAATATCAATATTTTACGTGTGGCACCAATGCATTGTATCGTTAGACGTTTGATCGACGCATAGATCCATATCGATGTATAAACGTTGTTTCTGGGTTAGCTAAGTGTTTGTTTATGGTGTAGTTATTTTTGTGTGTTCACTGACAAGCATGACAGATCATGTGCAAAGTGGAGTGTCTTACATGACATCGATATCAACACACATCAAGTGCCTGTATCGAATGTCAAAGACATTTTATTTGTTGTACTTTTTCTTTGTAATCCCATGATGCTCTTGAAGTGGGCCACTACAAGCTTTCATTCATTACTCACGCATGAGGAAGCAAAAGCTTCTTGCGTCTGAATATCACACTCACAGACACAGGACTTCTTCCACATTCATATGTGACCTGACATTGGATGATTCGCCTTGAACGAGTCTTCTGAGCGTTTGCTAATCGATCTGAACTCAGCTCGAAGCTCCAGTCCCAGAGATACGGTGATGTAAAGCCCAATGCTTGTTTATGGGTTAGTTAAGCACTGGGTTAGTGTATTCACTGACAAGCATGTCAGATCATGTGGAAAAACAGAGTGTCTTATATGACATCGATATGAGCTCGACTCGTTACGCCTCTCAATCTGCACTCCCTCTCCCGCCAAACGCGTTGACATGCCAGCTCCATTCTCTACGGGCTCCAGCTATCAGAACCGTCCCCAAATTTAAGACTTCTTGAAATGATAATTAAGAATTTTCTGAATAATTAAGAATAATTATGAATTAAAAGGTGTTTTGTCCCTTGGTTTGGTTAGTTTAGGCATATATGAACACGCCGATCACACTCGGATCCACACCAAGACTATCACTCCGAGATTTGACAACTGTGTCTGTATTTGACCATTCAGGCGTAAAGAGAAGTGAATTCGGGATCTGAGCGACACTTCTGGTGCGCGTCATTCAGCGCGAGACCACAATGAGTTCTTTTTCACAACTTACTACGCATAACAACCTGATAAACTCTCTTTAAAGATCCTCGTTAAATGTACACACACACTTCTTTGACATCTTCGCGTCTGACTTGTGCTGTAAGTTTTTGCAGATGCTCCTCTCGACAGTTCAGCAGAACAGTGTCTGCAAGAAGAAAATGCAACATTGTAACAAAGTGAGTCCCAGTTTTGGAACAAAGCAAACGATCTACAGGTGTGACAGACACTTCTGCAAGGATCCTGATGTACTATTTCTCATGTTTAAACACGCTCGTCTTCAGAAAACTCCAAACAAACGTTGAGTTCTGTCATTAAGGACGTGTTGGAGGCACTTAATCCCTCCGTCTCCACCAATCAAGCGTCTATTGTCACGTGTGGGATCCGTGACCAACTGTAATCAACAGTGAGGTAAAATGCTGAGACACCACTAAAAGCTTTCCACCATTAAGAGCATTACAGTAAATGTGTGTGAGACGGTGTTCCGGGCCGACCACCCAGAATCTCATATTACGCCTCATTACCCAGAACACACCTGGGCCCGGGGCCGACACACTGAGAGATGTTGTGGCTGGACGCCAGAGAAGACGCATAGAGACGCTATTGTTCCTCCTGCGAACTGTCATTCATGTGTTTATGAGCTCCTCATGATCTCCTCAGGATCACAGGCGTAAGATCCTGGATGAAAACACAAACACAGACCTAGAGGATTATGGGGATTGATGGGAAACCGGTTCCACGTTAGCAGAAGTGACATTATTTCACTGTGATGCTAATTAAATGAAGCAGCATTTTGCAATTAAGTATTTGGGAGAGCTGGAAGTGTTGGAAGTGTAAAGCCTGTCTCTCCGATTAACATCCAATAACAAACACTAATTCTCCACAGACAAACCAGAGCATCTTCTAAAGCTCAGTGTGCAAACACACATGCGGCGACGGCAGGATGAAACACACGTTTGAGCGAAGGCACGATTATTAAACAATTATGAGGTGTTTCCTGTAGAGTTTAATCTCCCGCTCCATTAGGTTAAGACTATATTCCCAACGCTAACGGTCAGAAATCTACACCTGCGTTTCTTCGTATTCGTACATGTGATGCTGCTGTTTTTCCAACATGAACCTGGAACAACGCTTTATGGCTGAGAATATACAACGCTCCATCGTTTATTACATAGAACACTACAAGATGTCAACAAACACACATTACTTCAATTCTAGCCCTTACAAATAAACTCTAAACATTTTTTTCCTGGCTTTTTATACAACCATTAAAGGAGGAGTTCACTTCAGAATTAAAATTTCCCCCTCATCATCCGAGATGTTCATGTCTTTCTTTCTTCAGTCGGAAATAAATTAAGGTTTTTGAGGAAAACATTCCAGGATTTTCTCCATATAGAGACTTCAATGGGGTCCAACGGGCTGAAGGTCCAAATCGCAGTTTCAATTAGTGAACTTATAACCTGATTATGTAATGTGTGGCGCATCACAGCTAGTGCACGACCAGCATTAGTGGTTAAAAGTATATAAATGTTTATTTCTTTATAAAATGTCCGCTGGTTTGTCTAGATGAGACTCTTATTCCTCGGCTGGATCGTGTCGAGACTTTGAAGCTGCACTGAAACTCACATCTTGCCACTGTTGCCTTTGGCTTGCTCAGTTGGGGATATTTAATTTAATTAATCAATCAATCAACAATACTATTGATCAGCATTACCAAACGTGAACGTTTTCCACTAGAAACAAACATTGATGTATTATTTTAATTTAATACTGTGAAGCTGCTTTGATACAATCTGTATTGTGAAAAGCGCTATATAAATAAACTTGACTTGACATCTGGACCTTCGACCCGTTGGACCCCATTGAAGACACTATATGGAGAAACATCCTGGAGTGTTTTCCTCAAAAACCTTCATTTCTTTCCGACTGAAGAAAGAAAGACATGAACATCTCAGATAATGTAAATTATCAGGACATTCTGAAGTGAACTCCTCCTTTAAACATCCCAGTAAACCGTTTCCTCCGCTGAACAAAGACATGCCGATAATAAAGCCTTTCAAACACAATCATTATTAATCACTCAACGTGAAAGACAAAACAAACAGTTCACAATCCACAGGCGGGTTTTCCAAAGGATTCAGAGCCGGATCTACAGTAACGCTGAGAGGAATCAAACCCGGCTCTTCCTGACCGCAGTCGATAAGAGCTGCCGTCCCTTTCCTCTCCGACTAATCAACTGTGAAAGGAAAAGCACTTTAAATGTAGATGATCCAAGCAAAACATGGAAAACTCTGTATGAAGAGGGAAAGAGATTAAAGTAGCGCTCTGAAAACGAGAACGGAAAGCATGCGAGTGAGATGAAGAGCGCCGGTCCTTTATTTATACAGCGCTTTACAACACTGAGTGTTTCAGAGCAGCTTTACAGAGAGAACAGGAATATAATAATAATATAATATAATATAATATAATATATAATGCAGAGTTTGTTTCCAGAAGAGAATAGCGTCAGTCCGGCTTATTGATTTCAGTTCCTGGAAGGATTCGCTGAGTAACGGTGAGATCATCGACTGAATGAAGCACTAAAGACCTTCAGCATCATCACATGCAGGAACGCGAGCTCACTAACCCTCTGAGGGTCCTGTGAAGACAGCAAGTGTGTTATTGATATGAATATATGATCATATATGGACTTCTGAACGCTTTCGCCCATAGAGGCTAGTCTTCATAAACTCTCACTGGATCTATTCAGCGTGATTATAGCTAACTAACTTATAGTTACAGTTAACCATAAAGAAAACACTTCAGTTACTTGAAAAAAATAAACTTAATTTATTAATTAAATTATTATTATTATTTTATTATATTTTTTTTCAGCTTTTTTCATGTACTTTTAGTTTAACATGATGTACTAAAATAACTAAAGCTGAAATAAATATTTATAAAAAAAACTATTTACATGTTTAATAAAACTGATAAAAATGTCAAAACACGACAAAATTACTAAAACTTTTAACGGAATTATATTTTCTTTTTTAATTTTAAAATAATAACTAATTCAAAATACTAATAAAAACTATGATAGTATCTGAATGACACTAATGTGTGGTATTGCTGTATCATTAGAGGAATTAATTGGCATTAGCTTTAATTAGCATGTGACGGCTGCTGTCAATCACCAGCACTCAGAGAGGATGCTGGGAAGGAAAGAGAGAAACCGTTATTGCCCTTCTTACATCTGATGCAGATTATTCTGATGCGCTTATTAACATTAAAAAGCTTCAATTTGTCATGTTCACACAATGTTTTGTTTGAAATACTGAATATTCATTTATTCATTTATAATTCAGCTTTGTGTGCTTCAGATGAGCAGATGTAAACTCTCTGAAACACAACTGACGTGCTGTTTAATATGGATATAATTAGAGTTAAATGATGTTTTATAACTGGTGTTACAAAACTGAGGACGTCAAAGATTTCACTTACGGAAACAAACCTGTAGCTGAAGCACACACACACACACACACACACACACTCACTCACTCACACCCACACACACTCACACACACACACACACACACACACACTCACTCACTCACACTCACAGACACACACACTCACACACACACACACACACACACACACACGCGCGCACACACACACACACACACACACACACACAATAATGAGAGAAGCTGCTGCACACACACTCATTCAGGAGAGAGAGAGAGACAGACGGGGCGAGAGAGACGGGCTGTTGTTCATGACAGTTAATTAGCAGCAGTTCCTGTTCATTCACCTTTCACTTCCTGTGGATGCATAATGAACCTTCACAAAACAGGCCACACACATTCTCTCTCTCACACACACACACACACACACACACACACACATTTAAATGCTTTTATTTGGATCTGAAAGACATTACACAGAAAACAAGATCCACATAGAGTCTCTGACACAGGTCTACAGCTCATGGCACACACACTCGTACAGGGTCTTCCGTTCATGATTCTCAACATTGAGGATAAACAGAACATCTCCGTCTCCACCTCTGCTCCCTACGGCTGAAACAGGCCAGGATTTTGCAAGCCTTTTTGCCTCCTTTTTTCGCAGCCCCCAAACCCCCCCCCCCCCCCAACCCCCCCCACCCCACACCACACACACACACACATTTTGTTAAAACGAGATGAAAGTGTTCAAAAAGAACTGATGCTCACACTGAAAACAGTTCAATATTTAAAAATCAACAAACAACAAATAAAACAGCAGCTCTATGCACTTTTTAAAGCAAGATTATATTCTGTGGCATTTCCTTCCTTATAATGACCGTCGTCAATAGTAACGCATTATAACAGCGCACATCCATGTATCGCAACGGACGCGCTCTCTCGTTTCACTCAAATACATTGCCGTCTTGCGTCTCCGTTTTTGGACGATTGTTTTGCACGCTGCACGCCAGTGAAATGGATTTATAAACAGGTAAGATTTAAAACATTAATCTCAATTCAATATGTCCCCTTAATTATGTGGTAAAAAAATAATAATAAATCGGTGTAATAAGTGTACAATGATATACATTATTACCCCTTAAATGTCACACTAGTCTTGTTTGAGCTTGATCGTTTCTCTTTGGCTCAAAGCCACTTGCTGCGAACTCTTCTTCGCGGAAGCTTTTATTGCAAGTGAGTGAGATCAAATATTTAAACTCAAAACAACATTTTGTGCCCAATTATTTCCCAGACGTAGTTTTGGTATTGAGGTCAAAGTTAACTTGCCTTGCGTTCGCTAAACAGTGGGTGATGGTCACACAAGACGACTCGGCAGATCTGAAGTGTTTCCCCCTATTGTAGTGACCATCCTCGATTAAGTTTCACTCAGGACTTTTGTAAAAGCCAAAATATGACCACACCTCAGATTTGGTCCTCTTAAAAGGCTGAAGAATCTCCTGAGCACGGTCACTGCCTTCCTCCATTCCTTCTCGAATAAAACAACAACAACAACATTGCGCTGCGCCTGCGTCAGACTGTTGCTGGCTGGACAGGGTTTACAGCGAGTTATTAAAATCGCGATAATCAAACACGGTTTTAATGATAAATAAATTTTAAACGATAATACTAACCGTCAGTACATTTTATCGTGCTTTATAGTGAAACCGGTAATTGTCCCATCCCTAACACACACACACACACACACACACACACACACACACACACACACACACACACACACACACACACAGGTCAGAACAGCAGCCCACCTCAAACACACACACACACACACACACACACACACACAGGTCAGAACAGCAGCCCACCTCAAACACACACACACACACACACACACACACACACACACACACACACACACACACTTACTGACTGATTTACTGATGAAACTGACAGGATTTGAAAGCGCAGACTTTGTTTCATGTCAAAAGTATCAAGTATACTGTGATTATGGGATGGCAGGATCTATGAATAATGCTCACGCTTCGACTGAACATCAACTCGAGATTCGAGAATCTGCATCGTTTCATCAGAGCGAGAATATTTCCAGGAGCTCCTGCATAAACAGCAGAATCCTGCGAGTGAAGTCATGAGAGGAGCAGGGCTGGCAGGGGCTCAGGGGTCGTGACCTCTGGCAGAACCGTATCCCATGAGCCCCTGATGACTGCAGCTTCACTATAACAGAGACACAGGATCTCTGACTGCAGCGGCACCACAAGCCTCGGCGACCATTTTAAAATATATTTGGGAGCATTTGTGCGAGTGGTTGTGGTGCGACCTGTGTTCGCACAGTTACTGCACAGTGTGTGTACCTTATGTGCGCTGATCATTCTATCCACGTTACATAACCAATCAAACTTCATCCTTACGCTCTCACCTTTACAGCAGACTTTAGATTGGTTAATATTAGCTGTCAATCACTCCCACTCGTTGTCACGTGACCGGGAGCCGACTGCCGCGCGAGATTTAAAAGGCTGAATAAGAGATTAAACGAACGCTGGCAGATTTCTTTTGAAAGCCGTCACCTGAACTCACACGCACTCCTGGAGTTGGTGATGTGAATGTGGATCCAGCGGATGAACAGAACCCGTTCAGCTTTCGGAGAGAGTGGCTAAAAGGCTCCGCTTTGCTGATGGCTCGATGCGCTGAGTTCACTGTAACACCGGTAACACAGCGTTCACAACTGAATCAACACGCGAGAGCTTGGTTAGATACGGAGACAGTGCAGAGCACATGTGGCAAACAAATCATGTTCATCGGGTTCGATTATTAAGGCTTCTGATCGCCAGGATCCGCTCCACTAGCAGAGCTAAACGGCACATCTGCTGGTGCTCATAACACCAGTGCTACTGAGTGGAAACGTTTATTTCGATCAGATGAGAATAAAACTTGAACTGAACTGAACTGAATACTGATGACACTGGACTACTGTAAACCTTCACCTGGACTGATCCCTGCTGAACTCATTTATAAACCTGTGTGTAGGATCATTATTACTAAAAGTGTACGTGCGCCCGAAAGCCAAATTCAGACTTAAGAAAGCGTGCGAACGCCAGAACCTGCGAAAGATTCCCTTTATAATCCCAGTCAGAGGAAGATTGTGAACATGCGTCTCCTCCCCGAAATAACCATATATGAGCTTACAACGCCTCATTTTACTATATCCTCATCTGCATGTCATTTGCATATGCATATTCATTCAATGGTACAAAACATTAGGAAAATATGAGATAGGGATGTGTGTCACATTACATTTCTAAAAATCATTTAGAAGCCGATCCTTGCCTTGTTTTTGAATAAATAAATAAAATACTATAAAATACATCAGAGAAAGTTTTTCTCAATCTTTTCCACTGGCCAAATAGTATTTTGAATTGCTTTATACGGCTGAAGATGCATCTTTATCAGCAACACTTATTATTCTGCATATCTGTAAACACTGTGAGTGACTGAACACACTCTTCCACTGTTCCTGCTGTTCGCTTCACCGCTTCTGTTGCTCTCCTTCACTTTGGATAAGAGCCTCTGCTAAACGATTAAATGTAAATGTTAATGATTTAACTTCATTTAACCATTAAATTGCAGGTCAGAAAAATACAAAAAAACGAAACCAGAAAAATTTTAATGGAAAAATCAGAAAAAGAAATTTGGAGAAAGTAAAATGGATTTTCAGAGGGGCTACAACAACACAAGTCTGTTTCAGACCTGAGGGTTAAAATCTGCCACCAGACACTGCAGCTCTAGCTTTCAGTCGCTTTGAAGAGACACACACACACACACACACACACACACACACACACACACACACACACACACACACTTAAGGTTCATCTGATATGAGCGACTGAAGCTCCTTCCCCCTCACTAGCAATTCCTCTTCCACTTGAAACCCCCCGACAGCACTCACGTCAGTCTGACACACACACACACACACACACACACACACACATGTCAGCATTACTCATCTTCATCTGCTCACTGATGGGCTCTTATTGGTTTACGGCGCTTCAAACTTTGGAGCCGCGATGCATTTTCTGCCCATCAAGCCCAGAGAACAGCTCTCACGCATACGGCTCGACCACACACACACCCACACCCACACACACACACACACACACACACACACACACACACACACGGCGCGACGTCTAGAGGCTGGAGAGTCACACACACACACACACACAGCAGAGAGATAAGAGATGCTCTCTAGAAAGCCACTGAACCAAATATTCCAGTTGAGTGGCTGAAGGCCTGCGGGCGATCGAGCCGCGGACGGCATCTACTCACGGGTTATTAGCCAGCGCTACAAACACGGCACGCAACGATCAAAACACACCGACACACAGATTCAACACTGTTAATTCATGCTGATGACGGCCAGTCGGCAGTGATTGAGATGCTATCTGGGATTGAGCAGATTAGCGCCACACACACTCGTGCCGAAAGACTTCATCATGGCACAACGAGAGAGAGAGAGAGAGAGAGAGAGAGAGAGAGAGAGAGAGAGAGAGAGTGTGTGTGTGTGTGTGTGTGTGTGTGTGTGTGTGTGTGTGTGTGAAAGAGAGAGAGAGAGAGAGTGAGTGTGTGTGTGTGTGTGTGTGTGTGTGTGTGTGTGTGTGTGTGTGTGTGTGTGTGTGTGTGTGTGTGAAAGAGAGAGAGAGAGAGAGAGAGAGACAGAGAAAGAGAGTGTGTGTGTGTGTGTGTGTGTGTGAGAGAGAGAGAGAGAGAGAGAGAGAGAGAGAGATAGACCTAACCCTAACCTTAAAGATATAACAGTTTTAGTAAAAAGCTAAAAGAAAAGCAGCTAGAAGGAGCGCAACAGATAAAAAAAAAAAACAGTCTCAAGACGTGAAATAACGTCTTAGATACGCAAACACTCGTTTCTAAAAAAAAAGAAAAGGTTTCCCCTATTTTCATTCAAACTTCACTCATGCATAAATTTGAAGACAGCCATCAGAGTCAACATCGCAAACACATTTACATCTGAAACCGTCCAAGTCATTAACCAACAGCGAAACTCAACCCTGCTCCTGCCGATCGACTGCACAGCTCATCTCCAACCCTAAGCAAACACACCTGCCTTTAATTTTCAAGTGATCCTGAAGACGTTAATTGGTTGCTTCAGGTGTGTTTGATTAGGGTTGGAGATGAGCGGGACAGTCGATCGGCAGGAGCGGGATTGGGCACCCCTGCTATACGGGATATTATTAACCCCTTTAACACTGCAAACGCATCAGCTGATCATTCAATGTTCCTTTTCGTGACAACCAAGTTGCCATTTTAGCTTGCCAAAATAAATGTCTTTATAAAACATGAACTTCCTTTTGTTTCCTGCTGTATTTAGGCCCATAAATAAGAAACATAGGCATTTAGACGTCCCCCAGGGTCTGACACCACTCCTCTGGCTTCACAGTCTCGACACGATCCAGCCGAGGAATAAGAGTCTTATCTAGACAAACCAGCGGACATTTTAGAACAATAATAAACATTTATATACTTTTTAACCACTAATGCTGGTCGTGCACTAGCTGTGATGCGCCACACATTACGCAATCAGGTTATAAGGTCACTCATTGAAACTGCGATTTGGACCTTCGACCCGTTGGACCCCATTGAAGTCTCTATATGGAGAAAATCCTGGAGTGTTTTCCTCAAAAACCTTCATTTCTTTTCGACTGAAGAAAGAAAGACATTTCAGGAAATCTAACAATCTAGTTTCCTCACACAACACACCAGTGTCTCTTTAGTATGTTTTACATTTTGAATTGAATAAAGCCAAATCTATTTCAGACTAGCGGCTAGAGAAGTGTGCCAGGATCCAGGCATCGAATGCCGAGGAGTGAGGAGTGTGTTCCCTCTGTCCGACACACACACTGATAGAGGAGTGTGTTCCCTCTGTCCGACACACACACTGATAGAGGAGTGTGTTCCCTCAATCCGACACACACACTGATGTCTGACTCGAGCAGAAGCCCTGGGATGAGGACCGGAGAGGTGCGGGTGAAAGCTGCTGATCACTGAACTCCTGAAGCGCTGGAATGGGAAGTGCCGTCGTCTAATCTTCAGATGGCAGTCCCAGCTCCCATTAACGCCTGATCATCGGGAACTGTAGATGTGCTGCGGTTTCCCAGCGAGAGGAGGAATCTGGGTCAGGATGAAGCTGAACGCAGTGTCATATCCATACTCTCCTCAGTAACGACTTAATCAGCCAGTCTGCTTTATTAATCTGTGCCTCTTCTCTGACGCTCTAGGAGACCAGGAACACCAGAGTACTAGAGTTACTGGGATGAAGATAGCGGCCCGCTCACTCATTTTACTCTTACAGATGAGACTAGTTAGTCCTATTCAGGTAAACAATACATGTCGGCGCCGATGGCCTCGTGGTCAGCGCTCGGGCGGCCCGAGTTCGAGTCCCGGCTCGTGGACCTTTCCCGATCCCATCCCCCGTCTCTCTCACACCTCACTTCCTGTCAACTCTCTACTGTCCTGTCCCAATAAAAGGCAGAAATCACAACAAAAAAAAATACATGACGACAGAGTTTGTGTTCGCAAGAGCATCTGTCATCGCTTACTCAGGGTCGCACCATATTTAAAGGGGACATATCATGCTAAATCCACTTTTTTAGCCCTTAAATGCATTTTGTTGTATATTTGGAGTGTTTAGAAGTACAGAAAAGTTGAAATTATTCTCTTCAGGTGCTTCGTTGATATCTTTATATTCTGTTTTGGCCTTATTTTTCAACCTGTTCAGATTTTTCTGTTATCTATGACGTTTTGTGAACTATTACGTCACAGTATTTGCAGCGGAACTGCCAAATAAGGACATCGACTCCCGGCCCAACACTTCGAGCAATCCGCCATTTCTATTTCTCGCTGCAATTTTGTAGTCCAAGCTAAAAGATGCAGAAGTTACGAGAGGGTAAGTTAAAATGTTCGGTTGCTGGATGTAGTAACCCACACGCTTCATTACACCGTCTAATGTAGATGAACTGCCGCGCTTGTGGCGCATGTTTAACTGAAAGAACGAGCAGAGAGAGAGAGACCCGGTCGCGCGCACGCACTCTCTCTCTCTTCGGAGCCAGGCGAAAGTGTAAACAAGACTTCACCGTCTCCAAACTAGACGCTGTCTTGCTCTCTCTCCCTCGCACATATTAATCTAAATAAATCGACACGGTGGTAAAAGGTCGGAAGACCAAAGTTTCATGTGTAAATACAGTAACACACCATTGCGATACATCCATATGAAGACGTTGTTCTGCAGGTTCGTCGTCTTCATTTTCATCTCGCTCCGGCTCCGACTCTGGCTCGAACATGTAAGGCTGGCTGGACGAGTCTTCCGTTGTTGACATTTTGTTAATAATGTGTGAATAAAAAGATTCTGTGCCGCTAGATAATCGTATCTCTGCTATCAAACTACAAAAATGGCCGAACGGGGTGGAGTTGAACCGAGTGTCACCTCTGCATCCTGGAGAGGGGGCGGGGTATGACGTGTCTCAGTTGTATTTAAAGTAGTCTCGCGTAGCCAGACCTTCAGACTGACGGCAGAAGGTCTGGACTCTATCGCAGCTTTTCTTGGCCAAGAGGACGTTTGACTGACATATAACGCAACCAATCACAGTTCGTTTTGTTCCGCGTCATGTTTAGGGGCGTGCCAATATAATGTCGATGTCCCTACAATAACAGACCGGCGTGCATCTAATAAATTATTCATTCAAGAACGTTGTGCAAGTTTACTGCAACAATGGAGCCGCAAACTTCACATACTTTTGAAAATCCAGCGTTTAGTTGATCCTGGTAAGCGCTCATTTGTCTCAGTTGTAAACACAACGGCTTTCTTCTTCCACGAGGGGTTTTGGCGTCACGGCATTTGATTCCAGACGGACCGTTAAAGAACGCGACACACATGTCTCGCGGACATCCTGTAGAATTCAACCAATCAGGTCGCGACTTCGAAACTCCTGAAGTATTTCCAGAAAAGTGTGCCATATGCATCAGACGTTCAGCCAACGGTCCGTGGGCGTTACGTCCGAGACTATATTTAAAGAGACCGCACCAAAACGAGTTGCTCTCAGACGCACGTCAGAAAAGGGGTAGAAAAGGGGCCTGTGGAGCTATAATAATGAGGAATTCAGACCCAAGCATTGCAGTTCTGCTTTATACAGACTACAAATGTATGATTTATATGTAAAAAAGAACGATTTAAAAGCATGATATGTCTCCTTTAAAGGAACAATAAGCTACACACACCGCTAATAGAGCTAAACCCACCGCTAATAGAGCTAAACCCACCGCTAACAGAGCTACACACACCGCTAATAGAGCTACACACACCGCTAATAGAGCTAAACCCACCGCTAATAGAGCTACACACACCGCTAATAGAGCTAAACCCACCGCTAATAGAGCTACACACACCGCTAATAGAGCTATACACACACCGCTAATAGAGCTATACACACACCGCTAATAGAGCTACACACACCGCTAATAGAGCTAAACCCACCGCTAAACCCACCGCTAATAGAGCTATACACACACAGCTAATAGAGCTATACACACACCGCTAATAGAGCTATACACACACCGCTAATAGAGCTAAACCCACCGCTAATAGAGCTAAACCCACCGCTAATAGAGCTAAACCCACCGCTAATAGAGCTACACACACCGCTAATAGAGCTATACACACACCGGTAATAGAGCTATACACACACCGCTAATAGAGCTAAACCCACCGCTAATAGAACTACACACAACGCTAATAGAGCTAAACCCACCGCTAATAGAGCTATACACACACCGCTAATAGAGCTAAACCCACCGCTAATAGAGCTATACACACACCGCTAATAGAGCTATACACACACCGCTAATAGAGCTAAACCCACCGCTAATAGAGCTATACACACACCGCTAATAGAGCTACACACACACCGCTAATAGAGCTAAACCCACCGCTAATAGAGCTAAACCCACCGCTAATAGAGCTAAACCCACCGCTAATAGAGCTATACACCCACCGCTAATAGAGCTATACACACACCGCTAATAGAGCTATACACACACCGCTAATAGAGCTATACACCCACCGCTAATAGAGTAGGGCCCTATAATTTCCGCGTTCACGGAATCGCGGACGGAATCGCGGAATTGGCAAATTAACGCGGAATCTAGTGTCAACGCGGAATTTCGCGGAATTTTACATATTTGGAATAAAATTCTGTTTTTGTGTGGGAGAAAAATGTATGTCTGAGGAAAATCGCATATTACTGAATGAACGAGCAGAGAGAGAGAGGCCCGGTCGCGCGCGCGTCTTCAAACTGTCTTGCTCTCTCTCACTCCCTCGCGCTTATTAATCTAAATCAATTGAGAATTGACACAATGGTAAAAGATCGGAAGAACGAAGTTTCACGTGGAGCATTCGGATATTTTTTTCCTGAATTACCGCTGGGTGTGAATTGTGCAAAAAAAACTTTTTTACCTTGCCTTCTTCTCTGAAAAGCATTCCGCCCATTCAGCTGACATAAAAAACACTTTCAATAAACTAAACAAAACCTATCCAATGATGAAATGTTTTCTGTGTTGACAAATCTTGTGCGATATCCTAACTGCCGGGATAATCACACAACGCTTACAAGTCTGCTAATGATACGTCCGATTCGCGAACTAATGACTCCTTTGAACCGATTCACTTTAATGAATGGAAACAACCAGTGTTCGAATTGAGGGGGGGCTGGGGGGGTCCGGGACCCCCCATAAGCATCAAGGGACCCCCCATAAGGCCCAAAAAAATTACCTTGGGGGGTCCCTTGGTTTTTCATTAAAACTATAGAAACATAATTTATTAGGTAATATATATATATATATATATTAATCAAAGTATTGCGCTGCCGCTCCCATAGAAAGTAATTCAAATTAGATTTGCGTATGAAAAGACGCTCAAGTGCGCCACACGCTGTTTTCTGAAGGAATTTACAGACTGTTGAATTTATAAACAGACACATTTTATTTATCGTGCCATTTATACGCCAAAAATAGTTTTTTTTTTTTTTTTTTTTTCGTGATACGCACTGCAAACCCCTTGGGTAGGATTAGGGGTGTGGAGTACGTGCGTATTACACGCCATAAAGTGCGTATCATATGCACGCAAAAACTATTTTTGGCGAATAAATGTGTACGAGAAATACATTTCGTGCTATAGATAAGCACTTTCACAAGAGTCTGGCAGAGTGGATCCTCATTTTCACCTCACAATGACGGTAAGATAATATTCTTTCTTTTATGATTGTTTGGTAATTTACTGATCTGAATAGAATCGACATTAACGCTTGTCCGGGACACGTGCGTGTGTTTTTTAAGGGACAAGTGAAAGAGAATTGCACTTGCCCAACCGGACAAATGCCCTGATTAAAACAATTTTCAATATCAAAAAAATAAAATAAGAAATAACGTAGCCTACTCGGTTACTAACGTAACCTCAGTTCCCTGAGAGTAGGGAAAGAGTATAGAGAGTACAAATTAGGGAAAGAAATGCCCTTTATAAAGCTAAAAAAAATATTCTGATAGGAGTGTTTTCCAACAGTGATGTAATGAAACATTGACAATTTAAGTTTGAAGGGAGTAAAGCCTCTGTTTAGGCTGGAAATGTAATTTTGACAAAAGAAGAACTTTTATTTTAAATAAATCTTAATTTTAAATCAGCCTACTTCAGTGTGATATTTTATCATATTATCATGCTTAACAATGAGAATTTGAATAATTTAAATGTGATGATCAGATGCAGATATCTAAATCAAAGAATATGGGTGGTTTGCGGGTGGATTATTTATTTTTAACAGCAGATTCGGGGGACTCAAAGTGCACCAGATTAATGAATTTATCTTTAAAATGTACAAAATTTTCTTCCGGGGGGGCATGCCCCCGGACCCCCCTAGAGGGACCCCCCAAGAGCTTTGACACAATTCGAACACTGGAAACAACTGATCTGTCCAACGCTGAATCGGTTCGGTGTATAACAAAATCGGTAACACTTTACAATAAGGTTCCATTTATTAAACTCTAGTTAACTAGGTCAGTTAACATTAACTATTAATAAACTGCACTTCTACAGCATTTATTAATCTTTATTAATGTTAATTTCACCATTTAGTAGCCTACATTATTTAAATGAAAAGTTGTATTAACATTAATGCACTGTGTGAAGTAACATAATAAAAATACAGGGTTAGGGTTAACTAAGATTAACAAAGATTAATAAATACAGTAACAAATGTATTGCTTCTGGTTCATGTTAGTTAGCCTCATACATTCACTAATGTAAACAAACCAAACCACATTTAACACCTCTTAAAATGAGAATTTTGTTTGTTACCTCAATAAATTTAGGGTCATTCCTATTTTATTTGTGTACATTTTAATCATTAACATTAAAAACACTCTTTTTACGACTAAAATAACAGTAAAGGGTAAAAAAACCCGAATTCCCAAAAATTAAAACGGAAAAAACGGAATTTGCAAAAATTAAAACGGAAAAAACGGAATTTGGGAAAAAATAAAACGGAATTTGGGAAAAAATAAAACGGATTTTATAGGGCCCTAATAGAGCTATACACACCGCTAATAGAGCTACACACAACGCTAATAGAACTACACACAACGCTAATAGAGCTATACACACCAATAATAGAGCTATACACACACCGCTAATAGAGCTACACACACCGCTAATAGAGCTATACACACCAATAATAGAGCTATACACACACCGCTAATAGAGCTACACACACCGCTAATAGAGCTAAACCCACCGCTAATAGAGCTAAACCCACCGCTAATAGAGCTATACACCCACCGCTAATAGAGCTATACACACACCGCTAATAGAGCTAAACCCACCGCTAACAGAGCTACACACACCGCTAATAGAGCTATACACACACCGCTAATAGAGCTATACACACACCGCTAATAGAGCTATACACACACCGCTAATAGAGCTAAACCCACCGCTAACAGAGCTACACACACCGCTAATAGAGCTATACACACACCGCTAATAGAGATACACACACACCGCTAATAGAGCTAAACCCACCACTAATAGAGCTAAACCCACCGCTAACAGAGCTACACACACCGCTAATAGAGCTATACACACACCGCTAATAGAGCTACACACACCAATAATAGAGCTATACACACACCGCTAATAGAGCTACACACACCAATAATAGAGCTATACACACACCGCTAATAGAGCTACACACACCAATAATAGAGCTATACACACACCGCTAATAGAGCTACACACACCGCTAATAGAGCTATACACACACCGCTAATAGAGCTACACACACCAATAATAGAGCTATACACACACCGCTAATAGAGCTACACACACCGCTAATAGAGCTATACACACACCGCTAATAGAGCTAAACCCACCGCTAATAGAGCTACACACACCAATAATAGAGCTATACACACACCGCTAATAGAGCTACACACACCAATAATAGAGCTATACACACACCGCTAATAGAGCTACACACACCGCTAATAGAGCTATACACACACCGCTAATAGAGCTACACACACCGCTAATAGAGCTAAACCCACCGCTAATAGAGCTATACACACCGCTAATAGAGCTACACACAACGCTAATAGAACTACACACAACGCTAATAGAGCTATACACACCAATAATAGAGCTATACACACACCGCTAATAGAGCTACACACACCGCTAATAGAGCTATACACACCAATAATAGAGCTATACACACACCGCTAATAGAGCTACACACACCAATAATAGAGCTATACACACACCGCTAATAGAGCTACACACACCGCTAATAGAGCTACACACACCGCTAATAGAGCTATACACACACCGCTAATAGAGCTACACACACCAATAATAGAGCTATACACACCGCTAATAGAGCTACACACACCGCTGCTAGTTTGCAGAGACACACAGAGAACGGATTAGTCATGGAGAATTAACATCTCGAAGCCTAACGAGCAGAGGAATCCCGAGACCGACCACACACTCCAGTGGAGAGAACGAGAGACCGAGCAGTGAAACGTCCAGCGGTGTTAGGGAGACGCAGCCCTGATCAGTTGTGCTGAATGACATGTGTTCAAGGCATCCAGAAGGTTGGGTTCTGTTCACATTTCAGCCTGAGATTCCGTGCCGGGCCCCAGCGGGAGCTTTCTCCGGGGGTTTAGGCGTGTTTACCTCAATAACTGTGAAGAAACTGTCAGTCGTTAGTAGAAGTGTTCCTGACATGTGCCAGAGCTGCCCTTGTCTGGGATGCTTGAATATTAATAAAAAACAACCATTTTAGTAATAAAAAAAGATTAATTTCTATGAAAAGTTTTGTTTTCCACAAATTCTGTGTTGTGAATTTTCTAGTAAACTAAAGAAGACATAAAACATTAATTTAATTGATCTTTTATATGAAATTAAACTTTTTTGTCAAGATATCTAAATTCTGCTGTACAACAGTAATGTATTATCAAGTTAAACCGAACTTTGAGTTTCCATGTGTTAATGATATAACGATAGTTTTTCTGAAATGAAACTGTAAAATGCTGATGAACTTCAGTGAGTCTCAGAGCGGCTCTGGATGTTCTCATATAGTGAGACTGAGACGCAGCGAGGGTCACGCGTGTGTACACCTATGCCACTGTACATGAGAAGCTTAAAAGTTTAATTTATATGAGCAAATACCTTTAACACTGTTACTGAACTCAAGTTTGAATTAATGCACTGGATTGATCTGAATAATAACACTACTGTCTTCTGTAGAGCTGCTTTACAGCGGGATTTAAATATTTTTTTATAATTGATGAATTTTGAAACATTAACTGTTATTTTGCTGTTTATTTCTGTGAAGCTGCTTTGAATCAGTCTGTGTTGTATAAAGCGCTGATGTGGTTTAAACGGTTGACCACAATCTTCCATTAGAGAAACAGCCAATCATATTTATAATACTCCAGTGTTTTAAATCTTTGATTACTGTATTGCTGAAATAAAACTAGTATTAAACAGCTGCTGATCTCAGAGTAAATCCATCAGCCGTGGCATTACCCAGCTAACGGGAACGTTTGGCTAATGTTCGGGCAAGATTCCTCATTATTTATACATAACTCATGGAACATTTCTTTAGTTGCATGTAAGTAAGGGTTAATGCCCGACGAGGTGTCCATTGTCAGGTATTAATGGACGACGGCGAGGCGTGAACCGTCCAACGTGCAGCAAATAACAAATAAAATGTGCAAATAACACATTTTTAAAACATTAGTTTATATTTTAATTAGTTTTACAATCGAAATCTAAAGTTTTTACAAACAATAACTTGGTTTCCCTGGTTACGCCTGACGGTTTATTTACTAGGTGTCCTCTATCACTTTTTAATGGACACCCTGCAGCCAATCAGAATCGAGTATTCACTCAGACCATGGTATAATTATGCATAATTTACTGTTATTACTATGGTAATTACAAGTAACATATGTAACAAGTGGTTGTAAAATGTTACAACTGGTTTCGGAACGTTCAGAGAACATTCAAAGTAACGTTTCTATAATGTTTGAAGATTCAAAACACACAAAAAACTGGATGTTGTGAACATTCAAAGAACATTGATAAATAATGTTTTCATAACTTAATGAGAAGGCTAGCAAAGCGTTGTTAGAACACATTTTCATTAGCAGAACCTCACAGTATAAACGGTCCCAGCGGTGGGTTTATGCTAGTAAACATCACAATATGCCCTACTTAACGGCTTAACTACAATCTTCCACAGTTCCTGCTGTGAAACAGGTCACACACACACACACACGTTCCTGCTGGACACACACGACCTGCGCAGCTCTCTTAAACAGCAGTGCTAACTGGAGCTTGACTGGACAGCGAGAGAGACGCCGTTTCAGGACACTGCTCGTTTTGTTTTCCTTCAGATTCAGAGAGCGGACACACATCGGACCTGACAGCCTGCAGGAACACACACACAACACACACACACTCTTCAGACGACATCACATCTCTCCACGGTCACGCTCCACTCGTCTGCTTTCAGACACACACTCTATAGATGAATAAAATAAAACACAGACGACCGCACTGATGAACGAGTCTCGCTCGCCCGTTTCCCTGAGCGATCAGTGTTCATCATCAAACTGTACTTACTGTACCACATCACACTTCCACATCACCGACACGATCCATTCAGGGGGAAAACACAGAACTTACATCATCTACTGGGAATTTACTGGTTGATATAATATTATTAACACAATATACATATAGACATACACACATTCAAAAAATACTGTAAAACAGTGAAATATTATTGTATATATATATATATATATATATATATATATTAGAACAACATGTACTGATGAATAATCCACGACTGTGTACCAAACTAAATACATAGTCAACTATGATTTTGTTGACTTTAAAGCCATAATTATTATGACAAAGAGAGAAAAATATAAACAAAACAACAATAAAGCAGAGAGAGATACGCAGAGAGAGAGTGAGTGAGAGAGAGAGAGAGCGAGTGAGAGAGTGAGTGTGAGAGAGAGAGAGAGAGAGTGTGTGTGAGAGAGTGTGAGAGAGTGTGTGTGAGAGTGTGTGAGAGTGTGAGTGAGAGTGTGAGAGTGTGAGAGAGTGTGAGAGCGAGTGAGAGAGTGAGTGAGAGAGAGAGAGTGTGTGAGAGTGTGTGTGAGAGTGTGAGTGAGAGTGTGAGAGAGTGTGAGAGCGAGTGAGAGAGTGAGTGTGAGAGAGAGAGAGAGAGAGTGTGTGTGAGAGTGTGTGAGAGTGTGAGTGAGAGTGTGAGTGATTGTGAGAGAGTGTGAGAGCGAGTGAGAGAGTGAGTGAGAGAGAGAGAGAGCGTGAGAGTGTGTGAGAGAGAGTGTGTGAGAGAGTGTGTGAGAGAGTGTGAGATTGTGAGTGATTGTGAGAGAGAGTGAGAGAGAGTGAGAGAGTGAGTGTGAGAGAGAGAGAGAGAGAGAGTGTGAGAGCGAGTGAGAGAGTGTGTGAGTGAGTGTGTGAGTGTGAGTGAGTGTGTGAGTGTGAGTGAGTGTGAGAGTGTGAGTGAGTGTGTGAGTGTGAGTGAGTGTGAGAGTGTGAGAGCGAGTGAGAGAGTGAGTGAGAGAGAGAGAGAGCGTGAGAGTGTGAGAGAGAGAGAGAGAGTGAGTGAGAGTGTGAGAGAGAGAGAGTGAGAGAGTGTGTGAAAGTGTGTGGGAGAGTGTGTGAGAGAGTGTGTGGGACATCTTCAGACGTGATGAAAACACAGAAGTCTCCGACAGACGTGGAGCAGAGGAACAAACGAGAGGCTGGTTAATCACAGCACCAGATAACCTGAGCTAATCACCACACAAACGCCATGCTAATGTTCTAAAAGCCCAGGGGCGACGCTTCACTGAGCGGAACAAGCGGAGGACAGGCTGATCCTGCCTAACGAGAGCCGGCTGACGAAGAGGCTCGTTAGAGGAGCACATGATGATCAGCTCACGCTCGTTACATGAGTAATCACACACACACACACACACAGGTTTAACAGTGTGATCATCACTGGAGCTCATGGGAACCGGGTGAGTAAGGAAAGGGTTAAACAGAAGAAGTTCCCATTCCTCCCACGCTAACACCGCCCTCTCTAATCCCACAGGAGAAAGACATTCATTCACGGGATTAAGTCGCACTGGACGCTTGACAAAACGTCCTCTTAACGGTTTATTAGTGTGTCAATCACAGCCTCGGTGTGAGAGGGAGAACCGTGATCCCGGCGTCGCTCTGAAAGACAAACATCCATATCAAATGCACTTCATTTGTGGAGGCAGAACTTTCTGTCCTCAGAATAAAAGCAGACGCCACACATCTCTGAGGCTGCACTGTATTAACATTTCAAAAGGGAAGATGGGTTGACTGAACACACAACTCTTCGGAGCTTGAGAAATCCTGCTGTATTTCTGTGTGTGACTGACCCAAATACATAAAACATACCGTCACGCACACAAGATCCTGTGCAGTCGCGCTTCTGTGTGGATCTGTCATCGGGAACAACATACTCACGTCAGCTCAACTCTCTGAAACTCAGTGGGAATCAGTCATGATCTTAAAGGGATAGTTGATGTTCGATGGTAAACTCAGGAGCTGAAGTGATGAAGAAGAGCGGATTGAGTCTGAAATAATCTGATCAATATGACAAAAATCATTAAAATAAGAACATTCTCTAATGTCTGTATCTGTGATATGCATGTTTGTGAAGGTGTATATTATCTCATGTCAGTGGATGAGACATAACATAACTTCACATAAACAGCTCTCTTCGTCATCAAGCAAAAAGGACAAATAAACTTCCTGTAGCTTAAGCTTTTTAAACAGACAAACTGCACGTGCGCTGAACTAACCGTACCACTGTACTGTACCAGTTACTAACCCTAACCCTAACCCTAACCCTAACCCTTAATTCAGAAAGAAGACCAGGAAACATCACCACACATCAACGTAAAGTAAAAGATCCAAGAGCAGGAACAGGGAGAAACACAGATCAGGGAAACGAGACTCAGCCGGGGCAGAATAACTCAACAACAGCAACCACAGGAACTAACAACACACAGCTGACCACAATAACTAATGAAGGAGAGGCTGGAAACTGAACAATGCAGGTGAGGGCAGGGAGGATGATGGGAAATGTAGTGATCGTGACAATAGCCACATTTAGGGTTCGTATAAACAACTTGTAGAAACTGAAATTGGATTGGATTCGTTCCGGCTGGCTAAAGTCAGTGCATATAAACACACCGAATGACAGCAGATCTGACTCGAGCACAACTAGGCCTGGGCGATAAAACCATAATATTAATTATCACAATATCATTTTCCTCAATAAAACGATGACAAGAGTTCGATTTAACGTTTATGCGCTAAAAGCGTAACGAAAATACTCATCAGAGGATTCTCAATCTCACCATCTTTCACCATGGGTTTACTGTAGTAACACTAATGCTATTGTGGAAGAAACGTGGGATATTCATATCGAATTATATTAATGTAGACGTGTTAAAAGAGTAATGGAATATAATTACAGTATAGCATTTGTGCATTTATACTAAATGTCTTTAGGCTACTGTTTTATGCAAATACCATATAAATCTTATAGTTACACTTTACCATCATGTTAAGGTGCTAAATGGTTTAAACTGTGTTTATCATGATCTAAATATATGCTACTATGAAAGACCAATGGTTAATTTTCAAGTCAGAATATTTCAATTTTACCATATAAAAATTAGGTTGTTAAATTTGTTTACAGATGCTACTGTTTTTGTAGCATTTAAACCTGTTAGTAAACCTGATGTTTTGTAAAGTGTTTCATGTAAAAGTTCAAAGTGTTCGTGATTTGTCTTTAAACTTGAAAGAAATAAAGATTTGCCATTTACTGTGATCATGTTGTGTGAAAGTAAAGCTGAAGCGCTCCTGACACACACACAGGCCTCTCCTCCTCGAGAGACACGCCGAGGCATGTTTCACTCCAGCTACTGTTGATATGAGCACACACACACACACACACACACACACACACTCATAAACTACAGATCGCATGTCAGACTCCCTGCTGTCTGAGAGATCATTACAATACAGCAGAAATCACCGCCAGTGTGAGAACTTCAAGAACTACTTCTTTGGTTTTCAAGGACTTCAATCAGAGATCTCACTAATCAAACAATATCTTTATTACCTTCAAACTCTAAAAAAGGTAAATAAAAAATAAACCAATAAAACAGAATGGTACACATAAGATGCAATGACTGTGGTATCTTTAATCACTGAAAGGACACTAGAGCCCGTTTCACACAGAGATTCCGGGAAATACACGGATAATGTGTCCCGGGATCATTTGATTTTGGTTCGTTCACACTGCCAGTGGTTTTCCGGAATCTGGAGTGCGTTCACACACATCCCGTAAGACACGTGACGTCAGGATGTGCTGTAGAAAGGCGTGTCTCTTCTTCCGCTACGGCTCTGTCCGCTGTAGTCGTGCTCTGGGTGGAGTTATTAACACAGCTTTAGTTCACTAATGCTCTGCTCTCGAGGAACCACGCTCGAGCGGCTCACTCCGGCTTCAGCCGTACACTAACGCATCGCGTACCGTTCCTCAAAGCTGGCGAGCGCTCCCGGCTTCAGGATAGCAGGAGCTCCTGGTCTCGGCTTCATTCCAGTTTGCAGACATTTTTTCGTTCTTTCTTTGTTGATGACGAACACAAACTTTCTTCTAAGAGCAACAAACCCCCCTCACGGCATTGGTCCTGGCTTCTGTTCACACAGGGAACGTTCCGGGACTGATCCCGGCAGCTCCCCATCCCAGCATCGACCCCGGGACGTGTTTGCATTCACTCTGGCAATTTTACGACAATTTCCTGGGATCAATGCAATCCCATTTCCTTATTCAAACTGATTTCCCCCCATGAATATATGATTGACCTGAAGAATAAAAGCTGTATCATATACTGGGATATTTATATGAGCAATATTACGCTCATACTCATGTGAAATGGCTCTATATCTTTATCAGACGGGCTGCAGTGTTCATTTTGTGTGAAAAGATTGCTTTATCGATAAAATGAAACACTAATTCCACACATATTGTCTTTCTATAATTCATGTGCTTTTCAAGTGCCTTTTCATAAATATTTGTCTGTTTTCAAGGGTTTTCCAGGACTTACATTTCAGAAAGTCAAATTCAGGCACTTTGAGCAGCCTGTACGAACCCTGCTCACCTTTCCTTCAGTCTGAATGAACACACTGACCACACTGACCACGCTTCACACACTGCACACACTGACCACACTGACCACACTGACCACACTGCACACGCTTCAGTCTCTGTGTTGTGAATGAACACACTGCACACGCTTCAGTCTCTGTGTTGTGAATGAACACACTGCACACGCTTCACACACTGCACACACTGCACACACTGCACACGCTTCACACACTGCACACGCTTCACACACTGCACACACTGCACACACTGCACACGCTTCACACACTGCACACACTGCACACACTGCACACACTGCACACGCTTCACACACTGCACACACTGCACACGCTTCACACACTGCACACGCTTCACACACTGCACACACTGCACACACTGCACACGCTTCACACACTGCACACACTGCACACACTGCACACGCTTCACACACTGCACACACTGCACACGCTTCACACACTGCACACACTGCACACGCTTCACACACTGCACACACTTCAGTCTCTGTGTTGTGAATGAACACACTGCACACACTTCAGTCTCGTCCTCACGCCCTGCTGTAGATCAATAACACACAACTAGACAAACAACAATCATCAGACCTCACAATTACAATTACTGAAGACCAAACACAAGCCACTGAAATACTAACATATGATCTAACGTCTGACCCGTGTGAAATACAATACACTGAGTAAATCAGTGTTAAAATAATAAACCAACACACTGAATTATGTATGATACATCTGGATGATGTCATCATAACCCACTGGCCAACAGCGAGCCTCAGTCTCTGGTGTTTCTGCCGTTCAGACACAGAGCTCAAGTGTTGGTGTCGTTCTTCCAGTGTCCCGTTACACAGATAATGAGATTACACGTGTGTAAAGTGGATTAGCCAGAGGTCAGTCTGCTGCAACACACACACACACACTCTCACAATCACGGTCTGAAACTAAACATGCGCGTTTACAGAGAAGAAAAGAAACACCATGAGATGTGTGATCTGACACACACACACACACACACACACACACACTAACCCGACCCCTAAACCTTCCCATCACACACACACACACACACACACTAACCCGACCCCTAAACCTGCCCATCACACACACACACACACACACACACACTCACCCGACCCCTAAACCTTCCCATCACACACACACACACACAATAATGATGATATGCACCTATAAATCATTTAGAATAAACACTGCATTATTTAATTAAAAAAAAAACATTTTGATTGAAAAACAAGTTTGATTAGATGGTGAGTTTAAAGCCCAGGGCGTTTCCGTCCGCAGGGGATGAAGAATCTCTGTATGATCTTTAATGCTTTACTGAGCGGAGAGCTGGCTGGTTGCACCTCTGTAAAGCTCTTTCATTAGATGTTCACATTTACAGGCTTCGTGATCATTCAGAAATCTTTGATGTAAAGCTCAGATGAGAAACGTTCAGTGTCATAAATCAGTGTTTTTGCCACATTACTCCTCGTGTCTCTGTGCCGTTCAGCAGAGCACTCTCTTCCGCAGGGAATCTGCTCACTAATGCTGTCTGAACGCCACAGACACTGAAGCAGCTGGAGCTCAGCACAGGGGATTCTGGGATCACACACGCAGAATCAAGACGGTGTGTTACTTCTAGATATTGAACATTTCTTTAATTAAAAAGTTAAATGTTAACCAATTTATTTATTATTTTTAAGCCCATGTGAACAACAAGAAGACATTCATGTGAGACCGAAGTGAATAACAAAGGCATTTAAGTTCAATATTCTAAAATACATTCAAGTTCGTACATTTTTAAATACATCAGTTTAAATTTCTCTAAATAAACAGTGTGTATTTACAGTAAAAACAGAAACATCCATTGGAGTTGTTTAAGGAAAGATGCACAAAATCTAAGAATTTTTAAATCCAACTTAAAAACTCACTTTTTTAGGTTAGCTTTTTTCTATTTTGAATTCCAGTGTGTTCTTTTTTGTACTCTTCGTATTTCTATCTGTGTATTTTTATTGTGTAAAGTGCCTTGAGAAGCTGCTTTAAAGGCGCTATATAAAATAAAGTGTATTATTATGATTATGAGCAAGGCATCAGGGTTGTGGGTGTGAAACTCCAGAGGTTAAACAGTAACCCGTCAGTACAGCCGAGCATGAGGTATTTCACCCAGAGCAGCGGAGCCTCAGGAACACTGAGCATCATGAGATCTGCATTAAAGACTGCTGGAGCACCAGATTAAACTGAACCAGGAAGTGTGTGTGAGTGACAGCAGATTTACAGCAGTGGAGAACAGAGGATCTGCACTAGAGGAAGAGATGAAGCGACTCCTGGACGAGAGACAGAGACGACATGACAGAGAACGAGAGAAACGGCCCTTTTCTTCCTCTGTTTCAGCATTTCAATCATGTGACCTCATCAAACGCAGCCGCTCGTATCGTATCAGAGGCAGAGCTCAGAGATCACACACACACACACACACACACACACACACACACTCGTCTAGACTCCGGCTCTGCTACAACTCATCCTGTAACGACAGGTTTCAGTGTTTGACATGAGGAATCTGGATTCATCTGGGAGACACAGCGAAGGACAAAACACAGACAGACAGACAGACAGACAGACAGAGAGACAGTTAAACAAACAGACAGACAGACAGAGAGACAGACAGAGAGGATTCCATTCAGCAACAGCAGCAAGAAAATGAGCTCCTGATTTTTTGCTTTTTAAATGTTGTTTTAAGACAAGACAGACAATCAGTTTTGATACAATTCTACAAAATAAGACCTTCTGCAACATATTAACTACAAAAGGACTTTAAATCCATCAAGAAAAAAAAAAAAAAAAAATCAGCAGAAGACAACTAGCAGACAGCTAACTGACAGAAGGCTAAAAGGTCCCACAACTGCCACCAGAGAGAAGAAAGAAGAACTCTAAGTGAGTACAGATATAATACACAATATCTACAATCAACCACCTTTGTTTGGGGGAGAAGATTTGCCCAAAAACTGAGTTTGAACAAATTAAGCTACAGTTAAAGAGCTAACTCCAGTGGATATCAACATATTCATAAAACAACAACAACAACAACAACCAACTGCCAGCAACTGTCAGAATATTTGAACAATGACAGAATCAATACCCATAACATACCCATCTAAAGCTACCAATGAGATCCTAAAGAAAAGACACAAAGAAAATCTCCTCAAGAACAGTCCAGAAAGCCTGTACTCAGACCTGTACAGGACCGGAGAGGTCAGTAACATCATATTCTACACAGAAGACCCAGAAGCCTGGCACTCAGCGATCAGACATCATTACCCAACAGTGATCAGAAAGGGCATCAGTAATGGATGGAAACTGCAGATTAAAGAAGGAGATGATCCAGATTCAGATGTCACAATAACAGCTAACCTATATAAAAATGGGACTGTAATGATTCAGGGGAAGCTGAAACAATTTGAAAAAGATTTCCTCCAAATTAAAGAAAAAGCTCAGCTGAACAAGCTCAGCCCTAATACACAGAAGAGTGCAGAAGACACCTCGACCTCCAGCCATCAGTCCAGGGACGACAGTGAGGAGATCTCCCTTCTGCACAGCATCATCAGCGACATGAAGGAGAAGTTCAGGGAGATGGAGCTGGAGCTGGTGCAGCTGAGAGAGGAGATGCATCGAGCAGAGAAGGAGACTGATCCAACAGAGAAAGAAGCAGATTACAGGAAAGAAATAGAAATCCTTAAGAAAGAAACCCAAGAAATGAAAAACCAGGGAGAGGAGTACAAAAATCAGCTGTCTGTAATGAGGGAAGAGTTGAGGAAGCTGAGAGAGAACAGAGAGTCAGCTGTGGAGAAGCAGCCGACACAGAGAGGAGAACAGCAGAGCTCAGAGGAGACGGCTCCTCCAGCGCCCAGTGGCCCTCCTCCATCCGACTCCTGCAGGCAGTCACAGCCTCAGGTTATACTCCTCATGGACTCCAATGGCAAGTTCATCGACGAAAAGAAACTGTTTCCAAGAACAAACATAAAGAAAATATGGTGCCCAAACACACAGAAGGCCCTGGAGCTCTTGTGTGAAGAGCAGCTGGGTTCCCCCAGCCACATTATCATCCACACCGGCACCAACGACCTCAGAGCTCAGCGAGAGAGAGTAGCCACAGCTCTCATTAATGTGACAGAGAAGGCAACCTCCAACTTCCCCAACTCCAAAATCATCCTCTCCACCCTGCTACTGCGCTCTGATTTCCACCCAGACACCATCAGGCATATAAATGCTAGAGTATCCAGAGACTGTGCCCTAAAGCCCAACGTACACCTGGCTCAGCACCCCACACTGAACCTCAGCAGCCTTTATGACCATGTCCATCTCCACAGAAGGGCAATCCCCATCTTCGCCAAAACCCTGAAGGACATCGCACTCAACCGCAGATCCAGCGCACCACAGCGACCTCATGGACACCCCATAGAGCCACTGCAGGGACACCCCTCAAAACACCACCCCTTCACCTCTGACCGGAGGAGCCCCACGACAGGCCCTGTGTTTCCCCCTGGAAGACACCGCATGACCCGGCCTGCAGCCCCCTCGCCTTCTCATCCACACGAACATCAGCAGCCGGGCAGCCGGAGCTACGCTGAAGCAGCCAGCCGATCACTGACCCACCCCAGCACAGTCCACAGCCAGCCGGCCTCATCTCCATCCAGAGACCTCTCACACATCCAGCACATGCTGACTCTGCTGTGCTCACACCTCATGGGTTAGTGACAGAAAAAACAAAACAAAAAAACAAAGATATACACAAGAAAATGTCTGTATGCGTGCGTGTGTGCGTGTGTATGTGTGTGGTGTGAGTGTTTTATTTCTATTTATTTTAAAACCGATTCTTAGAAACCTATTATTTATTCTTCTTGAGAAAAAAAAAAAAAAAAAAAAAAAAAAAAAAAGGATGGATGTGTATGCATGTGTATTTATTTTTATTTTATGTTTATTTTGTATCAGATTCTTAGAAACCTCATATTAATTAAAAAAAAAAAAAAAAGTACATATATGTGTATATATATATATATGAGTGTGTATGTGTGTATGTATATACATATATAGCCTAATATGTATATGATGTCTTTGCATATTTATTTTACTTGGTTTATGCAATTGATTTATATTCTTAGATACATCATAATATTAATATATTCTTCTTGATTTGTCAATTCAATATACTGATGTCTGTCTTGTTTTGAAATAACAAATGTAATTATTTAATGAGCTCATATTCTCTAAAAGTCACATATTGGAATATTCAAGGACTGAGGTCCTCTGTTTTTGGTATTAAGAGCCAACATTCAGACTTTAAAAAGGAAATTCATGATTCTGACATCATAATACTGCAAGAAACATGGAATGTTAGGGATTTGTCCACTGGCTGCCCAATTGGATTTAGAGAAATAGTTCTACCATCAACGAAACTAAGAGGGGTGACTCAGGGCAGAGAGTCAGGGGGGATGCTGATATGGTATAGAGCAAATCTCATAGACTCAATCAAAACCATACACATCGGAAAATTTTACATTTGGTTAAAAATCCAAAAAGACATCGTCTCCACAGACCGTGACATATTCTTGTGTGCTATATACCTCCCCCCAGCTGAGTCTCCCTACTATAGTGAAGACACCTTCTCCATCCTGCAAGAGGAGATTAGCCATTTCCAGACCAAAGGGAATGTGTTAATGTGTGGCGATTTAAACGCCAGAACTGGAAATGAACCAGACTTTATCAGCACACAGGGAGACAAGTATACAAACGCCAGCCACCCTCTGCCCTCATACCAGCTCAGAAATAATTATGACCAATTTACAAACAGAAATGGGAGAAGTCTACTTGAGCTCTGTCGATCACTGGGCCTGTATATAGTGAACGGTCGCATACGGGGAGACTCTTTTGGTTGTTATACCTTTAATTCTTTCCTGGGCAACAGTACTGTCGATTATTTCATCACAGACATTGACCCAGTGCATCTCAGAGCATTCACAGTCAGTCCTCAAACACTTCTGTCAGACCACTGTACAATTACGCTATATTTAAGACGAACTCATACCAATGAATCACGCAGACAGCCCTCCCATTTACTGAAGCTGCAACAGCCCTACAAGTGGACAAAAAACAGCACAGAAAATTATCAAAATGCAATAGAAAGCCAAACGATCAAATTATTATTAGACAAATTTATAACTAACACATATTCACAAAATAAATTAGGCATAAATCTGGCACTAAGTGACATTACCAACATACTCCACCAAACAGCATCCATGTGCAATTTGAAAAAGAAATCATCAAAAAGGAAACCAAAAAACACCAGCGAAACGTGGTTTGACAGTGAGTGCAAACATATCCGAACAACAGTACGAAATCTGTCAAATCAAAAACACAGACATCCTGACAATGAAGAACTCCGCCATCAATACCATGAAGCTCTTAGACTATACAAACAAACTCTAAGAGTAAAAAAGGAAAAACACACAGATCAATTATTTCAAGAAATGGAGGAGTCAATAAATACCAGTAACTTCTGGAACAACTGGAACACTCTCTATAGACCACAGCAGGAAGAACTGGCCATTCAAAACGGGGACATATGGAGGACACACTTTGAAAATCTGTACAAAACAACTGAAACAAATCCGGCTCGAAATGAATTAAAAACCAAATTAGAAATCCTGAAAGAAAAAATTAAAGACAACCAGAACCCCCTAGATTTCCCAATCACTGTAGATGAGCTTACAGAGAGACTACATGCTTTAAAACCCAACAAGGCATGTGGCATTGATGGAATATTAAATGAAATGATCAAATACACCAACGACAAATTCAAAACGGCAATAATCAAATTATTCAACATTGTTTTGAGTGTAGGATATTTCCCCGACTCCTGGAACCAAGGCCTGATTACACCGATCTTTAAACAAGGAGACAAATATGAGCCAAACAATTACAGAGGCATATGTGTCAATAGCAACCTGGGGAAAATATTCTGTTCAATTATTAATGTAAGATTGCAGAACTTTCTCAAAACCCACAAAATTCTGGACAAAAGTCAGATTGGTTTTCTGCCCAAACACAGAACATCTGACCACATCTACACCCTCCACACCATCATTGATAAACATGTTTACCAGAATAAATCTAAAGTCTTTGCTTGCTTT
>NC_137142.1:35565716-35575716 GCF_949319135.1 Squalius cephalus
CACACACACACACACGAGTTTCACTGAACTCACTGTCAAACACACACACACGCACACACACACACTCTTCTATCCACCAGAGCCGGCTGATCTCAGGACACACACACGAGAGCGATGGCAGTCTGACAGCACGAGTACGGCACACACAGAGCTGCAAATAAAGAAATCGTGTGTGTGTGTGTGTGTGTGTGTGTGTGTGTGTTGAGTTCCTCAATGACAGGCTGAGTGTTACAGAGGAATGTGAAATCTTGATGAGTCGAGACACTGAGAATACCAGCGTTATTAAAGGGACCGTTCTGTCATCGTTTACTCTCCCTCGACATGCTCCACGCCGGAGTCTCTCTCTCTGCTGAACACAGAAGAAGATATTCTGAAGAACGGGAGCAACACCAGACACTTCCTTCACACACGTCTCCTGGCCCGTATGACTGACGGGATAGACCTGGCCCTGGGATATAATCATCGGCTGTTTTAAACAATGGTCGATAGTGAAAACAGAAGAATGTCCTTTATTGGCCGCAGCATCGGAGCATCGCTACTCAGAGCCGAGCCAGAGCGAGATCATCCGTCTCAGCTCACAGGTCGCGTAAAGCTGCCCTGAGTTATAAAGCTGTCTCTATAATCCGTGTTGGGCGAGCACGGGAATCAAACAAGAGTGTGTGCTGTTGGGATTGAGAGCCGTTGCGTGAGAAGAGTGTGTGGGGGGGCGGCTGTAGCGCAGATATGGAATATGGGTTAAAACATAAACACACACACACACACGCGAGGGAGTGAACGTATGGATGGAGATCAGTCTTCTAATGAGATCACATGACCGTTGAGATCACATGACCTCTGACAACAGAAACCGTGGACTGATATTTATATTAAAATTAAAATCAGTTCAGCTTTAAATGTGTAATTGTATATGTACTAGGGGTGTAACGGTTCGCAAAATTCACAGTTCGGTTCGATACGATACACTTGTGTCACGGTTCAGTTCGGTACGTTTTTGATACAGCAAAAAGAAAGAAATGCCAGAGAAATTTCCTTGATTTAATTCTTTTTATTCTTTTTTTTATTAAAACTATTAAAACATCATAACGTATGATTTTTTTTTTACTTTGAGCAATTCTGGAGCTATAATTGACTCTTCTTAGGAGCATATAAAACAAAACAGCTCCTTGACATGAAATGTCATATTGTAGTAGTTATAAACAAAGGTTTATTTTAGTTCAGATTAACATTTGAGGGCAGCAATTGTATTCATAATGTCAAAGTAAAACCGACGTAATGTTACTTGAAGGCATTATAGCCTACTATTCCTGCCAAACCTCCATGGTTGCAGTGAGTGTTACTACAGTAAATCCGTGGTGAATGTTGCTGATCTGTGGACACTGGATAGTTCATTCATGCCACAATGTTTCTTCCTGGTTTCCACGTCAGCGCTGTTTGATCCGTTAATAACGGAGACACGTGAATGTTTCTCACTAGATCTCGCAGCGATGTTATTACTTCTGTGGCGAATTCAAATGCTTTCTTTACTGGATCTCTTATTAGCGCTGTGTAGTAACAGTGTCGCATGATCACTATCGGCTCGCGCTGCACTGGTCCAAACTGATAAACGGTCCGTCAACCACACAATAACGAGCAGTTTCGTTCCGCTTGCACTGCGTTTGCCATTTGATGTTGGGCAATGTTGTGGTCGCGCCGCCGTCTCTACATTATGAGCGCGCTTGCCACGCGCAACGTGGATTTTGGTCAGCAGGAAAAATGGTCCAACGAACCGTTCGGTTTGAAAATGCGTACCGAACACCGAACCGAAAGCCTCGTACCGAACGGTTCAATACGAATACATGTATCGTTATACCCCTAATATGTACGTTTATAAATTTGTAATCTTAAGTGTATATTATTTATAGATGAGTCCACGAGTCCCACATGATTGTCCTGAAGCGGATCACTGGATTCCTCCTCGACTCTTCCATCTGTTCTTCTGCTGTAAGTCTCATTGTGGACTCTTAAAACACACCCATGTGGAGTCATTCCCACACACACTTCACTGACGGCCACGCTAATCCAATTCCTGCTTCTCAAACATGTTGATCCCAGCAATCCCAGATCTCCTGGATGAGCACTGACACGTCCAACAGCGCCAGTGCGAGAACACTGACAGACGGAGAGAGAAAGCCATTTCCCCAGAGAAGGTCTGAGCACAGAGATGGACGGCCTTGAACGACGCGGACTGAAAATCACGACCTTTGAACTCTCCACAACCGGTTCCTGAGTCTGGCTTTCAGAACGGCTCTTCCCGTCCTCGCTCTCACTCGTGGCAGGAGAAATATCACTATCAAACTATTTGATTGTGACTGTAAAAAACAAAATGCAATAAACATGCAAATATGAGATGTTTAATATCTCTCAGCGGCCTGATCTCTCTCTCTCTCACACTCTCACACACACACACACACACACACACACACATACGCTTATGTAAATGATGAATGTGTCAGGCTGCTTTTATCCTGCAAGGAGAGGCGTATAAATAGATGTGAACTCACACATGGAGAGACGCAGTGTTGGACTATAATGCGTCTCAGAGTAAATATTTGCATGTTGAAGGACTGAGAATATTCCAGATAACAGGAGAATCCAGCGCCGCACGGCCATCTGGGAAATATCAGATCATTTCATGTTAAAACCAACCGGTTGTGTCTGTGAACGCCTGAGCGCTGAGTTTAACAGTTTAACACACAACAGAGTTTAGTCAATAAAACAGGTCAAACCATCCTAAAGTTCAGAAAAGGAATATATTTAATGAATAAAGACACAACTGAAATAATATTATGTGTCAAATGTAGGCCCGCCTCGACTAAAGACTGTTCTGGTCGACTGGTAGTCATTCATTTAAGCGAATAGTCGACTAATTGTACATTTATGATATTGATTGTATTAAATATCCACTGGGGGAGGGGGGTATATATATGTAATATAGTCATTAAATATATATATATATATACAGTGAGGAAAATAAGTATTTGAACACCCTGCTATTTTGCAAGTTCTCCCACTTGGAAATCATGGAGGGGTCTGAAATTGTCATCGTAGGTGCATGTCCACTGTGAGAGACATAATCTAAAAAGTAAAATCCAGAAGTCACAATGTATGATTTTTTAACTATTTATTTGTATGATACAGCTGCAAATAAGTATTTGAACACCTGAGAAAATCAATGTTAATATTTGGTACTGTAGCCTTTGTTTGCAATTACAGAGGTCAAACGTTTCCTGTAGTTTTTCACCAGGTTTGCACACACTGAGGAGGGATGTTGGCCCACTCCTCCACACAGATCTTCTCTAGATCAGTCAGGTTTCTGGGCTGTCGCTGAGAAACACGGAGTTTGAGCTCCCTCCAAAGATTCTCTATTGGGTTTAGGTCTGGAGACTGGCTAGGCCACGCCAGAACCTTCATATGCTTCTTACAGAGCCACTCCTTGGTTATCCTGGCTGTGTGCTTCGGGTCATTGTCATGTTGGAAGACCCAGCCTCGACCCATCTTCAATGCTCTAACTGAGGGAAGGAGGTTGTTCCCCAAAATCTCGCAATACATGGCCCCGGTCATCCTCTCCTTAATACAGTGCAGTCGCCCTGTCCCATGTGCAGAAAAACACCCCCAAAGCATGATGCTACCACCCCCATGCTTCACAGTAGGGATGGTGTTCTTGGGATGGTACTCATCATTAGGGCTGTCAAAATTGCTCAAAAATGACGTTCGAATATTCCCTCTAAAAAACACACGAATATTCGAACTATTCGAACATCTGGTTGCGCATTTTGTCAATGACGCGCATTATGTCAATAACAGGACAAATTAATACAAAGAGACATAACTACTTGTATAGGTAGTAAATTTAAGTTTAAACATATTTGACAATGTATTACCTGCACAAAACCAAGTAAATAAACTAATGGCCAAGACCGCAGACCTCACTCTCGCTCACTCGCAGGCACTCTCTCTCTCTCTCTCTCTCTCTCTCTCTCGCGCGCGCCCTCGCGCTCACGCTCTCTCTGCGCATAACGGTTTAAATTAACAACAACAATAAGCACATGTTGAGTGCTGATCAAGAGTTTTGTGCAAGCAATTTAAGGTCGCAACTCTTGTCCCAAATATAGCAGGCTTTATTCAGTGATTGAAACTAATTTATTAACATTAATTGAAGTTTTACAGTATAGAACCGACATTGAACGCTCCGAGCGAGCTGTGCTGTGGTAAACATGGAACTTTTCTGTTTAACGTTAAATAAAATGAGGCACACAATTCCGAGAAATGTGACAACAAAGAAATTTTACCCTGAGGTTCATAAAAAATAAAGTGCCATTAAAAAAGAAAAAGCCTACTTACATTCTTGGTGCTTGTATTAAAAAAATGAAAAACTGACTGCAATTTATTCCATTGTCTTTTTAGTGCACGGTCAACTTTCAGCAGTGACGCTGTGCTAGACAGTGCGACTCGTGTGACCTGTCCCTCAGACAGCGCGCGCCCACTCGCAAAGCAGACAGCCGCGCCTCTGCTTCCGCGGGCGTGTTTTTCCATATTCGAAATTCACATTCGAATATTAATTTTCACGTTCGAATTCCTGTTTTTTAAAACTATTCGAATATATATTCGAATTTAGAATATTCGTTGACAGCCCTACTCATCATTCTTCTTCCTCCAAACACGTTTAGTGGAATTATGACCAAAAAGTTATATTTTGGTCTCATCTGACCACATGACTTTCTCCCATGACTCCTCTGGATCATCCAAATGGTCATTGGCAAACTTAAGACGGGCCTTGACATGTGCTGGTTTAAGCAGGGGAACCTTCCGTGCCATGCATGATTTCACACCATGACGTCTTAGTGTATTACCAACAGTAACCTTGGAAACGGTGGTCCCAGCTCTTTTCAGGTCATTGACCAGCTCCTCCCGTGTAGTTCTGGGCTGATTTCTCTCCTTTCTTAGGATCATTGAGACCCCACGAGGTGAGAACTTGCATGGAGCCCCAGTCCGAGGGAGATTGACAGTCATGTTTAGCTTCTTCCATTTTCTAATGATTGCTCCAACAGTGGACCTTTTTTCACCAAGCTGCTTGGCAATTTCCCCGTAGCCCTTTCCAGTCTTGTGGAGGTGTACAATTTTGTCTCTAGTGTCTTTGGACAGCTCTTTGGTCTTGGCCATGTTAGTAGTTGGATTCTTACTGATTGTATGGGGTGGACAGGTGTCTTTATGCCGCTAACGACCTCAAACAGGTGCATCTAATTTAGGATAATAAATGGAGTGGAGGTGGACATTTTAAAGGCAGACTAACAGGTCTTTGAGGGTCAGAATTCTAGCTGATAGACAGGTGTTCTAATACTTATTTGCAGCTGTATCATACAAATAAATAGTTAAAAAATCATACATTGTGATTTCTGGATTTTTTTTTTAGATTATGTCTCTCACAGTGGACATGCACCTACAATGACAATTTCAGACCCCTCCATGATTTCCAAGTGGGAGAACTTGCAAAATAGCAGGGTGTTCAAATACTTATTTTCCTCACTGTATGTAATATAGTCATTAAATATGTAATATACAGTGCTGACATTGCTCTACATTACAGAGAACATAATATTGAGCCTTTAAAATATGAATTAGCACTCAAGCATAAGACTAGACAGGAACAGTAACAATTATGAACAGCAAGGAGACGTACAGGACACTTTAATGGTTGATTGGTAAACTAGCGTTAGTGTCGCTGCAGAGATGAGGCTGAAGACGCGGATCCTCCACAGTATTAGCGGATCCTCCACAGTATTAGCGGATCCTCCACAGTATTAGCGGATCCTCCACAGTATTAGCGGATCCTCCACAGTATTAGCGGATCCTCCACAGTATTAGCGGATCCTAGCGGATCCTCCACAGTATTAGCGGATCCTCCACAGTATTAGCGGACTCTGTCCAGAGAGATGCACGTTTCACTCCGCTTATATCATCTGAGAGTATTCGTTTTCAAATATGATTCGGTTCATTTAAAAGTAGACTTTCTATAGACATGAATAAGCGTGTCAGGCGAGTGTAAAGTTCATTTGTGTGACGCGCTTCATCAAAAGCTCATCCTGTTTGTTTTCTTGATTTTACGAAAGCACACGCTGCTGTTGTGAGCGTACACATATACAAGTAGAGCCTTTATGAGGCATCACTCTCTCTATGGCCGAAAATGATTTTAAGGTCTTTTCGCTTTTGTCAGGAAAAACTGCAAGTGATCTCCACACAAGCTCTTGGTCATGTGACTAACAATAGCACACATGTATCCAGGTGAACGGAGCGAGCGGTGAAGAGGCTAACGCTAGGCTAATGCTTCTGTGAATGATAGACGGGCATCTGGATATCCAGTCTGACACATGGACCGTCGTTTCATGATCTGTCCGTCACGGACTCCGTGATTTCGACACTTCCTGTGGACCAGCTAATTCAGATGTGTTGGACGGAGCCTCTCCTCGTCCGCTAGTGTTAGCTGACTGTTAGGGGGCGGCCCTACGCAAATACTTCAGTTCTATTACATTATTCTTTTCTATTCACTATAGCACTGCACTAATCTATCTGTTCTTTTCCCTAATCTTTTCCATAGAGGTCCCTGGAACACCGCTTGAAATCCCTGAAATATAAAACTAGAGTTCAGCAACTCAGAAACTCAGAGAAAGAGGAATCTGATCATGCATGACAAACACACTCACACACACACTCGCACTCTCTCTCTCACACACACACACACACACACACACACACACACACTCGCACTCGCACTCTCTCTCACACACACACACACACACACACACTCGCACTCTCTCACACACACACACACACACACACACACACACTCGCACTCTCTCTCACAAACACACACACACACACACACACACACACACACACACATAACTTCATGAACACTCATGCTTTTAAAGGAGGACCGTCACCGCTGAAGGCGATATAATGAGTATAACCCTATAAAAGCTTCTTCTGGAGACGGTGGGCATCAGATCTCTACAGTAACACACACCGTATATGAGCAGAGAGCTGAACACACACATGCACTGGTACGAGCCGCTCACGGATCATGATGCTGATGGAACACAAACACCGTCAAACACCAGAAACAACAGGAGCTCATGAAGAGACGAATGCGTCTCGTTTTACTTCTCCTTTCTAGACTTGCAGAGTTAAACCATCTAAACCAGTGAGAGAGAAACCAGCCGCTCCTCGCTCTGCCAGCTGGGACCATTCACCAAACACACCGGGTGTTATATGAGGATGTTATGATGTTATGATGTGATGCTATATGATGTTATAATGTGATGTTATGACGTGATGATGTGATGTTATATGATGATGTTATGATGTTATGTGATTATGTTATGATGTGATGTTATGACATGATGTGATGATGTGATGTTATGTGATTATGTGATGTGATATCCTCACTGACAGCTCAATCACAGCTGAAAACTGACATCTGATGGATATTAAAGGTTTATACAGGATCTGGACTGTTCATTTACAAACAATCTATCAGTATTCAGGAGATATGAAGCTCATTTCCACAAACACTGATCATCTGCGGTCAATAAACGATCAATTCAGATATCAACATCACAACTCAACTTTTCCTGAAACCTTCATATGAAAAATGCGAGAAAACATACAGAAATGCGTTATTATAGAAGCCCATTTCACAAAAGAACAAAAGCATGCTTTTGTAAATCATAAAAAAATCTAAATTGTACATATACTGCCATTTATCAGATAAAAAGTTGAAATTTATAACATACTAAGTTGAAATTGACATTAAAAGTCAAAATTATTACTTAAAAAGACAAAGTCATAATTTCACCTTTTTATCTCATAATTTCGAATAATTTAAATAGCTTAATTTTTTGGTAACAATTTTAAGGAGTAGTTACATGTTACATGTACCTAGCAATAACAGTAAATTATGCATAATTACAAGTAACTAACCCTAAACCAAGCCTTAACCATAACTAACTATAGCAAATACATGTAGTTAATTAATATTACTGGCACTTGTTTGTGTAATTCCACTGTAACAACGTTAACTTAAAATAAAGTGTAACCAATTTGTTTTTACATTTTAAAAATGATATCATCTTAATTATGACATACCAAGTCTAAATAATAACATATTAAGTCATTAGTATGTCATAATTTCGACTTATAATTAATTTCATAATTATGATTTACCACCAAAGCATGATTTATTTCCTCGTGTGGAGGAAATGGGCTTCCATGCGTTCCAGACCGACTCAGGTAACTAGTCGAGTAAAGCTTGATGCGTGTGTGTGTGTGTGTGTGTGTCCAGGTGAAACGATGTTACCTTTGAAACACATGATGAAGAAGGCTCGCAGACTCCCGTCGGGTCTCCGTGTCCGGCGTGTTGTTGTTCTGGAGCTCCTCTCGGTGTCGGTCCCCGGTGATCCGTCCATGTTTTCCGGGGCGCGCAGGTGCAGACGCGCAGGTCAGACGCGTTCACAAAGTGCGCAGAAATGACGGTTATTCTCCTTCTCCACACACTGAGATGTAAATGAAGCGCGCTATGAGTTCGGTGACATTAGAAGAGTCCGGTGAGGGATCGCTGTATTCCTGAGGAGTCTCGGTACGAGTCTCGGTTCTCCTCACGGGATCCGCCTGTAGTCCGTGAGAAACTGCGGGTCACTTTCCTCGGTCCCGGGTTCTCTCTCTCTCTCGCTCTCTCTCCCTCCAGCTTCCGGTTTCGGCTCTCTCGCTCATGATCGGGAAGCGGTCAATGCTGCATCCCGCTGGCAGCACCGGGAAACATTACTGAACAGATTTATCTCTTTCTCTTCACAAAACAACTGTTTGAATTTACGCTTGATGGTGAGGTGTCCAATGTAAAAGCTCGTAAACATATTTATAAACCCCTTAAGTTTAGCTATTAAGGCCAAACATTGACCTAAACGCGCAGGCAATAAAAGGCATATTTTCCATATTAATCTTTTTTTTATTAATCTAGTTTTTGTCGAACCAGCAGCGTCTGGAAAACAACATACAAACTATGACTATCATCTCAGGGACTATGCGTTATTTAATGTTAAAATAATATTTTGTGGGAGTTTGAATATAATTTTTCGTGACCTTTATAGCCGATAATTCACCTCAGATCTTGAAAATAAATTAAAGGAAATAAGAGCGTTCAAACTGTGAACAAACAAGTGAATTATATGACGATTGTTTTAGTCATTCAATATATTTTAATAAGTTAAAATGGTCTGTAACTGTATAACCGTGGAATCCGCGCCGTTATCTACAGTTAACTTTAACTATGCTGAACTAATCAAAATTAATTTCACACCACATACTGTTCGCTTTTGAAGGCATCTCTGCTCCTCTCCATCTCAGTCAGTAAACAGTTTCGCGGTTCTTCTATCTGTGTAATGTCAGTTTAACTGCCGTTAGTTTTTGAATGATGGTAGCAGCGCGCGCTTTTTTGTGGAGGCAGGTGACGTACCTGTCTAGGCGGGAAGCGCGTGCGCACGGCACTGTCGTATTTGACTGTCACGGGTTTCTGTTATGCCGAGTTCTGTAAAAGAATATTGTAATTAACGTAGATTTCGCATTGTTTGTAATTTCTTGTGAGTCAATAATAAACTGCAATTTCAGAGTTGGATCTGTTTGTTTGTGTTTCATATTAATAAAACATTATGTAAAACGTCCAACTGTTTACAAATCAAAATCCGGACATACTGTGATGCATGTATGAATTATCATGTTAGACTAAGTTAGTAATGTAATAGCCAATGTTAGCAGTGCAGTGCAGAATCTATAGAGCCCGAATTTGCTTTTATATAAGTTAACCTTGTTTACGTTACTTTACGACCTGCAACATTTCATGACTGCACACATATAACGTTATTTTACTGTAAATCAAAAGTTTTGACGATGGATTATGTGGGAAGCCTTAGTA
>NC_137142.1:35588216-35600716 GCF_949319135.1 Squalius cephalus
CCACGTGGGCAGCGACAGTGACACCTGGAGGGGCGTGATTGGGAGGAACGGGCCCCCTGATCTGAACCCGAGCGGTGTTCAGTTATTGGACTTCTGTGCTAGTTACAGTTTGTCCATAACGAACACCATGTTCAAGCATAAGGGTGTCCACCAGTGCACGTGGCACCAGGACACCCTAGGCCGGAGGTCGATGATTGACTCTGTGGTCGTTTCATCTGACCTCTGGCCGTATGTCTTGGACACTCGGGTGAAGAGAGGGGCGGAGCTGTCAACTGATCGCCACCTGGTGGTGAGTTGGATCCGATGGCGGAAGAGGAAGCTGGACAGACTCGGCAGACCCAAGCGTACTGTGAGGGTCTTTTGGGAACGTTTGGCCGAGTCTCCTGTCAGAGAGATCTTCAACTCCCACCTCCAGCAGAGCTTCGACCGGATCCCGAGGGAGTCTGGAGATATTGAGTAGGGCTGGGCGATGTGGACCAAAAGTCATATCCCGATATATTTAGGCTGAATATCGATATACGATATATATCCCGATATTTTTTCCGCAAAGTGAGAGTAAATGTTCAGTTAAAGTCAAAGCCAAATATGACATGTTACAAGTAGTTTTATTGAAACCGGCTATTTCAGTGAACAGTTGCAAAATCAAATGAATAAATAATAAACAAGTTTCTTCACCTTAGGGCTGCACGATTATGACAAAAATCATAATTGCTGATTATTCCCTTCGAATTGTAATTGCAATTTGTTAATTATGATTATCAAAGTTTACATTGAATATATATAAACAAATTTTGTGTAAACGTGTTATAATTTGCCTATATATACATATATATATATAGGCAAATTATAACACATTTACACAAAATTTGTTAACACACACACAAGTACTTTTCCCCTTTACTTAACATAAATTGTAAGAATATGACTAATAGTAAAGACTAGTACTAAACATTAGGCCTATGCTAAAGCAGTCCCAAACTAGTTTTTGTTAATACAATGTTGGTATGAGCCACTACAGTCATTTAAAAATATAAAAAATAACACAAAGAAAAATAAAGTGGCATTTTGGGGTTAAAATGGAAACGACAGTTGCCATGGTGAATACACAATATTAACAATAACTGTTAATGAAACATGGAAACTGCTCCTGGTGAATAGAATGAAAATCATCCCTGCATTACTTTTATTTCGTGTAATTTACAACGTAACGGCGTTGCATGCTCGTAGTTTCTTTTGCACTTTATATACAGTGAGGCGATCCACAGCGCGCGCCGCCGCATTTGCGTGTGCAATTGAAGAGAAGTAGGCTACGAGGAGGAGGCTACAGGATAACGGCTGACAGGACAAGAAAGTCGGTTTTTCTGAGGTGAAAGACTTTATTTCAGTGTAAACTTATGTCACTGCCTGGTAGTTCCTATTGTGCTGGGTTTTCTGAAGTAGTCATGATTTGCCTCTCATAATAACATGTTCTAAACACGCACGCAGAGTGGAAAAGGAGGAGCGGTGGCGGGGGAACGCAAATTTATTTGAACTATATCGATATATGCGATATGGTCTAATTCCATATCGCATTTAAAAAATATATTGATATATCGCCCAGCCCTAATATTGAGTCAGAGTGGACCATGTTCTCCACCTCCAGTGTCGACGCGGCCGCTCGGAGCTGTGGCCGTAAGGTCTCCGGTGCCTGTCGAGGCGGCAATCCCCGAACCCGGAGGTGGACACCGGAAGTAAGGGATGCCGTCAAGCTGATGTCGTATCGGGCCTGGCTGGAGGAATACTTCGAGGATCTCCTCAATCCCGCCGTCACGTCTTCCTTTGAGGAAGCAGAGGCTGAGGGCTCAGATGTGGACTCGTCCGTCACCCAAGCTGAAGTCACCGAGATAGTCAAGAAACTCCTCGGTGGCAAGGCTCCGGGTGTGGATGAGATCCGCCCTGAGTGCCTCAAGTCTCTGGGTGTTGTGGGGCTGTCTTGGCTGATACGCCTCTGCCTCATCGCGTGGCGGTCGGGGACAGTGCCTCTGGGATGGCAGACCGGGGTGGTGGGCCCTCCAGAAGGGGGACCGGAGGGTGTGCTCCAACTACAGGGGGATCCCACTCCTCAGGCTCCCCGGGAAAGTCTATGCCAGGGTGCTGGAGAGGAGAATACGGCCGATAGTAGAACCTCGGATCCAGGAGGAACAGTGCGGTTTTCGCGGCTGGCCTGGGAACGCCTCGGTGTCCCGCCGGAAGAGCTGGAGGAAGTGTCTAGGGAGAGGGAAGTCTGGGCATCTCTGCTTAGACCCCCGTGACCCGGCCCCGGATAAGCGGAAGAAGATGGATGGATGGATGGATGGATGGATGGATGGATGTTCACACAGAAAACAGCTGATTTACATAGGAATAATATTTCACTATTTTTACTGTATTTTTGATCAATGAGCAGAAGAGTCTCTTTCAGAAACATTAAAGTAATCTTGATTTTAAAAGTCTTAAACTGATGTTGAGTGTCTCTGGATGTGATGAAGGACCGGAGAAGGGAAGAGCACAATCCCACAATCCACTGTGTCGGGAAAACTTATCACGGTTGCATTTCCCAGAAGCCTCGTGTGTGGAGCTGAAATCGCTAACTAGCGACTAGCGATGCTGTTGGGAAAGGCGGCCCCTGATTGGCTGATTGGTTGTCATGGCAACAACTGCGATGATGTGGCAGGTTAGTAACAGGAAGTGATGTTGAGCACACAGACTCATGCAGGTCTCATGCACACACACACACACACACACACATGCCGAGCATCACGTCAACACTAATGAGTGTGTGAGATCGTCATGAGACACAAACAATCTGAGAATGCAAGATTGATTTATTCTGGGTATGAATGTCATCTTCACATCCACAGTCTTACGCGCACGGCCTGAGGAATCACACAGAAACACACACCGTCACAACACACACACACACACACACACACATCTGATGCGTTTCAGCTCATGTTCCAGTTCAAATATCTAACAATCCAGAAACAAAAGACACTGCATGTGACATTCAGACTAGTGAGTGTGTGTTTGTTCTGACAGATTCTTCCACATGTTTTAGCTTGTGTTAAACACACACACACACACACACACTCAAAGCTAGTCAAGGCAAGTCCGTGTGTAAGAAGCGGTGAAGGGCGAGAGAGCGCGAGTGCTTTAGTGGCGCGTTCACAGCTTCATGTCATCATGATTATGATTATTATATCATTCCACACACTAGCTGGTGTTAATGACCGAGCGCATGAGGCTTCACATGCAGGATATGACATCAGACCGAGCATCATGTGACTGAACCGCACGAGGACACGAGCAGGTCACATGTCAGCCCGAAATCACAACAATAACATGAGCTTGATGATCTCGGGTCATGTGACCTGGCCTTGTTCTGGTGAGGATCTGTGTGTTTCAGAGATGCTCACACACACGTTCATACACACACACACACAAGCATGTTAAATCAGCACAAACATGCCAGGACACACAATCAGCTCATAAAGACCTCGAGAAGAGCAGGCGCTCGACAGGAGACCGTCGAGATCAGACACACGGCAAGAAATCCTCTTCTTCCTCAGCGTTTCCATCTCGTTTTACAGTGAAAATATCTAAACATTCTTAAATCAAGATATACTTACTGGAGAAGAAGCAAAATCACTGAAGATATTAAGTCTTGTTTAATGAGAAATGTATCAAAAGTCCCCCTGTGGTGAAAATCCAGTGTTTAATGTAGTTTATGTGTCTATGTGGTGTTTTTAATGTGCTTTAAGACAAAGCATGTGTAAGTTCATAAGTCGACAGCATTGCTGAGTATTTCCTCCTTAAAACTGCAGTGAACCAAAGACAGTCTCAAAAACACGCTTTGAAATCGCTGGTGTTTCTGACGTCACAAACTACCTTGTAACCAATCAGATCAACGTGTGATCGTCAACCAGTGGATCTCTGAGCTGAGTGAGTGAGTGGAGGCGGGGCTCATTTGCATATTCATAGAACCGCATATACTAAACGAGGCAAGGGTGTCGAGTTACATTCAAGATATTTTTTTTTTCAAGGAAAAACGTTTAAATATGTAATTTTGGAGATCAAAGATGAGTTTGAACAAGCAGAAACCTTCCGTTCTCTCTCTTGAATCAACACTGAAGTGATTAAACTGCAGTTCATCCACTGGCCTCTTGAGGCAGAAGAGAGTCTATCCCATAGACCTTTACAGCAGAAATAAACATGGCAAAAAGTGGTTTTGGTCTATATCGCTAATGTTGCTCTTCATGACGACTGTGGGGGGGGGGGTGAATATTTGTATAACTCATCCGTTTAAATTATATTAAGCCTTAAAGTTCTGCATAATTAAGGGCGTGGCCACTTGAGTGACAGGTGGTTTGTCGCTGATGTCATTGCTAGCCTTTTGTCTGCTAGCGTTAGCGTCACGTCACCTCAGCTAATCCGCCTCGCTGCACATTTTCGTTTATCTGGGAGTGATGCGCAAACAAGATGGCGACGGCCGGCTCCGCCCACTTTGGGCTTCAGAAACACTACGGGTGATGTCACACACGCTCATATGTTATAAAAGTCTAAGGTTTTAAGGGTAAAATGATTGACTACAGAGGGACTTTAAAGTAAGAACAAATGTATGTCAGTGGAGTCAGAAAAATACTCCTAATTCAAAGGAAAACTGTGAAATTTATTTTTTGGCAGAAATTCGTTCTTGTTTGAAGCACAAACTCACTTCACTTTAATACAAGAGTTAATATCCTCAGTCAGTGAGCTTCTCCAGTAAACGTCTCATGATTTAAGGATGTTTGTGTATGAAAGGAGGAAGCTGATGTTTGCTGATGTCATCAGGCCCCTGCCGAGCGCTGCGCTGTGATTGGTTGGTGGATGTGTACTCACCCCGCTCCACTCCACTGCCATACTCACTTCATCGCCCGCCTCAGAGCCGCTCTCGTACTTCACGCTGGACACACACTCTCTGCGGCGCTCGCCCTCCTTCAGCAGCTCCGACACACGCGTCTGATGGACCGGGTCCAGGCCCTGACACACACACACACACACACACACACACATGATCAACATCAGAATACACACACACACACACACACACACACACACACATGATCAACATCAGAACACACACACACACACACACACACACACACACACACACGATCAACATCAGAATACACACACACATACACACACGATCAACATCAGAACACACACACACACACACACACACACATACACATGATCAACATCAGAACACACACACACACACACACATACACATGATCAACATCAGAACACACACACACACACACACACACACACATACACATACACATGATCAACATCAGAACACACACACACACATCAGAACACACACATCAGAACACAGGGCATCATGGGAGAGACTCTGACAGGTGACGGCTCAGTGTCTTCATCGTAGGGCTGTCAAATAAAAATTTGAATTTTGAATATTTGTTGAATAAATTAATAAAAGCACATTCGAATGTAAAAACTGTGCATTAAAATGTTTGGTGTGTCGAGGCGCGCGAGACTTGATGCGTAACTGACACGGTGTGTGTCTGTCAGCACAGGAGACAGTACAGTACCGTTTATCTAAAGCAGGGATGGGCAACTTCAGTCCTGGAGGGCCACTGTCCTGCAGAGTTTAGCTCCAACCCTACTCAAACACACCTGAACAAGCTAATCAGCGTCTTAGGATAATTAGAAAGCTACAGGCAGGTGAGTTTTATCAGGGTTGGAGCTAAACCCTGCAGGACAGTGGCCCTCCAGGACTGAAGTTGCCCATCCCTGATCTAAAGTATTGCCTTTAGAACTCGAATATAATTTAAATTTTGATCATATTTAAGAAAGTAATTTGAATTGAGCGTTTGAGGCGTGTTGACAGCCGTTACTTCAGGACTCGAGAGGAGCGTCGCCGCTTCAGGACTCACACGGAGACTCACACGGAGACTCACACTGAGACTCACACGGAGACTCACACGGAGACTCACACTGAGACTCACACTGAGACTCACACGGAGACTCACACTGAGACTCACACTGAGACTCACACTCACACTGAGACTCACACGGAGACTCACACGGAGACTCACACGGAGACTCACACGGAGACTCACACTGAGACTCACACGGAGACTCACACGGAGACTCACACTGAGACTCACACGGAGACTCACACTGAGACTCACACTGAGACTCACACGGAGACTCACATGGAGACTCACACGGAGACTCACACGGAGACTCACACGGAGACTCACACGGAGACTCACACGGAGACTCACACGGAGACTCACACGGAGACTCACACGGAGACTCACACGGAGACTCACACTGAGACTCACACTGAGACTCACACTGAGACTCACACTGAGACTCACACGGAGACTCACACTGAGACTCACACTGAGACTCACACTCACACTGAGACTCACACTGAGACTCACACTCACACTGAGACTCACACTGAGACTCACACTCACACTGAGACTCACACTGAGACTCACACTCACACTGAGACTCACACTCACATTGAGACTCACACTGAGACTCACACTGAGACTCACACTCACATTGAGACTCACACTGAGACTCACACTGAGACTCACACTGAGACTCACACTGAGACTCACACTGAGACTCACACTCACACTGAGACTCACACTGAGACTCACACTGAGACTCACACTGAGACTCACACTGAGACTTACACTGAGACTCACACTGAGACTGAGACTCACACTGAGACTGAGACTCACACTGAGACTCACACTGAGACTCACACTGAGACTCACACTGAGACTCACACTCACACTGAGACTCACACTGAGACTCACACTGAGACTCACACTCACACTGAGACTCACACTCACACTGAGACTCACACTCACACTGAGACTCACACTGAGACTGAGACTCACACTGAGACTCACACTGAGACTCACACTCACACTGAGACTCACACTGAGACTCACACTCACACTGAGACTCACACTGAGACTGAGACTCACACTGAGACTGAGACTCACACTGAGACTCACACTCACACTGAGACTCACACTGAGACTCACACTGAGACTCACACTGAGACTCACACTCACACTGAGACTCACACTCACACTGAGACTCACACTCACACTGAGACTCACACTCACACTGAGACTCACACTCACACTGAGACTCACACTCACACTGAGACTCACACTCACACTGAGACTTACACTCACACTGAGACTCACACACTCACACTGAGACTCACACTCACAACTGAGACTCACACTCACACTGAGACTCACACTCACACTGAGACTCACACTCACACTGAGACTCACACTCACACTGAGACTCACACTCACACTGAGACTTACACTCACACTGAGACTCACACTGAGACTCCACGAGCTCACACTGAGACTCACACTCACACTCACACTGAGACTCACACTCACACTGAGAATCACACTGAGACTCACACTGAGACTCACACTCACACTGAGACTCACACTGAGACTCACACTCACACTGAGACTCACACTGAGACTCACACTCACACTGAGACTCACACTCACACTGAGACTCACACTGAGACTCACACTGAGACTCACACTGAGACTCACACTGAGACTCACACTGAGACTCACACTGAGACTCACACTGAGACTCACACTCACACTGAGATTCACACTCACACTGAGACTCACACTGAGATTCACACTGAGACTCACACTGAGACTCACACTGAGACTCACACTCACACTGAGACTCACACTCACACTGAGACTCACACTCACACTCACACTGAGACTCACACTGAGACTCACACTGAGACTCACACTGAGACTCACACTCACACTGAGACTCACACTGAGACTCACACTGAGACTCACACTGAGACTCACACTGAGACTCACACTGAGACTCACACTGAGACTCACACTCACACTGAGACTCACACTGAGACTCACACTGGAGACTCACACTGAGACTCACACTGAGACTCACACTGAGACTCACACTGAGACTCACACTGAGACTCACACTGAGACTCACACTCACTGAGACTCACACTGAGACTTACACTCACACTGAGACTTACACTCACACTGAGACTTACACTCACACTGAGACTCACACTGAGACTCACACTCACACTGAGACTCACACTCACACTGAGACTCACACTCACACTGAGACTCACACTCACACTGAGACTCACACTGAGACTCACACTGAGACTCACACTGAGACTCCACACTGAGACTCACACTCACACTGAGACTCACACTCACACTGAGACTCAGACTCACACTGAGACTCACACTGAGACTCACACTCACACTGAGACTCACACTCACACTGAGACTCACACTGAGACTCTGATCCTCGGAGAAGCAGAAGGAAACACACGAGAGAAAACACATGAAACGTAATTTACAAACACGTCTAAAGCGAGTGAGGTGTGTGTGTGTGTGTGTGTGTGTGTGTGTGTGTGTGTGTGTGTGTGTGTGTGTGTGTGTGTGTGTGAGAGTTGTGAGTGAGTGAGAGTGTGAGTGTGTGTGTATGTGTGTGTGAGAGTGTGAGGATGTGTGTGTGTGTGTGTGTGTGTGTGTGTGTGTGTGTGTGTGTGTGTGTGTGAGAGTGTGTGTGTGTGTGTGTGTGTGTGTGTGTGTGTGTGTGTGTGAGTGGGTGTGTGTGTGTGTGTGTGTGTGTGTGTGTGTGTGTGAGAGTGTGTGTGTGTGTGTGTGTGTGTGTGTGAGAGTGTGTGTGTGTGTGTGTGTGTGTGTGTGTGTGTGTGTGTGTGTGTGTGAGTGTGTGTGTGTGTGTGTGTGTGTGTGTGTGTGTGTGTGAGAGTGTGTGTGTGTGTGTGTGTGTGTGTGTGTGTGTGTGTGTGAGAGTGTGTGTGTGTGTGTGTGTGTGTGTGTGTGTGAGAGTGTGTGTGTGTGTGTGTGTGTGTGTGTGTGAGAGAGAGTGGGAGTGTGTGTGTGTGTGTGTGTGTGTGAGTGTGAGGATGTGTGTGTGTGTGTGTGTGTGTGTGTGTGTGTGTGTGAGAGAGTGTGTGTGTGTGTGTGTGTGTGTGTGTGTGTGTGTGTGCACCTGTTTGCGTGATCTCATGGCACACTCCTCCCAGGGTCTCGGCCGCCTCCATCTTGCCCTGTCTCCTGTAGAGAGCTCCCAGGTTCCTCAGCGTCGTGTTCACCGTCGGACTGCAGGCGGAACAACATGTTTACATACGCAACGATAATAACTCCGGAAGTTCAGTTACTGAATGAACCCGTCGTCCCGCTGTACGAGCTGCACGATGACATCACTGGCCCTGTCCCGAGTGCCACACTTCACACACTCGCTCTCGTGGACGTACAGCGGCCGTTGTGTCCCAGAAGAACTCGCTCGACGCGCGCTGGAGACTTCCTCCCGACAGTCAGCGGCGTTACGGCGTTACGGCACGAGTGTGTGTGACCCGTAGAGGACGCCAGTGTTTAGTTGCCATGTGGGACAGGCCCTGTTTACTCCAGAGCGGCTGTTTATGTAAATGAACTAAATTAATAACTTTTTACAACAAAAATGAACCATCACTGAACTCACTGAAAGGGGTAGTTGATTATGATTTGACTTTTCTAACTTTAGTTAGTGTGTAATGTTGCTGTCTGGGCATAAACAACATCTGCAAAGTTACAACACTCAAAGTTCAGAGCAAAGGGAGATATTTGCTTTTACAGAAATGGCTGTTTAAGGACGACAACAAACGGCTGGTAGAGACTACACCACATTCCTCCCGGGTTAGTGACATCACCAACCCTAAAATTTACATAAACCCCGCCCCCTGAACACGACTTATCCACCTTATTCCTGCGCCCCATGACGCTTTGCGCAAATTATGGGTGTAACTTTCGTTAAGCTGTAAACAATCAGTGAAAGGCTCGCTCTATGAACGCAATACGTTAAAAAAGTGTCACAATGAGACGACATTAATCTACTCACACTTCAACCATCCAACATTAAAAGGATATTTAAAAGTGTAAAAGCATCAGCAAGGTACTTTCAACAGACCAAACAACCCCAAAAGCGTGAGTCTTTCCACAGCAATAACGGACGGGTTAAATATCACTGTAGTAATATATATATATATATGTGTTATGTAACTTATGTTGCCTTAATCAAAAATGTTCATTAACTTCAGCATTACGTGATACTATTTCAAAGTGACTTCCGTAATTTTGACAGATTATAAATTGCATTTACCTGTGAAAACAAACCTGGAAAGAGACGTGAGGATTAGAGGAGAATAACGAGAGATTCTTCGTGCATCCCAGTGAATTATTAATGGAATATATCGTAAATTAACTTCGGGAGAACAGACCACAAATGTGCAGCATATGTTGACCTTTTTCATACTTTTACAGCGGATATAAGAGAAAAAAGAAATTAATCACGAGGAAAAGAAAGCAGCGCCTGAAAAGAGCTCTTGCCGTAGATATTCTTGTTATAACACGTCACGTTAAAATACCAAGTATGACGTTATTCTCATGATAAATCATGAAGGAAAACTGACAGATCAGCTTTATTTGTAGGGCAACCTTATGATCTGAAATGATTCGTTTCAGCCTTTTGGAATGGAAGTTCCCCAAACCGGAAGTGCCTCCCATAATTCAACACGCAGTGAGGTCGTCAGGAATACGGTGGATAGATTATCAAGACAGAATATGCTAATCAATGACTAGAAGATAACTACACATCAGCTTCATAAATTCATCAACTAACCGTTCAGAAATGTTGGGGTTGGGTTAGATTTAAACATAAAAGGCTAAAGGTTTTTGAAATGTTCAGTGCATGTGTGTGTGAGGTAAAATAACACGAGCTGTTGTAGCTCCGCCCCCTGTGCCGGGAGCAGCAGCTCATTTGCATTTAAAGGGACACACACAAAACGGTGTGTTTTTGCTCACCCTCAAAAAGTGACGACTTTAACATGCGATATAAAAATATCTGTGGGGTATTTAGAGCTGAAACTTCACACACACACTCTGGGGACATCAGAGACTTACTTTACATCTTGTGAAAAGGGCATTATAGCACCGCTTTAAGCCGGACTGACGCTATTTTCTTCTAGAAACAAACTCTGTTGCATTATTTTCCTGTTATCTCTGTAAAGCTGCTGTGAAACACTCTGTGTTATAAAAAGCGCTTATTCTTCTGCATTTAAAATAGTTTGAATGTGTACATTGGCAAGACGTCCAAATGATAAACCTTCGCTCTGTGGCGGTAATACAGTAATCCGCGCATCGCATGCGTGCCGACCCGTGGGGAGCGGATCCGGACGGGTCACGATCAGCTGCGATCCACTGCACACCTCACTCTGATGTATGATAGCAGGCTAGCGCACACACACACACACACACCGTCGGCTTCAGAACATGCATGTAAACACACTCAGAGTAACACAGTGATGACGCTTCTGTTTTAATCTTTAGATCTTTAGATCAGACCAGTTTGTGATGAAGCCTGGTCTGAACAGGAAGTGATCGATCATGTCACGCGTGTTCGGCGGCTTAGAATCACAAATGAAAGAATCAATAGAATCAATAGTGATCAAATGAGTCTGTAAACAAGGACTTGTGATTCAGTTTGATTCATTTGAACAGTTCACTCGTGCACTGAATCATTCACAGCGGTTTCTAATGGGAAACTGTATAAGACAGGAAGCGGAAGTGGACGTTTACCCAGAGTTCCCTGTGAAGATGCTGTCAGCTGGAGAACGACTGCACTGAAGATGACCCGGTGTATATCAGTCACAGCATCAAATATGAGGAAACACTCCTGTGTGTGTGTGTGTGTGTGTGTGTGTGTGTGTGTGTGTGTGTGTGTGTGTGTGTGTGTGTGTGTGTGTGTGTGTGTGTGTGTGAGTGTGTGTGTGTGTGTGTGTTGTACCTGTTGACTTTACAGGCTTTGTACCAGCCTCCGTATTCTCCGTACGGCGTGTTGTCTCTGTGCTTCCCCTGAACAACACAAACACACACAGAGTGAGTGACAGCGGACCAATGCAGACCAACACACACACACACACACGTCATGTTACATACACACACACACACACACAGAGTGAGTGACAGCGGACCAATGCAGACCAACACACACACACGTCATGTTACATACACACACACACACACACGTCATGTTACATACACACACACACACACACACAGAGTGAGTGACAGCGGACCAATGCAGACCAACACACACACACGTCATGTTACATACACACACACACACACACGTCATGTTACATACACACACACACACACACAGAGTGAGTGACAGCGGACCAATGCAGACCAACACACACACACGTCATGTTACATACACACACACACACACACGTCATGTTACATACACACACACACACACACACACAGAGTGAGTGACAGCGGACCAATGCAGACCAACACACACACACACACACGTCATGTTACATA
>NC_137142.1:35603216-35610716 GCF_949319135.1 Squalius cephalus
TTACTTCAATGAGCTCATAGTTTCTGCATTTAATTATTACATTGTTTAAATTAATACCTTTTTAGCTAACTGTGATTTTGTATACGTTCATTTCTGAAATACATAACTAACAGTTTCCTCTGATATCAGATCCCTCTAACTGTGATGTGGACTCGTGCACTCTCTGTGAAGCTGCTTGAGATGATGTGTGAAAAGCAAATAAAAGTGAATTGAACTCAATATAGAAAACGTTTCCGCGCTCTAACAGCAGCGCTCCACACTGAGGACGGATGAGGACGAGATGAGGACGAGATGAGGACGAGATGAGGACGAGATGGAGACGAGATGAAGACGAGATGAGGACGAGATGAGGACGAGATGGAGACGAGATGAGGACGAGATGAGGACGAGATGGAGACGAGATGAAGACGAGATGAAGACGAGATGAAGACGAGATGAAGACGAGATGAGGACGAGATGGAGACGGCGTATGAGAGGAGCAGCGTGAGACTCACAGCGGGATGGTCCTTGCCCAGCGTCTTCTCTCGGATGGACAGCGCGTCGTTCAGCAGGTGCGCAGCCTCTTTATACTTGTTCTGGTCCCTGACACACACACACAGAGGATGATGTCATCAGACGCGGTTCTGACGCGGTTCTGGCGCGGGCTCTCGGCGGGTCTCTCACCTGTACACCAGCGCCAGGATGTTGAGCATGGTGGCCACGTCGGGGTGGTCGTGACCCGAGGTCTTCTCCAGGTCCTCCAGAGCCTGCTTGCAGAGCGGCACCGCCACCTCGTAGCGGCCCTGAGACGCGTACTGGATCACCAGGTTGTGGAGGGTCCGGAGCCGCGCCGGGATCTCGTAGCCGCCCTGCTGAGCCGCCGCCACCGCCGCGCTGTTGTGCTGGTGCTGACCTGCAGAGGTCAGGGGTCACAGGCTTACAGAGGTCAGGGGACACAGGCTTACAGAGGTCTGGGGTCACAGGCTTACAGAGGTCTGGGGTCACAGGCTTACAGAGGTCAGAGGTCAGAGGTCACAGGCTTACAGAGGTCTGGGTCACAGGCTTACAGAGGTCAGGGGTCACAGGCTTACAGAGGTCTGGGGTCACAGGCTTACAGAGGTCTGGGGTCACAGGCTTACAGAGGTCAGGGGTCACAGGTTTACAGAGGTCTGGGGTCACAGGTTTACAGAGGTGTGGGGTCACAGAGGTCTGGGGTCACAGGCTTACAGAGGTCAGGGGACACAGGCTTACAGGGGTCTGGGGTCACAGGTTTACAGAGGTGTGGGGTCACCGGTCAGGGGACACAGGCTTACAGAGGTCTGGGGTCACAGGCTTACAGAGGTCTGGGGTCACAGGCTTACAGAGGTCAGGGGTCACAGAGGTCTGGGGTCACAGGTTTACAGAGGTCTGGGGTCACCGGTCAGGGGACACAGGCTTACAGAGGTCTGGGGTCACAGGCTTACAGAGGTCAGGGGTCACAGAGGTCTGGGGTCACAGGTTTACAGAGGTCTGGGGTCACCGGTCAGGGGACACAGGCTTACAGAGGTCTGGGGTCACAGGCTTACAGAGGTCTGGGGTCACAGGCTTACAGAGGTCAGGGGTCACAGGTTTACAGAGGTCTGGGGTCACAGGTTTACAGAGGTGTGGGGTCACCGGTCAGGGGACACAGGCTTACAGAGGTCAGGGGTCACAGGTTTACAGAGGTCTGGGGTCACAGGTTTACAGAGGTCTGGGGTCACCGGTCAGGGGACACAGGCTTACAGAGGTCTGGGGTCACAGGCTTACAGAGGTCTGGGGTCACAGGCTTACAGAGGTCAGGGGTCACAGAGGTCTGGGGTCACAGGCTTACAGAGGTCTGGGGTCACAGGCTTACAGAGGTCAGGGGTCACAGAGGTCTGGGGTCACAGGTTTACAGAGGTCTGGGGTCACAGGTTTACAGAGGTCTGGGGTCACCGGTCAGGGGACACAGGCTTACAGAGGTCTGGGGTCACCGGTCAGGGGTCACAGGCTTACAGAGGTCTGGGGTCACAGGCTTACAGAGGTCTGGGGTCACAGGCTTACAGAGGTCAGGGGTCACAGAGGTCTGGGGTCACAGGCTTACAGAGGTCTGGGGTCACAGGCTTACAGAGGTCAGGGGTCACAGAGGTCTGGGGTCACAGGTTTACAGAGGTCTGGGGTCACCGGTCAGGGGACACAGGCTTACAGAGGTCTGGGGTCACAGGCTTACAGAGGTCTGGGGTCACAGGCTTACAGAGGTCTGGGGTCACAGGCTTACAGAGGTCAGGGGTCACAGGTTTACAGAAGTCTGGGGTCACCGGTCAGGGGACACAGGCTTACAGAGGTCAGGGGACACAGGCTTACAGAGGTCAGGGGTCACAGGCTTACAGAGGTCAGAGGTCACAGGCTTACAGAGGTCTGGGGTCACAGGTTTACAGAGGTGTGGGGTCACCGGTCAGGGGTCACAGGCTTACAGAGGTCTAGGTCAACAGGCTTATAGAGGTCAGAGGTCACAGGCTTACAGAGGTCTAGGTCAACAGGCTTATAGAGGTCAGAGGTCACAGGCTTACAGAGATCTTAAGTTTAATGTTTGAGTTCCAGAGGAAATTGTGACTGTTTCGCCTGTTCAACCACAGCAAAGGTAATTGGTAAGTCCGTATTGCGAAAAAATAAAAAAGGTATTCACTGTGAGAAACGGACCTCGGTCTGGACACGTCAGGTCAGGTCGGGTCAGGTCAGGTCAGGTCGGGTCAGGTCAGGTCGGGTCAGGTCAGGTCAGGGCGCAGTTTAAAGCCCGTGCAGAACTCTACTCAGGGTTAATGTGACGGGACACGAGCGCGTGTGTGTGAGATTTCACGTACTTCCTTGAGTGTGTTCCTCCTCGTCGTTGGGGAAGAGGTCGTCCAGAGAGTCCTTGGGCGGCTCTCCGTCCTTCTCCTCCTGCACACAGCAGATCCAGTTACTGATAAATATGCTGGGGTTTTTTGTTATTCATAGTGTATTAAAAATGGCGGGTGCTGGTGTTCGGCCAATCAGCGACCGACTCTGAAGGAGGAGTAAATTAGTTCCTCCAAAAGGAGTTCCTAGAACTAAAATAGTTCCTGCAGTGCGAAAGCCTCTACTGATAGTGCTAGAAACATGGCTAGCACATCTGAGCGGACCGCTGGATTGAGTAATGCGCGTCAGTAATGCACCACCTCACCGAGGGAGACACGTCCTCGTCGTACTTCTTGAGCTGGTTCATGAACTCCAGGTGCTTCTTCTCCTCCTCCAGCTGGGCCACGCTCTGCTCGCTCTTCTGCAGCTTCTGCTGAGTGTTGGCCAGCTCGTCCCGCAGCCACTGGTTCTCCTGGCAGAGCCGGCGCACCTGAGCTCGCAGCTTCTGCTTCTCGGACTCCACCGCGGTCAGGTGGTTCGACAGAGCCATCATCACCTGGACACAGGAGCACACATCACTCAGCCAGAACAAGCACTGGGACACACACACTGGTTCATGACGTGGGGAGAGTACATTATCAGGATTACATTCATTAAAATACATTAAATTCTGAAGTGAACGACTCCTTTAAGAGTGAGTGAATGAAACGCTTGACCCCTGACCTCACCTGTGCCTCTCCCAGCCCCTGACCCCTGCCCTCACCTGTGCCTCTCCCAGCCCCTGACCCCTGACCTCACCTGTGCCTCTCCGAGCCCCTGACCTCACCTGTGCCTCTCCCAGCCCCTGACCCCTGCCCTCACCTGTGCCTCTCCCAGCCCCTGACCTCACCTGTGCCTCTCCCAGCCCCTGACCCCTGCCCTCACCTGTGCCTCTCCCAGCCCCTGACCTCACCTGTGCCTCTCCCAGCCCGACCTCACCTGTGCCTCTCCCAGCCCCTGACCCCTGCCCTCACCTGTGCCTCACCCAGCCCCTGACCCCTGCCCTCACCTGTGCCTCTTCCAACCCCTGCCCTCACCTGTGCCTCTCCCAGCCCCTGACCTCACCTGTGCCTCTCCCAGCCCCTGACCTCACCTGTGCCTCTCCCAGCCCCTGACCCCTGCCCTCACCTGTGCCTCTCCCAACCCCTGACCTCACCTGTGCCTCTCCCAGCCCCTGACCCCTGCCCTCACCTGTACCTCACCCAGCCCCTGACCCCTGCCCTCACCTGTGCCTCTCCCAACCCCTGCCCTCACCTGTGCCTCTCCCAGCCCCTGACCTCACCTGTGCCTCTCCCAGCCCCTGACCTCACCTGTGCCTCTCCCAGCCCCTGACCCCTGCCCTCACCTGTGCCTCTCCCAGCCCCTGACCCCTGCCCTCACCTGTGCCTCTCCCAGCCCCTGACCTCACCTGTGCCTCTCCCAGCCCCTGACCCCTGCCCTCACCTGTGCCTCTCCCAGCCCCTGACCTCACCTGTGCCTCTCCCAGCCCCTGACCCCTGCCCTCACCTGTGCCTCACCCAGCCCCTGACCCCTGACCTCACCTGTGCCTCTCCCAGCCCCTGACCCCTGCCCTGACCTGTGCCTCACCCAGCCCCTGACCCCTGACCTCACCTGTGCCTCACCCAACCCCTGACCTCACCTGTGCCTCACCCAGCCCCTGACCCCTGCCCTCACCTGTGCCTCTCCCAGCCCCTGACCCCTGCCCTCACCTGTGCCTCTCCCAGCCCCTGACCCCTGCCCTCACCTGTGCCTCTCCCAGCCCCTGACCCCTGCCCTCACCTGTGCCTCTCCCAGCCCCTGACCCCTGCCCTCACCTGTGCCTCTCCCAGCCCCTGACCTGTGCCTCACCCAGCCCCTGACCCCTGACCTCACCTGTGCCTCTCCCAGCCCCTGCCCTCACCTGTGCCTCTCCCAGCCCCTGACCCCTGCCCTCACCTGTGCCTCTCCCAGCCCCTGACCCCTGCCCTCACCTGTGCCTCTCCCAGCCCCTGACCCCTGACCTCACCTGTGCCTCTCCCAGCCCCTGACCCCTGCCCTCACCTGTGCCTCTCCCAGCCCCTGACCCCTGCCCTCACCTGTGCCTCTCCCAGCCCCTGACCTCACCTGTGCCTCTCCCAGCCCCTGACCCCTGCCCTCACCTGTGCCTCTCCCAGCCCCTGACCCCTGCCCTCACCTGTGCCTCTCCCAGCCCCTGACCCCTGCCCTCACCTGTGCCTCTCCCAGCCCCTGACCTCACCTGTGCCTCTCCCAGCCCCTGACCTCACCTGTGCCTCTCCCAGCCCCTGACCCCTGCCCTCACCTGTGCCTCACCCAGCCCCTGACCCCTGACCTCACCTGTGCCTCTCCCAGCCCCTGACCCCTGACCTCACCTGTGCCTCTCCCAGCCCCTGACCCCTGCCCTCACCTGTGCCTCACCCAGCCCCTGACCCCTGCCCTGACCTGTGCCTCTCCCAGCCCCTGACCCCTGCCCTCACCTGTGCCTCACCCAGCCCCTGACCCCTGACCTCACCTGTGCCTCTCCCAGCCCCAGCTCGATCATCTCCACAGACTTGCGCAGCAGGCTGGACTTCTCGTGCACCACGTTGGCCTCCTCGTCCTTCTTCAGGCACTTGATGGTCTCCAGGAGGCTGTGCAGGATTGAGTTGTGCTCGTTCTTCAGCGCCTCCAGGCCCTGGATCACCAGCTTGGTGTTGGAGATGATCTCCTCCTGCGACAGCTTCTCCAGCTTCTCATCCCGAGGGTACAGGATGGCAGACATGATCCGGCCTGAGGACACAGGCACACAGAGGCCGTGAGGAGGGTTAGTGGAGTCCACAGACACCAGGATCTGTCGCGCCATAGTAAAGCGGACACATTACGCCCCTTTAACCAGATGTAATATAAACCTCTGGTGTCCCCAGAATGTGTCTGAACCAGCTCAAACTACCAGATCATTTATTAGAGCTGGTCAAATTTGTCAAAAACACCACATAGACACATAAACAACATTAAAAGCTGGATTTTCACCACAGGGGGACTAAAGGTTCTTCACACGAATGAAACATGGTTCTTTGAGGAACCAGAAATGGTTATTCTAAGGCATTGCTGTGAAAAAGACCCTGTAGACTAGAGAGTGTAGACTAAAAGATTCAACAGTTTCATTTATAAAGCAAGTTTAAGTTCAGCTTCCACCGACCACAGTGCTGTACAAAAACAATTATGAGAAACAGAATTCTGATGATTGTGGGCAGATCTTGGGCTTTGTTGTGTATATAGTCACATAAAAATTTTAATAAATAAAGAATCACAAAAAAAAAAAATATAATAATAAATGTGATAAAAAATGAAAGGAAAACAGCTACTAAACACAAAGTGAATAGGCTGGGAAGGACACTGAATAAAAAGGAAGGAGCAGATCTAGTGTGGAGCGGCTGCCGGCTCCACAGACACAGTGAAGATCGATTACAGCGAGAGATTGAGTGTTGTTGACCCAGCGGACATGTTTACTTGAGGTTTATCATGAAATAAACACTGACAGTCAAAACACACCATCAGCACTAAAGCACTAAACATCCCCGCTTTTGTCAATGATCTCGTCCCTCCAAAACAGTTTCAGCCAAAACTGAAAATGAATTTACATTTTCCTAAATGTCAGCGCCTCAGCTAGAGTAGATCAGCTCGACACTGAGAGGCGAGATCAGGCGAGATCAGGCGAGATCAGGCGAGAGCTTCAGAGGAACTCCAGCTCGTATCAAACACAGCCTGAGGCACTGCCATTTCCCTAGATAACATCCGTATCTCCACACACACACACACACACACACACACACGTCAGGAGCGTGATACAGTAACTAGCGTACGACACACTGCATGACTGATGTGATCATCGTTACCATGACGAACCACAGGAAGATGTCATCATCACTGATGTTTCAACACGACGGGCCAATCAGGAGGAGGCGGCAGAGTCCAGACAGCCAATCACACACACTAATACTAATGATGATTCTTCCTGTAGTGCAGGAACACACACTGGGCTCGCGAGTTCATGCACAGATAATTAACAGAAAGATCCTAAAAAAGATTTTATTTATTTACTTGCACTGCAACAAAAATTAGTTTGTGATCAAAACGAGAACAAATTTCTGCCAGTGGAGTCAGAAAAATAAACTTAATTAAAAGGGAAACAATATTATTTTTCTTTTCCACTGGCAGATATTTGTGCTGGAAAACGAGACAAAAATCTCTCACACACACACACACACACACACACACACACACACACACACACACACTGACATTGAACTGAACCACAGACACCAACACACACACAACACTGACTGAAGAGCAACGCAAACAGCCTGGAAGATATAACACACACCGAACACATCATCAGAGTGTGTGTGTGTGTGTGTGTGTGTGTGTGTGTGCGTGTGTGTGTGTGTGTTGATCTCACCGTCAGCACCAATGATGAAACAACTCCAGTCTCAGCGACACACACAGGAAACAGAAGAACACACACGACTGAAGCGAGCGATGGCCGACACCCATCAGAACACAGCAGAGAGAGAGAGAGAGAGAGAGAGAGAGAGAGAGAGAGAGAGAGAGAGAGAGAGAGAGTGAGTGTGT
>NC_137142.1:35618216-35630716 GCF_949319135.1 Squalius cephalus
CACACACACACACTCACTCACTCACTGACAGTGTTTGTGCTGCAGGGAGGATCGTCACACACACACACACACACTCACTCACTCACTGACAGTGTTTGTGCTGCAGGGAGGATCGTCACACACACACACACACACTCACTCACTCACTGACAGTGTTTGTGCTGCAGGGAGGATCGTCACACACACACACACACACACACACACACACACACACTCACTCACTCACTGACAGTGTTTGTGCTGCAGGGAGGATCGTCACACACACACACACACACACACTCACTCACTGACAGTGTTTGTGCTGCAGGGAGGATCGTCACACACACACACACACACACACACACACACTCACTCACTCACTGACAGTGTTTGTGCTGCAGGGAGGATCGTCACACACACACACACACACACACACACACACACTCACTCACTGACAGTGTTTGTGCTGCAGGGAGGATCGTGACTCACGGTATCGGCGGCGGACACAAGCAGCGCTACCGCATGATCGACTTCCAGCGTCTGCGCTACGAGCCGGGCCGCGAGGACCAGCCCATCGTGGAGAAGGTGGTGGAGGTGCGGTATGACCCCTGCAGGTCAGTGTGTGTGTGTGTGTGTGTGTGTGTGTTTGTGTCCTCACAGTCACATGACCCCTGCAGGTCAGTGAGAGAGTGTGTGTGTCTCCTCACGGTCACATGACCCCTCACCCCTCCTCACGCTCGTCCTCGTGTCCTCGCCCCTTCACACTCGTCCTTGCCCCTTCTCACGCTTGTCTTCGTGTCCTCACCCCTCCTCACGCTCGTCCTCGCCCCTCCTCACCCTCGTCCTCGCCCCTCCTCACCCTCGTCCTCGTGTCCTCGCCCCTCACCCTCGTGTCCTTGCCCCTTCACACTCGTCCTTGCCCCTTCACACTCGTCCTTGCCCCTTCTCACGCTTGTCTTCGTGTCCTCGCCCCTTCACACTCGTCCTTGCCCCTTCACACTCGTCCTCGCCCCTCCTCACTCTCGTACTCGTGTCCTCGCCCCTCCTCACCCTCGTGTCCTCGCCCCTTCCTCACCCTCGTCCTCGTCCTCGTGTCCTCGCCCCTCCTCACCCTCATCCTCGCCCCTCCTCGCCCTCATCCTCGCCACGCTCGTCCTCATGTCCTCGCCGCTCCTCACCCTCGCCCCTCCACACCCTCGCCCCTCCACACCCTCGCCCCTTCACACTCGTCCTCTCCCCTCCTCACCCTCGTGTCCTCGCCCCCCTCATGTGTGCCCTCGCCCCCCTCATGTGTGCCCTCGCCCCTCCTCATGTGTGCCCTCGCCCATGTGTGCCCTCGCCCCTCCTCATGTGTGCCCTCGCCACGCTCGTCCTCATGTCCTCACCCCTTCACACTCGTCCTGGCCCCTCCTCACGCTCGTCCTCGTGCCCTCGCCCCTCCTCATGTGTGCCCTCGCCCCTCCTCACCCTCGTCCTTGTGTCCTCGCCCCTTCACACTCGTCCTCGCCCCTCGCCACGCTCGTCCTCATGTCCTCACCCCTTCACGCTCGTCCTGGCCCCTCCTCACGCTCGTCCTCGTGCCCTCGCCCCTCCTCATGTGTGCCCTCGCCCCTCCTCACCCTCATCCTTGTGTCCTCGCCCCTTCACACTCGTCCTCGCCCCTCGCCACGCTCGTCCTCATCCCTTCACGCTCGTCCTGGCCCCTCCTCACGCTCGTCCTCGTGCCCTCGCCCCTCCTCATGTGTGCCCTCGCCCCTCCTCATGTGTGCCCTCGCCCCTCCTCATGTGTGCCCTCGCCCCTCCTCATGTGTGCCCTCACCCTCGTCCCTCCTCACCCTCGTCCTTGTGTCCTCGCCCCTTCACACTCGTCCTCGCCCCTCGCCACGCTCGTCCTCATCCCTTCACGCTCGTCCTGGCCCCTCCTCACGCTCGTCCTCGTGCCCTCGCCCCTCCTCATGTGTGCCCTCGCCCCTCCTCATGTGTGCCCTCGCCCCTCCTCATGTGTGCCCTCGCCCCTCCTCACCCTCGTCCCTCCTCACCCTCGTCCCTCCTCACCCTCGTCCTTGTGTCCTCGCCCCTTCACACTCGTCCTCGCCCCTCGCCACGCTCGTCCTCATGTCCTCGCCCCTCTTCACACGTGTCCTTGTGCACACAGATCAGCTGACATTGCGCTGGTCGCTGGCGGCAGCCGCAAGCGCTGGATCATCGCCACGGAGACCATGGAGTCGGGAGACGTGATCCGGTCGTCCAGTACCATCGGACGCATGGCGGTTCTGGCCAAAGAGGGAGACTCCCATCCGCTCGGAGCTCTTCCCATCGGCACACTCATCAACAACCTGGAGCTGCTCCCCGGGAAAGGAGCGCAGTACATCCGCGCCGCAGGTCCGACACACACACACACCGCACGACACACACACTCTCAGTGAGTTGTTCCTGACTGACTCTCCCGTGTGCAGGAACCTGTGGAGTGTTGCTGAGGAAGGTCAACGGCACAGCCATCGTTCAGCTGCCGTCCAAACACCAGATTCAGGTGAGGAAACACTCGCAACTTCCTGTCACAGATTTAAGGTTTTCCCAAACCAGTTTTTTCATTGAGCTCTATGTGCTCTCCGACTAGTAAAGAAGAAAACCTCCACAATACACATTTAAGTGTTTATTTCAGTGCTTTTGATCTATTAGCATCTGTAGATTTAGATCTCAATCTCCACTTCAGCAGCTTCACACACACCAAATTATTCATATCTATTGTTCTTATATCATTATACAACATTTTGCTTCTACAAACAGTGAAAATTATTTGTTGACAGTATTTTCAGATTTATGGAGTGATAAAAGAAAAGAAACTACTTCTGTAAACTTTCTGTTCAGGCTTTATCTAGAGTTTGTTTGTGGTCAGTGTAAGCAGAGTGTGAATGCTCCAGGTGTTGTGTGTAAAGCGTGTGTTCTCTCAGGTGTTGGAGACGTGTGTCGCTACAGTGGGCCGAGTGTCTAACGTGGACCACAACAAGCGCATCATCGGGAAGGCGGGTCGAAACCGCTGGCTGGGCATCCGGCCCTCGAGCGGCCGCTGGCAGAGGAAGGGCGGCTGGGCGGGTCGCAAGATCAGACGTCTGCCGCCCATCAAGAGCTTCGTCACACCCGCGCAATAAACTGAGCCTCGCAATAACACGGCTGTGTCACGGGTCACGTCTGTTCACAAACACACACACAACACGCCTGTGTCACGGGTCACGTCTGTTCACACACACACACACACACACACACACACACACACAACACGCCTGTGTCACGGGTCACGTCTGTTCACACACACACACACACACACACACACACACAACACGCCTGTGTCACGGGTCACGTCTGTTCACACACACACACACACACACACACACACACACACAACACGCCTGTGTCACGGGTCACGTCTGTTCACACACACACACACACAACACGCCTGTGTCACGGGTCACGTCTGTTCACACACACACACACACACACACACAACACGCCTGTGTCACGGGTCACGTCTGTTCACACACACACACACACACACACACAACACGCCTGTGTCACGGGTCACGTCTGTTCACACACACACACACACAACACGCCTGTGTCACATCTGTAAAACACACACACACACACACACACACACACACACACACACACACACACACACACACACACACAACACCCATGTGTCATGTCTGTTCACAAACACACACACTTGTTTTTCACGTTTATTCACAAACACACACACTTGTGCGTCACGTCTGTTCACAAACACACACAACACTTGTGTCACGTCTGTTCACACACACACACACACACACACACACACACACAAAGACACAAACAACATCTTGTGTGGTTAAAAACCCTTTATTAAACACAACTGCATGTGTACGCATGGAAAGCAGCAGCGCTATAAAATTACATTTCATACTCCAAATGTAAAACATGCAACGGTAAAATCGAGTTTTCAAAAGTCTGTCATGTGTAAAAATGAGGTCTTGTGCAAAAGTGCTGCGCTCAGCATCACAAACACTGTAGGAAACGCAGTCGTTATTAATGTGCTGTGCAGTTATGGAGACGTGCGTTTAATATGACTAATACTGAAGAGTTCAGGTCACTCCCGTCTAACAGACGTACACCGAATCCCTTCAGGAAATGATGTAAACGCACCGGTGGAAAGAGCTCATAGTGGTTCTTAAAGCAATAATTCATCATTCTGTCATTATTTAACCTCTCCTGTGACACTCAAAAGATGATATTTCGAGGAACGCTGGGAACCAAACAACATTGGACCCCATTGACTTCCATTATATGGACAAATAAACACTGAGGCTTTGTTCCATAGAAGAAGGTTTGGGAGGGACTTTAAATCAAAGTGTTCATATCTCCAGAGCTCAGTTTACCGTAGTAAAAGTGCAAATACTGCGTGTGGATCTGCTGTTGATGAAGCAGCTTTCATGAACCGGAGTCTTTCGGTATTTTAAGTGGTCATTCTGGGAGTAAAAACAGAAGGTACTGAGGAGCATTTCAATACATTCATCAGCAAAAATGACTAAATGAGGGTCGCCATCGAAACAAAACAATCACATGAGAAGCACCATTAAACATTCAACACACACCACTGAACATTCAACACACACCATTAAACATTCAACACACACCACTGAACATTCAACACACACACCTTTAAACATTCAACACACACACCAACTCAACAGTCCAGATGAACACACTGATTAGTTCAGCATGTAATGAATGCTAACGGTTGTCAGATCAGCTGCCGCTAAACTGAGTGAAGGACTGAAGAAAACTGATTCAATACTAAAACCCAGTGTTGAAAAGGGTTCAGACTGAAGCTCAGACACTCAATCTCCCATGATGCCTCAGTTCGTTCCTGTCACTCCTGAACAGAGACGTGAGCGTCTGCAGCTTGTGCTGTTACGAAACTGAGAAATATGGCTTGTCAAAATGACACTGGCTTTCATTCACGTCATACTAATGTGCGGTTTCCTCTGATCACATGACCACAGCTTCACTGGTCACACATGAGTGTGTGTGTGCTGTATGACGGACGGCAGAAGCGTATCTGTAACGGTTCACGTTCACACCAAGAACGATGACTATATTAGATGAACTCCTTCTGTTGATCATAAGCGCTGCAGTTTGTCGTCTGCCGCTTTACATGCTCGAGTTCTCGAAGCAGGATTCTGATTGGCTGTCGGTGTTTTTATGGGTCATCCGCTGGTTCTTCTGTGTCGTTATCGCTATAGTTGTGATTCTTATTGAGTTTGAGCGAATATTAAAACGTTATGCTTTTCATCCTTGACTCACTCAGTTTGTGTTTAAAATACACTTAATATATTCACTAATATTACTGATTTAACTACATCATAATTATCTGAATAATGGCTCTTCTGTAGAGATCAATGTGAATCTGTACTGTAAAATAAAGCTGACTCGACCTGGTGTGAACGGGTGTCATGTGACAGTCATGCTAACGCTCTTCAAACACTTACACACACACACAGAGGTATCAGTAAAGTGCCAGGAACGCTCCGTCTGTCCAGAGTGTGTGTGCTTTGAAAAGGCAGGTTCAGTTTAGCGTTTCAAATTCATCGTGTAACTACAAAATATCACAAAGACACAAAACAGCTTTTACATTTGGGGTAAAAAAACATCCATTTAAATTCACAGCAAAACACCTCAACGCGACCTCTCGACACACACACGTGCTCAGGATCCGTCCCATCATGCAACATTCTACACAGGATTTCACAGAAATGATAAAGTAGCAAAAACAACAGAAAGTGCTTGACGTCTGCCGTCGCCGTACAGTTCATCATGACCTAAAAATATATATATTCATATAAAATATCACGAGTGCTGTTCATATAGAGTCAGAAACAGCAACTGAACACACACACCATAGAAGTGAACTGAAGACAGTCCGGTTTCCATGGGAAACTCGTCACTGAACGTCGCGGTGGCTTTTCTCCTTCAGCACACACTCACACACACGCCTGCAGGACGTCACATGGGTTTGCTGTAGCCGAACACCCCGACGGGGAAGTGCTTGACGTGAGTCGGCCACTGGGCGGCCAGCTGGAAGAACTTCACATCGTTCCACTCCACGCCGTCGATCGAGACTGAAACACACACACACACACACACATTCACTGTCACTGACCTTCAACACACACACGGAGCTCAACTCCTGAAGCTGGAACTGTAGCAAACGACTGAATTTGAATTTATTTACAATATTTGTAGAAATGATCACTCTTTCTGTGCATCACTCTTTCTGTTCAAGTGCACAGGTCATGTGAGTGATTCCTTCAGAGTGAACACGGGTGAATCTGACTGCAGTAGATGTGAAAGATATGAATAAAAGTGATAAACTTTCAGCCAGCGCACATACCTGTATTTACATCCTGTTTTCGGTCGAAGTCCACAGTAATCGATTGTCGAGTTCACGCGCATGATTGTACGTACTAAACCAATGCGCGTGAACTCGACAATCGATTACTGTGGACTTCAGCCGAAAACAGGAAGTAAATACAGGTATGTGCGCTGGCTGAATTAACATCACTTTTATCCCTATCTTTCACATCTACTGCAGTCAGATTCACCGTGTTCACTCTGAAGGAATCACTCACATGATCTGGGCACTTGTAATGACACACCAAGGATGTTAAGAGGCTAAAAGCAGGTTTAAAACTTGCCCCATTGAAGTCAACAGGGTGCAAATTTTAAAAAGAGGATAACACGGTGTAGGCAACACAGATTTTTGTCGTTGTTCTCTGTATTGACAGCACTCCAAATGTACAAAAAAATGAGCTCAATGTTAAAATTGACCAGAGTTCTCCTTGAATGAAGTACCTGTCCTCTTTCTTTCGTGATTAAACGGTAAATACCACTTTAGTTCTGTGACTAATGAGCAGTTTTGACACAAATTAATTCATTATGATCAATGTATACATTTTTCTTGCGCGACTGTGTTAAAACATCTATGCTTGGGTTTTAAATCTTTAAGTAAACATCAGAACTGTCAGCAAACGGCCGCTTTCATCATGTTCGTTTGTGTGTGTGTGTGTGTGTGTGTGTGTGTGTGTGTGTGTGTGAAGCGGCACCTCTGAGCATGGTGTGCTGGTGTTTGTGCATGTGCGTGTGTGTGTGTGTGTGTGTGTGTGTGTGTGTGAAGCGGCACCTCTGAGCATGGTGTGCTGGTGTTTGTGCATGTGCGTGTGTGTGTGTGTGTGTGTGTGTGTGTGTGTGTGTGAAGCGGCACCTCTGAGCATGGTGTGCTGGTGTTTGGCCGTACAGATGAGCCGGCTGATGCCGTCGATCACCTGACTCTTAGAATCCACATCCTTCTCCTTCAGCTTCTTACTGAGGAAAATCACTGCAACACACGCAAGAAAACACACACTGATCCTGATGGACAGAACCTGAGAGAAACGGTGTGTGTGTGTGTGTGTGTGTGTGTGTGTGGATCAGAACCTTTCTTGTTCTTCTCTCTGGTGACGACGGTCATGGCCATGCAGTGTGTGGGGCTGGTGTCGCCCCCGCTGGGCAAGCGGCTGACCTGCAGCGAGCGGAAGTTGCTCTTCAGTGTGTTCTTCACGTCACGCTTCTCACACTCACGCTTCTTCTCTCCGCTCGGCCACGTCCAGTAGTCCACCTGAAGCCCCATCAGCTCTCCACCGGTGCACGGGGAACTGCACACACACACACACACACACACACAGGTGTGAACACACGCACACACCTGTACACACACACACACCTGTACACACACACACACACACACACACACACACCTGTACACACACACACACACACACACAGGTGTGAACACACGCATACACCTGTACACACACACACACACACACCTGTACACACACACATGCACAGACTCATACACACGCATACACCTGCACACACACACACACACACACACACACACACACAGGTGTGAACACACGCATACACCTGTACACACACACACACCTGTACACACACACATGCACAGACTCATACACACGCATACACCTGCACACACATGCACACACACACACACACACAGACTCACACACACAGACTCACACACACACACACACACGCATACACGTGTACACACATGCACACACTAACACACACAGACTCACAAATACACATGCAAACACATGTACACACCACACACACATGCACACACATGCACACGCATAATACACACATATGCACACACAGGCACAAACACACATGCATACTCGTGAACACACATGCACAAACACACATACGCACGCACACACACACACACACACACACACACACACATGCACAAACACACAACATACACGCACTCATGCATACTCGTGTACACACATACACAAACAATCACACACACACACACACACACACACACACACACAAACAGACACACACACACACACACACACACACAGGTGTGAACACACGCACACACCTGTACACACACATGCACACACACACACACACCTGTACACACACATGCACACAGACTCATAAACACGTATACACCTGTGTACACACACAAACACACACACACACACACACACACACACACACACACACACACACAGGTGTGAACACACGCACACACCTGTACACACATGCACACACACACACACAGACTCACACACACACGCATACACGTGTACACACATGCACACACTAACACACACAGACTCACAAATACACATGCAAACACATGTACACACACACACATGCACAAACACACATGCATAAACAGACGCATACACACATATGCACACACACACAGGCACAAACACACATGCATACTCGTGAACACACATGCACAAACACACACACACACACACACGCACACGCATGCACAAACACACATACGCATACACACACATGCACAAACACACACACACACACACACGCACACGCATGCACAAACACACATACGCATACACACACATGCACAAACACACAACATACACGATTACACGCACTCATGCATACTCGTGTACACACATACACAAACAATCTCACATACACACACACACACACACACACACACACACACAGTGAGTCTCATGAAGCCAGTCAAGGACTGGTACAGTATGCTGATTTTGGTGTGTAATGTGACCCAGATTCACTCAAACACACACGTGTTGATCATGTCATGTGATGTGGTGATGTCATACCCCACTCCGGAGAAAACGGCACATGTGGAGGGAGAGGGGGGCGGAGTCACACACATCTCCTTCCCGTAGGGCGCGGGCGAGGACACGACACCCGCATTCATGGCATCATCAGAGTCCACTGCGAACACACACAGGTGAACACACACACTTACAGCGTCGGCGGACCGCTGCGGTTCACACACTCCTGCACTGATGAACCCTGGGAGTGTGTGAGGACCTGCACCTGACCCACATACGAGGCAGAGAGTCGCTGCGCTGCTGCCCGACTGTAAAGGCCTCACGCTGGGAAATCTATTTCTGTGACTGAGAGCGTAGAGCAGATGTGACCTCATTTCCTGCGGACCAGGGCGGCCTGACTGATGACATCAGCGCACAGGAGCAGCACTGCTGAGAACTACGTGGAAGTCAATTTAATTTCATTAATCATCAAAAGATGACACAGATTAAGGGCTTTACTGTCGTGTATTAAGGCCTTGTCCACACTAATACACTAATACACTAGAGTTAGAAACACTTCTTTTCCTTCTGTCGACACGGAGACGGGCTTCTAGTAATGAGAACTAACCTTTCTGAAAACGCTGTTTCTCGGTGCAGTGTGGACGGGCAAACGGAGGGAGTCATGTGACGCATATTGAACCCACAGATATTGATGTTTATAGCGGTGTTGTGCTGTTATATTCACTTTCACACTGTTGCTGAAATATGTCCCTTCACACACTCTTCATATCACAGTCCTGCACAGATGACAGAGCTCACTCTCCTCTGCTGTCCGGCAGTGAAACATGAGAACAGTTTCAGCGTTTTACACCGAACAGATGATGAGTGAGAGCGGCCTGGACCATCAGGGAATGAGGAGATACTCTGCTGAATATAATCATCCTGCCAGAAGAATTGCACGATAACTTCATTATTATTCCGTCTGTATCATCTCAGTGCGCTTTTGTGAGGGTTTACGCATGTGTTGTAAAGTGAATTTAGCGTTTTCCGGCGTTTCAGTGAAAACACTAATGTAGACGGAGAGCGTGTTTAAACGAAGACGCCGGTTTCAAGCGTATCCGGGTTAATGTAGACGTGGCCTAAGTTTGAAGGATTTAAAGAAAAAAAATCTGCATTTATGTATAAAATAACTGGCCAAAACCACAAAATTATTCACTCAACATCAAAATTTAATGCGAAAAGATGAGTTTGAGATTTTATAAAATCAGTCACTACATATTTCAAACGTAACCAAACATGAGGGCCGACCCAGAATGCTTTGAGCGCAGACGAGGATCTGAACTCACCCGATGTGGACAGACTGTGCTCCACGATCCCCACCTTCACCACCTGACGGAGCGCAACAAGCGTTAGCCTCTGCTCACACACTCATACATCATCATGTGACATCTGCAGGCTTACCCCGATGAACGGCACAAACTTCTGGCACGAGTCTTCATCCGGACTGCAGAGAGAGAGAGAGAGAGAGAGAGAGAGAGAGAGGTTATAAAACTGCAGCACACAACTCGTCTGACCGGTGAGATGAACACCACGATGAGATGAGCAGAAACACCTGATCACACACACACACACACACACACACACACACACACACGTGACCCGAGGACACGAGCCTCTGACCATCATCCACTGGCCGAATCACAGGATGATCATCACACAAGCTAATAAAGCCTGAACCTGAAGAGAACGGCAGGTCGCGCACAGATCTGCAGATCTTCAGGCATGGATGAGACAGAGGAGGTCATGTGACTGGAGATGGACAAATCAAATGTAGAGATGGAACAATAGAGGTCAGAGGTCAGATACCTGATGTACAAATCAAAATACAAACTCCTCTTCCTTGGAATGCAAACGCAAGATGAGAAGAAATGAGGGCACAAGTGTTAATTATAATAATAATAATAATAATAATGATGAGTGTCAGAGGAAGCGCATAATAAAGCAGAAATATGCAAACAAATAAAACAAGCAATGTCTCATTACTGAGAGTGTGTGTTTCCATCAGCATGCTCGTTACACTCTATTAAAGGAGACATATCATGCTTTTAAATCGTTCCTTTTTACATATAAATCATACATTTGTAGTCTATATAAAGCGGAACTGCAATGCTTGGGTCTGAATTCCTCATTATTATAGCTCCACAGGCCCCTTTTCTACCCCTTTTCTGATGTGCGTCTGAGAGCAACTCGTTTTGGTGCGGTCTTGTGATGAGACATTGACAATTGAGAAATGAGACACTTCATACCCCGCCCCCTCTCCAGGATGCAGAGGTGACACTCGGTTCAACTCCACCCCGTTCGGCCATTTTTGTAGTTTGATAGCAGAGATACGATTATCTAGCGGCACAGAAACTTTTTATTCACACGTTATTAACAAAATGTCAACAACGGAAGACTTGTCCAGCCAGCCTTACATGTTCGAGCCAGAGTCGGAGCCGGAGCGAGATGAAAATCGAAGACGACGAACCTGCAGAACAACGTCTTCATATGGATGTATCGCAATGGTGTGTTACTGTATTTACACATGAAACTTTGGTCTTCCGACCTTTTACCACCGTCTCGATTTATTTTGATTCATATGTGCGAGGGAGAGAGAGTCAGACAGCGTCTAGTTTGGAGACGGTGAAGTCTTGTTTACACTTTCGCCTGGCTCTGAAGAGAGAGAGAGTGCGCACGCGACCGGGTCTCTCTCTCTCTGCTCGTTCTTTCAGTTAAACATGCGCCCTGTCACAAGCGCGGCAGTTCATCTACATTAGACGGTGTAATGAAGCGTGTGGGTTACTACATCCAACAACCGAACATTTTAACTTACCCTCTCGTAACTTCTGCATCTTTCAGCTTGGACTACAAAATTGCAGCGAGAAATAAAAATGGCGGATTGCTCGAAGTGTTGGGCCGGAAGTCAATGTCCTTATTTGGCAGTTCCGCTGCAAATACTGTGACGTAATAGTTCACAAAACGTCACAGATAACAGAAAAATCGGAACAGGTTGAAAAATAAGGCCAAAACAGAATATAAAGATATCAACGAAGCACCTGAAGAGAATAATTTCAACTTTTCTGTACTTCTAAACACTCCAAATATACAACAAAATGCATTTAAGGGCTAAAAAAGTGGATTTAGCATGATATGTCCCCTTTAAAGGTGTCGTTGTTACAGTGTAATTATATATGTAAGTGCTGAGTAATCTTAAGCAACTACATGCACTGACTATAGGATTAGGGTTTGGTTCAGTTGGGTGTAATTATGCATCATTTACTGTTATTACTACGGTAAGTACATGTAACATATGAA
>NC_137142.1:35635716-35643216 GCF_949319135.1 Squalius cephalus
GTTCATTTTGAGGAACGAGATTCAAAGATCCGAGTCAGTAAAATGATCAGTCAGCTTTGACATATTTATATCTGCTTATTTGTGATATTTTTACCTTTAATCTTATTAAATATATGCTTTATCTTTTATTTTAAATTCTTAAATTTGATCAATAAATTAAATTAGAATAACAAGACACTATAGGGCTGTTACCAATCAAATTAAATCATTTACACTGATGTTGGAATGTTGGAAAGAATGACACTTTTAACCATGAAACGAAACCACCAGTAGGTGGCGGCAGGTGACCGTCTTAATGAGCGAGTCATTGAGTCATTTATTCAAACGATTCGTTCAAACGTCTGATTCGTTCAGGAATGAGGCTGTTGTTTATGAATGGGTCATTGAATCTTTGACTCAACCGATTCGTTGAAAACTCTGAATCATTCAGTGATGAAACACGGTTGAGTGTTGCTGGGAGATGCGCTGTGGTTCTGCTGGGATATGTGGAACTATTTACGTCAATATTGCGTCTAAAATGTAAGTGACTTAATATTAATTACTTGTTTATTGAACTGTCATATGAAATCAGTGTCACATTTTCAGTCGTGAGGGTATTCAGCACTCTTGGTCATGTGATTGTTTGGGTTTCTCCTCGAGATGTTGCGCGAGCCTCAACAGCAGCACAACCTTTTTACCGTCAGCGTACATTATATATTATTATTCACTATCAATCGCTGCTTACACTAAATAAATGCAGAATCATTCTCGAGTTTTAGTGATTCCCTATCTATTTATTATTGCTGTTTTAATCAGGCTAGTTTTCTGTTTGGGCAAGTAAAATTCCCATTCTCTCGCCCCTTCAAAATCTCCACTTGTCCCGGACGGGCGTTGATGTGGAGCCCTGCGTCTGATGAGACCCTCAGGATCAGACGAGTGTGCGCGGAGTGTGTGTGCGCGGAGTGTGTGTGCGCGGAGTGTGTGTGCGAGTGAGCCGTACCTGGGACTCGTGTGATTCTGGGAGTCAGTCTTGCAGAGTTTCCCACCGGAGCTGTTCAATCGATCACTGCTGGTCTCCGACACATCTCCCTTTACTATCCCATGATGCTCTGCTTCAACCTCCTGCAGAAACACAGTCAGAGATGAATAATTGAACATTTTTTATTTTCATTATCAATGTATAATCATTTGTTAACAAACTGTGATTTGTATTTGTACATTCTGAAATGCCTAACTTAGACAGTTTCCTCTGATAACCGATCACTGTAAGCTGTAATGTGGACTCGACAGCTTCTGTAAAGCTGCTTTGAAACGGTGTGTGTTATGAAAAGTGCTGTACAAATAAATGTGAATTGAATTGAACAGAAAATTTAAAGCAGTTCTGCTTCATATTTTTGTGGAAACACAATATATATATATATGTATATAGGTTGGGTAAATGCTGACAGAATATTCCTGCGCAGATGAATGTGTCTTTCATGTCATTCCTGGGGTTCAGGTTTGAGTGAAACATCATTAAGCCGCGCCTGCGTCGGAAGCAAAGGTCACAGGTCACAGCAGGCGGGCGGCTCACTTCCTATGGACGTGAATAATGTAGGAAACTCACAGAGTGGGAAAGGCCAGGAGAGACGACATGCTGAGAGAGAGACAGAGAGAGAGAGAGAGAGAGAGAGAGAGAGAGAGAGAGAGAGAGAGAGAGACAGAGAGAGAGACAGAGAGAGAGACAGAGAGAGAGAGACAGAGAGAAAGAGAGAACAACTGGAACAATCTCTATAGACCACAGCAGGAAGAACTGGCCATTCAAAACGGGGACATATGGAGGACACACTTTGAAAATCTGTACAAAACAACTGAAACAAATCCTGCTCGAAATGAATTAAAAACCAAATTAGAAATACTGACAGAAAAAATTAAAGACAACCAGAACCTACTAGATTTCCCAATCACTGTAGATGAGCTTACAGAGAGACTACATGCTTTAAAACCCAACAAGGCATGTGGCATTGATGGAATATTAAATGAAATGATCAAATACACCAACGACAAATTCAAAACGGCAATAATCAAATTATTCAACATTGTTTTGAGTGTAGGATATTTCCCCGACTCCTGGAACCAAGGCCTGATTACACCGATCTTTAAACAAGGAGACAAATATGAGCCAAACAATTACAGAGGCATATGTGTCAATAGCAACCTGGGGAAAATATTCTGTTCAATTATTAATGTAAGATTGCAGAACTTTCTCAAAACCCACAAAATTCTGGACAAAAGTCAGATTGGTTTTCTGCCCAAACACAGAACATCTGACCACATCTACACCCTCCACACCATCATTGATAAACATGTTTACCAGAATAAATCTAAAGTCTTTGCTTGCTTTATTGACTTTGAGAAGGCTTTCGACTCGATCTGGCACGAAGGACTCTTCCTAAAACTACTGGAAAATGGGATTGGAGGGAAAACATTTGATCTGATAAACACCATGTATAAAAACAACACATGTGCTGTAAAAATAGGGAACAGTCGAACAGAATTTTTCCCCCAAAATCAAGGAGTCAGACAAGGTTGCCCATTGAGCCCCACTCTATTTAACATCTATATAAACGAATTAGCCAAAGCCTTAAATAACTCCACTGCCCCCGGCCCAACCCTGACGGACTCAGAGGTCAGATGTCTCCTCTTTGCTGATGATCTAGTCATTCTGTCAGAAACAAAAGAGGGACTACAACAGCTCCTCGACGTCGTAGAGACATTCAGTCTAACGTGGGCTCTCAAAATTAACTTAGCTAAAACAAAAATAATGATTTTTCAAAATAGATCCAGGTGTAGGGAAAATAAATATGTCTTCAGAGCAGGAAACCAAGTCCTCCAACACACCCACGAATACACATATCTGGGACTAAAGCTGAGTTCAACAGGGAACTTTAATCTGGCTGTGAATGAACTGAAAGCAAAAGCAATGAGAGTCTTCTATAGGATTAAAAACACTATTCGACATGAAATTCCAATTCAAACCTGGCTAAAAATCCTAAAAGCAATAATTGAACCCATTGCTCTGTATGGCAGCGAGATATGGGGACCTCTCAAAACCCAAGATTTCTCAAAATGTGAAAAAGAGGAAATCGAAACTCTGCATACCCAAATTTGTAAAAGCATCCTAAAAGTAAACAGAGCGACACCAAACAACTCGTGCAGAGCTGAATTAGGACAATACCCCCTGCTGATCACTATCCAGAAAAGAGCTGTGAAGTTCTACCAGCACCTGAAGCGCAGTGACCCGAGCTCATACCAGCTGAAGCCCTGCGGTGTCAGGAGCAGAACCGGCACCGGAGCGCAGTGACCCGAGCTCATACCAGGCTGAGGCCCTGCGGTGTCAGGAGCAGAACCGGCACCGGAGCACAGTGACCCGAGCTCATACCAGCTGAGGCCCTGCGGTGTCAGGAGCAGAACCGGCACCGGAGCGCAGTGACCCGAGCTCATACCAGGCTGAGGCCCTGCGGTGTCAGGAGCAGAACCGGCACCGGAGCGCAGTGACCCGAGCTCATACCAGGCTGAGGCCCTGCGGTGTCAGGAGCAGAACCGGCACCGGAGCGCAGTGACCCGAGCTCATACCAGCTGAAGCCCTGCGGTGTCAGGAGCAGAACCGGCACCGGAGCGCAGTGACCCGAGCTCATACCAGGCTGAGGCCCTGCGGTGTCAGGAGCAGAACCGGCACCGGAGCACAGTGACCCGAGCTCATACCAGCTGAGGCCCTGCGGTGTCAGGAGCAGAACCGGCACCGGAGCGCAGTGACCCGAGCTCATACCAGGCTGAGGCCCTGCGGTGTCAGGAGCAGAACCGGCACCGGAGCGCAGTGACCCGAGCTCATACCAGCTGAGGCCCTGCGGTGTCAGGAGCAGAACCGGCACCGGAGCGCAGTGACCCGAGCTCATACCAGGCTGAGGCCCTGCGGTGTCAGGAGCAGAACCGGCACCGGAGCGCAGTGACCCGAGCTCATACCAGGCTGAGGCCCTGCGGTGTCAGGAGCAGAACCGGCACCGGAGCGCAGTGACCCGAGCTCATACCAGGCTGAGGCCCTGCGGTGTCAGGAGCAGAACCGGCACCGGAGCGCAGTGACCCGAGCTCATACCAGCTGAGGCCCTGCGGTGTCAGGAGCAGAACCGGCACCGGAGCGCAGTGACCCGAGCTCATACCAGCTGAGGCCCTGCGGTGTCAGGAGCAGAACCGGCACCGGAGCGCAGTGACCCGAGCTCATACCAGGCTGAGGCCCTGCGGTGTCAGGAGCAGAACCGGCACCGGAGCGCAGTGACCCGAGCTCATACCAGGCTGAGGCCCTGCGGTGTCAGGAGCAGAACCGGCACCGGAGCGCAGTGACCCGAGCTCATACCAGCTGAAGCCCTGCGGTGTCAGGAGCAGAACCGGCACCGGAGCGCAGTGACCCGAGCTCATCCCAGGCTGAGGCCCTGCGGTGTCAGGAGCAGAACCGGCACCGGAGCGCAGTGACCCGAGCTCATACCTGCTGAAGCCCTGCGGTGTCAGGAGCAGAACCGGCACCGGAGCGCAGTGACCCGAGCTCATACCAGCTGAGGCCCTGCGGTGTCAGGAGCAGAACCGGCACCGGAGCGCAGTGACCCGAGCTCATACCAGGCTGAGGCCCTGCGGTGTCAGGAGCAGAACCGGCACCGGAGCGCAGTGACCCGAGCTCATACCTGCTGAAGCCCTGCGGTGTCAGGAGCAGAACCGGCACCGGAGCGCAGTGACCCGAGCTCATACCAGCTGAGGCCCTGCGGTGTCAGGAGCAGAACCGGCACCGGAGCGCAGTGACCCGAGCTCATACCAGGCTGAGGCCCTGCGGTGTCAGGAGCAGAACCGGCACCGGAGCGCAGTGACCCGAGCTCATACCAGGCTGAGGCCCTGTGGTGTCAGGAGCAGAACCGGCACCGGAGCGCAGTGACCCGAGCTCATACCAGGCTGAGGCCCTGCGGTGTCAGGAGCAGAACCGGCACCGGAGCGCAGTGACCCGAGCTCATACCAGGCTGAGGCCCTGCGGTGTCAGGAGCAGAACCGGCACCGGAGCGCAGTGACCCGAGCTCATACCAGGCTGAGGCCCTGCGGTGTCAGGAGCAGAACCGGCACCGGAGCGCAGTGACCCGAGCTCATACCAGCTGAGGCCCTGCGGTGTCAGGAGCAGAACCGGCACCGGAGCGCAGTGACCCGAGCTCATACCAGCTGAGGCCCTGCGGTGTCAGGAGCAGAACCAGCACCGGAGCACAGTGACCCGAGCTCATACCAGCTGAGGCCCTGCGGTGTCAGGAGCAGAACCGGCACCGGAGCGCACTCTCTCAGCTGATGCTGAAACTACAGCCAGACCAGCACAGCACTCTCTGGCCCAACCAAATTATTAAATTACAAAAACAAAATTACATTAACTATTGGAAAGATGCTACTAAAGCACAAAACAAGATGGAACTCTATTTACACCTGAAAAGAGACTATACACCAGCAGAATACCTGAGCTGTGTGAAAGAGCATAAAATGAGAAAGACCCTGACCAAGTACAGGCTGAGTGACCACAGTCTGGCTGTAGAGAGAGGTGTGTGTGTGTGTGTGTGTGTGTGTGAGTGACCACAGTCTGGCTGTAGAGAGAGGCCGGCACAGGCAGAGATGGCAGCCGAGAGAGCAGAGACTGTGTTCACTGTGCTCTCAGAGAGAGGTGTGTGTGTGTGTGTGTGTGTGTGTGTGTGTGTGTGTGTGTGTTCACTGTGCTCTCAGAGAGAGGTGGAGACAGAAGAACACTTCCTGATACACTGTGATCACTATCACAGCATTAGATCAGACTATTTCACTAGATTCCAACAAATAGAACCAAATTTTATGGCATTACCAAATTCAGAAAAATTAAAGCATATTCTGGGAGAGAACTCCAGCTCAATCACAACAGCAGCAAAATATGTGACAGCCTGCCACAAACTCAGAGAGTCAGCCAGTGGACACAACTAAAGTCAGAATCATTCTCATCTTGTCTGAATGTTGGTACTAATGTACATAGGTGTTTTTTTTTTTTTTTTTTTTTATAAATGTATTCATGCATTTATTTACTGATTGATTTATTGAATTTATTGATTATTTGTGTATGTAATGTCCATTTATGTAATGGCCAATGCTTTGGCAATACTGTACAAGTCATGCCAATAAAGCTCATTTGAATTTGAATTTGAATTTGAGAGAGAGAGAGATACAGAGAGAGAGAGATACAGAGAGAGAGAGAGAGAGAGAGAGAGAGATACAGAGAGAGAGAGAGAGAGAGAGAGAGAGAGAGAGAGAGAGATACAGAGAGAGAGAGAGAGAGAGAGAGAGAGAGATTGTTGTAACATGCTTCCATAATTTGTTACATCTCAATAAAACAAGTGTTCAGATAACCGCCCCAGTAATGGCCGTCAGAGGAGACGACGCTGAGATAACGAGAGCTGAGCCTGAGATCTAGCAGGAGAACACGACGAGTTTACATCACCCGGACACCTCAGTCATCATCACGGCTTCATACATAATCATGTTCCTAAGAACAGAAATAAATATTTACAATACCTGGGAACTTTTAACGTCCTGTTTTTGGAAGAACGCACTGCTCCCTCTCAAGTATTTTTTTAAATTTGCACAATTCAGTGTCATTGTTTGATGAAAGTTTAGCATGATTGTTTTCTCAGAACTGCGACTACATGTGTGTGTGTGTGTGTGTGTGTGTGGCTGAACTCTGACCCCGGCGCTGGTGTCGTTCCCGCTGTCCTCCTGCTGCCGCGAGCCCGTCACACTCCTCTCCACAGACAGGAAGTCACAACCCTGAACAGGAAGTCAACAGCACAGAGTTATGTGTGATGATGTGTGATGATGTCAGTGTTCCTACAGATAATGTACAATCACATTCCAGGACTTTTCAAGCACCACTTTTGGGGACTACAATCACAGAAAAGAGGAGGCGTGTTCCGGCACAAACGTTCCCTGGTGCTATTTTGCAGTTTCAGAAAACAATCCCGCCACAGACCAGGAGAAACCTCGTCTAAAGTCAGCGGCGCGTTCAGAGGCTGTTTTAAGGGCGCATGCTTGGCCATAATGTAGCGTGAGCACAACGCACACACACTTTGCTTCTCTCATCTACACACAGACGAAGAAGTTGCCATTTTTGCAAACCATAAATAATTACAAGGAACAATATTACCACACGAGGGAAATCATTGTTGTGTCCATGAAGATGTGAAAAATAGGCATAAATCTAGCTTACACATTTACCCAGATTATCATACGCCTGTTTAACCGAAGCTGATCTGGGTGTGTTTCTCCGTCCCCAATGTCACTTCTCTGTGTTTTACGGCCCTGACGAGAACGCCGGTCTCCTCGGCTGTGAACCGCTCCTGGCAAATCCGCCGTTATAATAGCAATCCGCCATGGAACAAGCGCCTGCTCTTAAAGGGAATGTGAGATGACGCTCTGATTGGTTTATTTCACGTTACGCCCAAACCACAC
>NC_137142.1:35645716-35650716 GCF_949319135.1 Squalius cephalus
TTATTGCCACACATGATTAAACACAATGCATTTGTAGTACACAGAACATAGATGATATAAACATAGACTAAATATGTATGCACAATCTCTACAGTATATACAAGTATGCGAGGGAAAGCACATGATAGAGGGTCAGGATTTGTTAAATAAAAGTATACACAGTTTATTGGGTATTGCACTGTTTTAGAATCAACATGTGATATTGAAATGATGTGATGCCGCTGTGATGATGACACCGACGCTGGTGACGTGACCTCATCACGATGACCCTCACCTGTCCGTTCACAGCGTCATCACTGCCCTCCTGCCCTGATGAGTAACTGTCATCATCATCCTCCGAGTAATTATCCATATCAGGAGAACGGTCTGAGAAACACACACACACACACACACACATAGGTCAGAGGTCACACAAGAGCACACCTGTAACTCGACCCTCCTCTCGGCATCTTTCAGTGATGATCGTGTCCTGATCTGGACATCTGACGTTGTGTGTTATTAATAGTGTAATGCCAGATGAACAGATCAGCACATCTCAGGCTTCATGTCCACATTCACATCATCCCAGTAGTCCTGGTTTCCCTGCTAGCGATCATCAAATACACCTGAAAGAAGGAGCTCAACTGAAGAGATATCACAGTGTGTGTGTGTGTGTGTGTGTGTACCGGAGGCTTTGGTCTTGGCTCGCGTCGGAGCGCTGCCGTACTCGTGGTCGATGGGTTGACTGGACAGTGAGAACACACTGATCTCCGCCACGCGAGCCGGCGCCTCCTTCATGTGGAGCGCCAGAATCTGCCCGCCGTCTGTCGGATGCTGCAACACCTGACACACACTCAACGTCTCAGTCTCAAACTCACATCACATGCATCTGTTACAAACATACGCTCAGGGTTCTGTCACTTCTGTCTAGTGTATCTCTCGGTTCTGTGACAGAGCTCTGACACTCCTGTGTTGTCATGTCTTTGTGTGTGTGTGCGCTCTCTCGTCTATGTGCCGTGTTTCATGTACGGGGTGCGGTGTTTGGATCCCGGTGTTTGGATCCCGGTGTTTGGATCCCGGCGTTTGGATCCCGGTGTTTGGATCCCGGTGTTTGGATCCCGGTGTTTGGATCCCGGTGTTTGGATCCCGGCACGTCAGTCTAGTTTGGTTTGGGTTCTGTGACGGGACATTCATGCTCCGCGTTAGAGTGCGGATCGGCCCGAATTTTTCTGTCCGAGCCCGGCCCGTGTCCGACAGGCATAAAGATATTTCTGTCCGAGCCCGACCCGAGACCAACAGTTAAAATCCCATTTTTTTCTCATACTAATGACACATGTACGTTTGTTTGTGTGGAAAGCCCGCTTTTATTAAGCAACTGTAGGAAGGCATTCGGAAATGTCAACAGGATGAGTGCATCAGCGCGCACGGAGAAACAAGCGCACTAACACAGGCGCGCACGCACGCGTTTCGTTGTCACGGCTACATAAACGAATTTCTGCACACAGGAAGACAGATGTTATGGTAATATTTTACATGTATTTTAATCACAAAAAACGAACGTTTGCATCAAGTGAAAGCATCAGGCACATTGGCTACCTACATAATAAACTGTTTTAAATTTAAAATGTTCAATGCCTTATCGCGCTGATGTGACCGAACCCGACACGAACCCGAACATAATTTCTAAATATCTGTCCGAACCCGGCCCGGAACGTCGTGTACTGGCAGGTCCCGTCGGGCTCGGGTCGGGTCTCCATCCTCTACGCCGCGTGTTTGTGTAGGATGAGCTTACGCTGGTTCTCGTGCGCTCTGTCTTGTTGTGTAAGTGTGCGGTTTCGAGTTGGCTCGGGCCGTACGCTCTTCTGCCCGCGTGTGTTGTTGTGTTCGGTGCAGCACGCGGTTCGTGTTTACATCGGCCGTGTGCTTTCATGTCATGTTTTGAGTCGAGTCTTCTCCCCTCGGGGGAGTTTTGTTGTCTGTTTTGTTTGATGTAATTATCATTAAAAGCTCATCAACTCTGCACCTGAGTCTTCGCTACTTTCATCACACCCACACCTGACACATACATGCAAAAAATGTAAAGCCTCCACCTAAACGATCCTGTATTTGTACTAAGTGATAGAGAAGACGTTATAGAGTAGACCGTATTAACAGGGAAGTTTTCGAACTGAAGCATTCAAACAGTGGCAGAATAACACTGGAAAACCCTCCTGTTTTCCTAACGTTCCCAGCTGATGAACGATAAAACACTGGCAGCCAATCAGAGTCCATCTCGCTTTAACGCTTGCCCATCTAAAGCAGCAGATGACTGATGAACAGCTGGTGTGTGTGGACGCTAGTATAGTGTCTGCTCTCGTGAGGACGGCCGTACCTCCGCCATGTCGATGACTCCGACTGCGAGAGTCTTGAAGCCCAGAATCGTCCTGTTCTTGTAGCGCTTCCGTCTCTGGAGCATGATCTGCAGCCGGTTGGCGTCTCTCTTCAGGAAGTGAGAATACTGACAGAAACACACCAGAGGAAACATGGGAACAGCAGACTGACATGAACCGAGACACAACTAATGATGGTTCACACAGAAATGATCATTCTGTCATCATTTACTCGCCCTCGTGTCCTTCAAACATGACTTTATTTCTTCTGTAAAAGAATATAAGATGAAAAACCGTTGGGATCAAACACTGACTTTCATTGCAAGGGCATTTCTCCAAATATCTACTTTTGTATTTTACTTGTATTTTAACAACAACAATATTGTCATTTTAACAGTAAAAGACTGTAATAGGAGAAGCCTGTTAATTGGTTAACAGTAAGTTCATGTACTTTATACAGAGAAAAACTCTAATCTAACCTTATGTTTTGTGCAATACGCCATTATTGGAAGTAAAAAGAACAAAACATCTTATGATTTACAGTGAAAAGCCGTAAACGGACATTCCCAGAATTCCCTGTGTGACACTTCACATTTAATGGCTTTTAATCTTGCTTATTAGGCTTTTGTTATCCGTTATGTACATTATGTTTTTACATTACATCTTATGTTGTTAAATGAATGTTTATTGCATTATTTTAGTGTCATGTGTGTTTTGTATTTGTGTGTATGACACTATATATCAGTATTTCTCTCAGCTTGTGATGAGCTTTGACTCGTCATGTGGTTTTCAGTCTAATTATTGTGGATGTCAGTAAATGTTAAAGTCCCCCTGTGGTGTAAATACAGCGTTTAATGTAGTTTATGTGTCTATGTGGTGTTTTTAATCTGCTTTAAGACAAAGCATGTGTAAGTTCATAAGTCGACAGCATTGCTGAGTATTTCCTCCTTAAAACTGCAGTGAACCAAAGACAGTCTCAAACACACGCTTTGAAATCGCTGGTGTTTCTGACGTCACAAACTACCTTGTAACCAATCAGATCAACGTGTGATCGTCAACCAGTGGATCTCTGAGCTGAGGGAGTGAGTGGAGGCGGGGCTCATTTGCATATTCATAGAACCGCATATACTAAATGAGGCAAGGGTGTCGAGTTACATTCAAGATATTTTAAGGCGTGAATAATATTTTTTAATTAAAAAAACTTTGAAATATGTCATTTTGGTGATCAAAGATGAGTTTTAAGGGATAAAATGATTGACTACAGGGGGACTTTAAAAGAACAGATTTAAGCAGAAAATAAAGCAGATAAGAGCTGCTGGACTAACAGGTTTAAAATGTTTTTTATTTATTTTTTTATTAGTTTACATTTCCACAGCACTTTTGCAGAATGATTGTGTGTTTTGTACCTGCAGAGAGAAGCTGAGCTCCAGCTGCGTCTCCATCAGGCCGCTGGGAGGAACCACGTACTCGTTAGATCGCAGCACTCGTTTGGAGCCCTGCACACACACACACACACACACATTTTAACAATTTATTTAAGTCCACTTAAAAAAAAAAGATTTACAGGGACATAAATATTATAGATGCAGTTAAATACATGTACAAAATAATGGACCAGTGGCATACAGCGGATCTTCACGATACGTATGTCTCTCAGTTGTGTGTGTGTGTGTGTGTGTGTGTGTGTGTGTGTGTGACACATTCTTCACATGTAAATGTGTTATTTAAAATGTCCGTTGATATCCCTCAATCCCTCCCTGCTCTCGCTTGTTCTATTCTGAACGACGTCTGAAACTTTGCATTACTGGCACTTCTCAGTGTATTGCCTCTTAAAGATGAATCTCGAGTTGTTTTCCTGGATAAAAGCATCTGCTAAATTAATAAACATAAAAATCATGTTAAACATTCACCATATTAACATTTGTCGTCTTCAAATTATTTTATTTATTTCCTAAAAATAAAGATATTACAACATTAAATTGACATGATATAAATGATTCTATTGTCTTTTATAACAACAGAAGACAGACGCGTCTTCAGGCGACGCTCACCTGGATCTTCACAGCGATGAGCACCGAGTTCAAGTCCTTGTCCAGCTCCTTCAACACGATCAGCTTCTTCAGTGTCAGACTGCAGAGCCTGAGACACACACACACACACACACACACACACACACACACACAGAGAGAGACAACTACATGTTCACTCGCTGTATAGCTGATTCGGCCACATTACAGCAATTATTGCTGAATTTTGTAAGCATTTACACTCAGGCATGTATCATTGAACAAGGTAAACATTCAGTACAACACCATGAGTGTGTGTGTGTGTGTGTGTGTGTGTGTGTGTGTGTGTGTGTGTGTGTGTGTGTGATGGGTGTGTTCAGTGTGTTTCTGTGATGAGATCCAGCACTGGTGAAATGAGACTCTCAGGCATTTCCTCTTCCTGCATCACAGCTGCTCTGAGTTACAGAACACACACACACACACACACACACACACACACACACACACACACACACACTCACGGAATCTGTCTCTCTCCACCCAGAGTTCATTCCACACAAAACCATTTCCAGAGATGTCAACATCCACACAGCTGTCTGTCTCTCTCTCTCTCTCTCTCTCTCTGTGTGTGTGTGTGTGTGTGTGT
>NC_137142.1:35655716-35673216 GCF_949319135.1 Squalius cephalus
GATTTATATGCCGCGTCCTACAATCCCAGACACACAGATCCACATCACAGACTGTAAGCATTAAAATCAGATCAAAACACGCTTTCATACGATCATTAATGGAGAATATGATCATGTCAGGTAAAGGTTAGGTTAAAATAATGCCTTAAAATTTCTGGATGTTATCTTTGACATACTAGCCATTTTATGATTTACTTTGTGTTTTGTTGTTTGTCATTAAAAAATAAATAAAATAAGAACTCTGACAACTCTGTGACAACATGCCCCGAGCGAACACAGTGGAAATCCTCCGGATATTCAGAAGATCTGAAAGAGTCCAGCAGAGCGTGTGATGATCAGACTGTGTGTTTCAGAGAGCGTGAATAACCCGAGACACGTGAGCGGATCCGAGCCGGTCCTGAAAGAGTCGAACACAAGAGAAGAGCAGAAACACACTCGTGTCTGCAAGCCTTTCTCTGCCAGCATGTCAAAATCAGCCGATCAGATTTCGCTCTCCTTCTGACGTATGAAGAGGATCTGATTATAATATTATATTACCGGCCCTTAATCTGCACGTTTACACACACCAGCCGACATTTGGTTCCACACGCGCCAACAGAGACCAGTTCTAACGCACTGATGAAGATCCAGCAGAGCCTGAAGCTGTTCTGTGGTTGAGCTCAGACGAGCACTGAACACTATTGACCAGAACATGTCACCGCTGTCTTATAAAGACCTCAGGAACTGTGGACACTTGTGGAGAAGTGAAACATGATGATGAGATGATCAGTGTAACTCCACAACAACTACAGAAATGTCTCCACTAACATTCAGAAGCTCTTCCTGAGTCTCTCCGTAAGGCTGCACTCGCTACTGGTTATTCTGGGATTCTGGATGAGGGAGATTGGCCTGTTCTGTTATTGCCGGAGTTTCTGAAGCTCGTGTAAAGACTCCGCCCTCTTCTGAATGGAGGCGGAGCTAAAGCTCATTTGCATTTAAAGGGACACACACAAAAGCGGTGCGTTTCTGCTCAGACCCAAAAAGGGGCAAATTTGACAAGCTCTAATAAATGATCTGGTATTTTGAGCTGAAATTTCACAGACACATTCTGGGGACACCATAGATTTATATTACATCTGGTGAAATGGGGCATAATATGACACCTTTAAATTTGACTGTTGGTTGTAGCATGAAAATATCCTGTAACTTTCAGAAAACTAACGTCAAACAAATCCTGCAGTTTCTGAAGTCGTCAGACAGATGAACATCAGCACACGCGTGATCGAGAGAGATCATCGTCCGTTCCTCAACACTGTTACTGCTCAACTCAAGAGAAGAGTAAAACATGTAACGAGTGTGAAAGAGGAGAAAGTAAACAGTGTTTCTGTGCTAAAAACTCTTAGTCAGGAGATTTCTGTTAACAGAAAACAGACAGAAGAAGAAAAAGCTGGACACAAAACAATCAATAAAAGAAGAGAAAGTCAAAGCTCAGCGAGAAGAAACTGCTCTTGTTTCACTTCAGTGTCAATAAAACAAGCCAAAGATCTATAGATGTTCTCTGAAGAACACGGATGCCGTTTGTGGCTTTAAATCAGTGAAAGAAATCACAAGATCTGTGAGTGTGAACTCTTAAAGTCCCCATCAAACCAAAATGAACAATTCTTGTTTTATTTATGTAATATTGCAGTGTTTATTCTAAATGATTTATAGGTGCACATCATCATTATTGTGTTAGTAATCTTGAATCAGAATAAGTTCCTCTTGCAGCATCTCTTCTCTTCTCTGATGACGAGGGCGGGGCTTTAACCTGTCACTCACATGAGATAAGCCAATAGCAAACCACAACCATCCAAACATCCAATCTCCCCACGGACACAATCAAGCCCCGCCCACATCTGTTCTTGTTCCAGAAACGTTTCACTCGGATATACGGCCCAATAGAGGAGAAACTTCTGTTTTATGTCGACTTTAATGTCCCTGAGTGAATGAGACGTCGCTGCACGCCTGAAGAAGCTTTCGCTCGCAAGATTTGCTCTGAGCGCAGATGTTTTGTCCTTGAAATAAATGGCCTGCTGAAACAACAAGCACAGGAGAGAGAGAGAGAGAGAGAGAGAGAGAGAGAGAGAGAGAGAGAGAGAGAGAGAGAGAGAGAGAATATATAATATTATTATTATAGATATAATGTTAAAGATATAACATTTTTAGTAAAAAGATTTTAAAAAAAGCAGCTAGAAGGAGCGCAACATACTGAATGATGGTGGATCAGCTGATGCGTTTGCAGTGTTAAAGGGGTTAATAAAATCCCGTATAGAGTTTCGCTGTTACATGTTGGTTAATGACTTGTATTTCCAGATGTAAATGTATTTGCGATGTTGACTCTGATGGCTGTCTTCAAATTTATGCATGAGTGAAGTTTGATTGTAAAGGAAAGGAAAGAAAAAGGGAAAAAGAGGGAAAACCTTTCTTTTTTCTTTTTTCTTTTTTTTTGTTTGCGTTTCTAAGATGTTATTTCACATCTTGAGACTCTGTTTTTGAAATCTTTTCCTTTTTGGGACAATCTTTTCCTTTTAGCCTGCCCAAATAAATGTCTTTATAAAACATGAACTTCTTTTAGTTTCCTGCTGTATTTAGGGCCATAAATAAAAAAAACATAGGCATAAAAACATCCCCCAGGGTCTGACACCACTCCTCTGGTTTGATAAATAATGGCTTTAGCCTAAAACAGTTCAAAAACAAATGAAAAACTTTTTCCTGAGAGAGAAAAACTGAGAGGAAGAGAGAGAGAAGAGAGACGCATCCAAACTCTTCCGACGCCACGATCCCATAAACATTCTGGAGCAGGAACACGCTTCAGATAAAAACAAGCCAAAATAAACACGACTGTGTGATTCCTGAACGGATGGGAAACTTCTGGACTCACACACACATACATACACACACACACACACACACACACACACACTGGTACCGGTTCCTCCATCAGCGGTCAGTCAGAGTTAGAGTCGCTGACACGGTGAGTTTACACCGGCTTTACTGTGTCTGCCGCTTACAAGCAGCTTACGGCGGGTTTGTTTACAGCACACCAGGATTTAGTGCATCAGATTAGAAGCTCACGTACCGCACACAACACACACACTGTATTGCCAAAAGTAGGCATACAGACGCTTCTACACACATTTCACTTTACAATCACACTTCTCTGTCTGGCAATCCGATGGTCAATCTGGGTTTGGCGGTTGCCAGGACAACAGTACTTGCCTGACCGCATTGTGCCAAGTGTAAAGTTTGGTGGCGGGGGGGTGATGGTCTGGGGTTGTTTGGTGGAGGGGGGGTGATGGTGTGGGGTTGTTTGGTGGAGGGGGGGTGATGGTGTGGGGTTGTTTGGCGGGGGGTGATGGTGTGGGGATGTTTGGTGGGGAGGCTGATGGTGTGGGGATGTTTGGTGGGGGGGTGATGGTGTGGGGATGTTTGGTGGGGGGGTGATGGTGTGGGGATGTTTGGTGGGGGGGTGATGGTGTGGGGTTGTTTGGCGGAGGGGGGGTGATGGTGTGGGGTTGTTTGGCGGGGGAGTGATGGTGTGGGGATGTTTGGTGGGGGGGGGTGATGGTGTGGGGATGTTTGGTGGGGGTGTGATGGTGTGGGGTTGTTTGGCGGGGGGGTGATGGTGTGGGGTTGTTTGGCGGGGGGGTGATGGTGTGGTGATGTTTGGCGGGGGGGTGATGGTGTGGGGATGTTTGGCGGGGGGGTGATGGTGTGTGGTTGTTTGGCGGAGGGGGGGTGATGGTGTGTGGTTGTTTGGCGGGGAGTGATGGTGTGGGGATGTTTGGCGGGGGGTGATGGTGTGGGGTTGTTTGGCGGGGGGGTGATGGTGTGGTGATGTTTGGCGGGGGGGTGATGGTGTGGGGATGTTTGGCGGGGGGGTGATGGTGTGGGGATGTTTGGTGGGGGGGTGATGGTGTGGGGTTGTTTGGTGGGGGGGTGATGGTGTGGGGTTGTTTGGCGGAGGGGTGATGGTGTGGTGATGTTTGGCGGGGGGTGATGGTGTGGGGTTGTTTGGCGGGGGGGTGATGGTGTGGTGATGTTTGGCGGGGGGGTGATGGTGTGGGGATGTTTGGCGGGGGGGTGATGGTGTGTGGTTGTTTGGCGGAGGGGGGGTGATGGTGTGTGGTTGTTTGGCGGGGAGTGATGGTGTGGGGATGTTTGGCGGGGGGTGATGGTGTGGGGTTGTTTGGCGGGGGGGTGATGGTGTGGGGATGTTTGGCGGGGGGGTGATGGTGTGGGGATGTTTGGTGGGGAGGTGATGGTGTGGGGTTGTTTGGCGGAGGGGGGTGATGGTGTGGGGTTGTTTGGCGGGGAGTGATGGTGTGGGGATGTTTGGTGGGGGGGGTGATGGTGTGGGGATGTTTGGTGGGGGGGTGATGGTGTGGGGTTGTTTGGCGGAGGGGGGGTGATGGTGTGGTGATGTTTGGCGGGGGGGTGATGGTGTGGGGTTGTTTGGCGGAGGGGTGATGGTGTGGTGATGTTTGGCGGGGGGTGATGGTGTGTGGTTGTTTGGCGGGGGGTGATGGTGTGGGGTTGTTTGGTGGAGGGGGGGTGATGGTGTGGGGATGTTTGGCGGGGGGTGATGGTGTGGGGATGTTTGGCGGGGGGGTGATGGTGTGGGGTTGTTTGGGGGGATGTTTGGTGGAGGGGGGGTGATGGTGTGGGGTTGTTTGGTGGAGGGGGGGGTGATGGTGTGGGGTTGTTTGGTGGAGGGGGGGTGATGGTGTGGGATGTTTGGTGGAGGGGGGGTGATGGTGTGGGGTTGTTTGGTGGAGGGGGGGTGATGGTGTGGGGATGTTTGGCGGGGAGTGATGGTGTGGGGATGTTTGGCGGAGGGGGGGTGATGGTGTGGGGTTGTTTGGTGGAGGGGGGTGATGGTGTGGGGATGTTTGGCGAGGAGTGATGGTGTGGGGATGTTTGGCGGAGGGGGGGTGATGGTGTGGGGTTGTTTGGCGGAGGGGGGGTGATGGTGTGGGGTTGTTTGGTGGAGGGGGGGTGATGGTGTGGGGATGTTTGGCGGGGGTGATGGTGTGCGGATGTTTGGCGGGGGGTGATGGTGTGGGGATGTTTGGCGGGGGGGTGATGGTGTGGGGTTGTTTGGTGGGGGGGGTGATGGTGTGGGGATGTTTGGCGGGGGGGTAATGGTGTGGGGATGTTTGGTGGAGGGGGGGTGATGGTGTGGGGTTGTTTGGTGGGGGGGTGATGGTGTGGGATTGTTTGGTGGCGGGGGGGTGATGGTGTGGTGATGTTTGGCGGGGGGGTGATGGTGTGGGGATGTTTGGCGGAGGGGTGATGGTGTGGGGTTGTTTGGTGGGGGGGTGATGGTGTGGGGATGTTTGGCGGGGGGTGATGGTGTGGGGTTGTTTGGTGGCGGGGGGTGATGGTGTGGGGATGTTTGGCGGGGGGTGATGGTGTGGGGATGTTTGGCGGAGGGGTGATGGTGTGGGGTTGTTTGGCGGGGAGTGATGGTGTGGGGATGTTTGGTGGGGGGGGTGATGGTGTGGGGATGTTTGGTGGGGGGGTGATGGTGTGGGGTTGTTTGGCGGAGGGGGGGTGATGGTGTGGTGCTGTTTGGCGGGGGGGGTGATGGTGTGGGTTTGTTTGGCGGAGGGGTGATGGTGTGGTGATGTTTGGCGGGGGGTGATGGTGTGGGGTTGTTTGGTGGGGGGGTGATGGTGTGGGGATGTTTGGCGGAGGGGGGGTGATGGTGTGGGGATGTTTGGCGGGGGGTGATTGTGTGGGGATGTTTGGCGGGGGTTGATGGTGTGGGGATGTTTGGCGGGGGTGATGGTGTGGGGATGTTTGGCGGGGGGGTGATGGTGTGGGGTTGTTTGGCGGAGGGGTGATGGTGTGGTGATGTTTGGCGGGGGGTGATGGTGTGGGGTTGTTTGGCGGGGGGGTGATGGTGTGGGGTTGTTTGGCGGGGGGGGTGATGGTGTGGGGATGTTTGGCGGGGGGGTGATGGTGTGGGGATGTTTGGTGGGGGGGTGATGGTGTGGGGTTGTTTGGCGGAGGGGGGGTGATGGTGTGGGGATGTTTGGCGGGGGGGTGATGGTGTGGGGTTGTTTGGCGGGGGGGGTGATGGTGTGGGGATGTTTGGCGGGGGGGTGATGGTGTGGGGATGTTTGGTGAGGGGGTGATGGTGTGGGGTTGTTTGGCGGAGGGGGGGTGATGGTGTGGTGATGTTTGGCGGGGGGGGTGATGGTGTGAGGATGTTTGGTGGGGGGGTGATGGTGTGGGGTTGTTTGGCGGGGGGGGGTGATGGTGTGGGGTTGTTTGGCGGGGGGGTGATGGTGTGGGGATGTTTGGTGGGGGGGTGATGGTGTGGGGTTGTTTGGCGGAGGGGGGGTGATGGTGTGGGGATGTTTGGTGGGGGGGTGATGGTGTGGGGTTGTTTGGCGGAGGGGGGTGATGGTGTGGTGATGTTTGGCGGGGGGGGTGATGGTGTGAGGATGTTTGGTGGGGGGGTGATGGTGTGGGGTTGTTTGGCGGGGGGGGGTGATGGTGTGGGGTTGTTTGGCGGGGGGGTGATGGTGTGGGGATGTTTGGTGGGGGGGTGATGGTGTGGGGTTGTTTGGCGGAGGGGGGGTGATGGTGTGGGGATGTTTGGTGGGGGGGTGATGGTGTGGGGTTGTTTGGCGGAGGGGGGGTGATGGTGTGGTGATGTTTGGCGGGGGGGGTGATGGTGTGAGGATGTTTGGTGGGGGGGTGATGGTGTAGGGTTGTTTGGCGGGGGGGGTGATGGTGTGGGGTTGTTTGGCGGGGGGGTGATGGTGTGGGGTTGTTTGGCGGGGGGGGTGATGGTGTGGGGATGTTTGGCGGGGGGGTGATGGTGTGGGGATGTTTGGTGGGGGGGTGATGGTGTGGGGTTGTTTGGCGGAGGGGGGGTGATGGTGTGGGGATGTTTGGCGGGGGGGTGATGGTGTGGGGTTGTTTGGCGGGGGGGGGTGATGGTGTGGGGATGTTTGGCGGGGGGGTGATGGTGTGGGGATGTTTGGTGAGGGGGTGATGGTGTGGGGTTGTTTGGCGGAGGGGGGGTGATGGTGTGGTGATGTTTGGCGGGGGGGGTGATGGTGTGAGGATGTTTGGTGGGGGGGTGATGGTGTGGGGTTGTTTGGCGGGGGGGGGTGATGGTGTGGGGTTGTTTGGCGGGGGGGTGATGGTGTGGGGATGTTTGGTGGGGGGGTGATGGTGTGGGGTTGTTTGGCGGAGGGGGGTGATGGTGTGGGGTTGTTTGGCGGGGGGGGGTGATGGTGTGGGGTTGTTTGGCGGAGGGGGGGTGATGGTGTGGGGATGTTTGGTGGGGGGGTGATGGTGTGGGGTTGTTTGGCGGAGGGGGGTGATGGTGTGGGGTTGTTTGGCGGAGGGGGGTGATGGTGTGGGGTTGTTTGGTGGAGGGGGGGTGATGGTGTGGGGTTGTTTGGCGGGGGGGTGATGGTGTGGGGATGTTTGGCGGGGGGGTGATGGTGTGGGGATGTTTGGCGGGGGGGTGATGGTGTGGGGTTGTTTGGCGGAGGGGGGTGATGGTGTGGGGTTGTTTGGCGGAGGGGGGTGATGGTGTGGGGTTGTTTGGTGGAGGGGGGGTGATGGTGTGGGGTTGTTTGGCGGGGGGGTGATGGTGTGGGGATGTTTGGCGGGGGGGTGATGGTGTGGGGATGTTTGGCGGGGGGGTGATGGTGTGGGGTTGTTTGGCGGAGGGGGGTGATGGTGGGGCTCGGCCTCTTAGTTCCAGTGAAATTCCATATTAAACCCTCCGGATCAGGAATGGGATGTCATTAAAGTTCATGTGCATGTAAAGCCAGATGTCGCAAAACTTTTGGCAATATAGTGTATATGTGGTGAAGAGTCTGTCTGCAACACACTGCCGTTCCTCGAGCTCGCAACGCCATGGACACGGGTCGATTCCCAGAGAACGCATGATAAAAAGCATCAATGCTTTATGCCTCTCGTCTGAGCGGATGTCATTTATATAATGTTTTGTGTTTGTAAAGCAAAATAATGCTTTCGAATATTATAAATCATGAAAAACAGCTTAAACAATGACTTATAGACACACATCCCTGTCTGCGTGAATCAAGCCGTCATTAGTTCCTCGTTACGCTGAGAAGAACACACGGATATCGCAGAGGAAAATGATTCGCAACACAATGTGAATCCTCTGATTAGATTTGAGCTAATCCGCTGACTGCACTGTTCTCCGCTGAATCCTGTGGGGTCGCTGTGTCCAGTTTATATACGGCCTACGGGTAACACAGATCCAGGATCAGTCCGACTGTGGTCGTTCAGCCGCACTGGTTATGACGTGACGAGCAGCGAGTACAGGAAACACACTCCAGTTCCGGGTCGTGTGTGTGTGTGTGTGTGTGTGTGTGTGTGTGAGAGTGTGTGTGTGTGTCGAGCTTTATTTCTACAGCGCTTTATATAATACAGATCGTTTCAGAGAAGCTTTACTGGGATAACAGGGAAATAACAATCAATGATGCAAACTATAGTGTCACTATTCAGACCTTATCTGTCAGCCATATTAGTAATATTACTAAATATTGAGTGTACACACACACACACACACACACACACACACACACACACACACACACACACACACACTCAATGATCTGAATGCTCTTGTTCTGCTGGAGTGATTCACACACTGGCCTTCATTCACTCATTCTGAAATATTAAACACACACTTCATATCGCCTCGTTACATCACGTCCTGTGAGCCGGATAATAACCTGTTCATTTATTCACAAACTCTTCTATGACGAACATGTTTTAATATACATTACATTAATGATGTTCATAACTAAAGGGAAGGTTTTCTTCTAAGGCCATTTAATAACACCAATATCATCATGTGTAATCCACTGATCACTCTCAGCCTGAACATGAACACACAGATGATGCTCGAGCTCTGAGATTAGCGGGAGCATCTGATCGGCCTCACACACACTTACACACACACACACACACACTCACACTCACACTCACACTCACACTCACACACACTCACACACACTCTCACACACTCTCACACACACTCACACACACTCACTCACACTCACTCACACTCACACTCACTCACACTCACACACACTCACACACACTCTCACACACACTCACACACACTCACTCACACACACACACACTCACACACACTCTCACACACTCTCACACACACTCACACACACTCACACACACTCACACACACACACACACACACACTCACACTCACACACACACACACACACACACACACACACACACTCACACAGGTACAGATACACACACATTCATTCATACACTCACACACACTCACATACTTACACAGATACACACACATTCATTCACTCTCACACACACACACACACACACACACACACACACACACACACACACACACACACACACACTCACACACACTCACACTCACACACACTCACACACACTCACACAGACACAGACACAGATACACACACATTCATTCACTCTCTCACACACACACACACACACACACTTACACAAACACAGATACACTATCACACACATACACACACATACACACACACACACACACTTACACAAACACAGATACACTCTCTCACACACACACACACACACACACACACAGGGATTACTCTGCTCAGAGACACATCTGGGTCAGCTCTGAGTAATGGAGCCGCACATCTGGAGCTCAGTCAGTTTCTGCTCAGTTTTTATAATCCATCAGTGTTTCTGTGCAAAGAAACACACACACACACACACACACAGAGAGAGAGAGAGAGAGAGAGTGATGGGAAGAGTCTCACACTGCCTGTGCTTCGTCAACCCACTATCATGACGGGGGTGAAAGAAAACATTCAGGAATTCCTCAGGGAGAGTCGGATCCAGGAGGAAACGGGAAACACAAGAACTGAGTCAATCCAGTGATGCGGATCGAGCAACGACGAACACACACACCAGCAGACGCTTCATCCAGAGCAACGACGAACACACACACCAGCAGACGCTTCATCCAGAGCAACGACGAACACACACACCAGCAGACGCTTCATCCAGAGCAACGACGAACACACACACCAGCAGACGCTTCATCCAGAGCAACGACGAACACACACACCAGCAGACGCTTCATCCAGAGCAACGACGAACACACACACCAGCAGACGCTTCATCCAGAGCAACGACGAACACACACACCAGCAGACGCTTCATCCAGAGCAACGACGAACACACACACCAGCAGACGCTTCATCCAGAGCACCTTCTAAATCTCCTGAGCTGCAGGAGTGTGTGTGTGTGTGTGTGTGTGTGTGTGTGTGTGTGTGTGTGTGTGTGTGTGTGTGTGTGTGTGTGTGTGTGTGTGTGAGAACTCATCAGTCGTGAGAAGCTGTTCAAGACAAACACACACAGATGCACACAAACACACGACACAACGCTAACCGAAGCTCATGAACCGTGATCTTCTCTACAGTCGTTCTCCAGACACACACTCACTGTCAGACCTGACGCCTGTCTTCTGTGGGACACACACACTCACTGTCAGACCTGACGCCTGTCTTCTGTGGGACACACACACTCACTGTCAGACCTGACGCCTGTCTTCTGTGGGACACACACTAGATATCCGGAGCAAAACACATTTTGGACCCCATTGAGTTCAATGCTATAGGGCAGGGTTCACCAATCTCGGTCCTGGAGAGCCGCTGTCCTGCAGAGTTTAGCTCCAACCCCAATTAAACACACCTGAACCAGCTAATCAAGGTCTCACTAGGCATACTAGACACTTTCAAACAGGTGTTGGAGCTGAACTCTGCAGGACAGCGGCCCTCCAGGACCGAGATTGGTGAACCCTGCTATAGGGGGAAAAGCACTGAGACATTTCAAAACATCTTTTGTGTTTGACAGGTTTGAACGGCATGAGGGTGTGGAAGAGCATGTACGCCACATCAGGAAAACAATCATGCGTTGGTAAATCTTAATTATGACACAAATCGAAATTATGGCATAAAACTAAAAATGTAATTATGACATAAAAAGTCATGATTTCAACTTCCATCTCATACTTTTAACTTCTTATCTCATAATTAGGACTTTTTATGTCACAATTTCGACCTTATCTCATAATTTTGACTTTTGTTATTTTGATTTTTTTATGTCATAATTAAGATTTAGCAAAACATGGGATTCCATATGAAGGCGAGTAAATGATGACAGAATGATGATTTGACTTTCACATGTAAATATTAGACTGCACGAATATGATCTCCAGTGCCATATGTGTTAAAATCACTGTTTATATGATCAACACTGTTCCAGTGTGCTGTGGTAGACATGATGTCATACTGTCAAACTTCACTCACATCAGTAACCGCGACCAGCAGTGATGCAGGACATCAGTAAACAAACAAACAAACAGCTCACGCTCTCTCTCTCTCACACACACACACACACACACACACACACACACACAGCTCGTACCGGGGCACGCAGCTCGGAGAGGAGCGGTCGATGTCCCAGGTGGCGAAGAGGTTCATGGACACGGGCATGGCCCCGGAGAGCCCGGACCCTGAGAGCCCCGCGCCGGGCGCTGGACCCCCCGGAGCCCCCGGAGCCGCTGCAGGGAGAGCCGCTCCTCCTCCACCGCTGGCCGGGTTCAGGAAAGCGGCCCGAAGCCCTCCTCTCTCCAGCGCTGCCGCCATCATCCCTCAGCTCAAGCACACACTGCTCTCTCTCTCTCTCTGAGTCTCTGAGTCTCAGTCTATCTCTCTGCCGCGGCGCTGAGACTCTGAACGGACTCGGTCTGATTCTCCGGAGCACATGAGTCTCTGGGCGGAGCTTCTGCACACGCGCGTGCGCAATCTGACCTACAGGGGGCGCGCATCCTCATCGGACCTCAATACACACAATAATAAGAATAATAATGATAATAACAAATAATAAGAATAATAATTATTATTATTAAAATAAATGAATAACAATAGTAACATTAATAATAAGTTATAAGACTAGTTGGACCAGGGAGAGGACTAGTTAGACCAGGTAGAGGACTAGTTAGACTATGAAGAGGACTAGTTGGACTAGACCATGAAGAGGACTACCATGAAGAGGACTAGTTGGACCAGGAACATGACTAGTTAGACCATGAAGAGGACTAGTTGGACTAGGTAGAGGACTAGTTAGACCATGAAGAGGACTAGTTGGACTAGTTAGAGGACTACTTGGACCAGGTAGAGGTTAGACCATGAAGAGGACTAGTTGGACAAGGTAGAGGACTAGTTAGACTATGTAGAAGACTAGTTGGACCAGGTAGAGGACTAGTTAGACCAGGTAGAGGACTAGTTAGACCATGAAGAGGACTAGTTGGACTAGGAAGAGGACTAGTTAGACTATGAAGTGGACTACTTGGACCAGGTATAGTTAGACCAGGAAGAGGACTAGTTAGACTATGAAGAGGACTAGTTGGACCAGGAAGATGACTAGTTGTAGACACAGAAAATCTCACAGTAAAACAAGCAGCTGTGAAAAATATGATACACCAGTGTTTTGCCAGATGAGTTTATCTATGTATCATCTTTATGTCTCTTTCCTTTTATAACTGTAACATCCTTATATCTATTTTATAACTGTATATATATATTTTTTTTTCTTGCTTTTATTTTATGATTATTTTAATTCCTTTCTGTAAAACACTTTGAATTGCCATAGTGTATGAAATGTGAAATGTGTCTATATAAATCCAGGACCAGGAAGAGGACTAGTTTGACCAGGAAGAGGACTAGTTGACCAGGGAGAGGACTAGTTGGACCAGGAAGAGGACTAGTTGGACCAGGAAGAGGACTAGTTGGACCAGGAAGAGGACTAGTTGACCAGGGAGAGGACTAGTTGACCAGGGAGAGGACTAGTTGGACCAGGAAGAGGACTAGTTGGACCAGGAGAGGACTAGTTGGACCAGGAAGAGGACTAGATGGGTGAGAAAGAGGACTAGTTGGACCAGGGAGAGGACTAGTTTGACCAGGAAGAGGACTAGTTGACCAGGGAGAGGACTATTTGGACCTTTGTTTTATTTTGCACACTTCGAACCAAAGGCCATGTATGTTTGTCTGTTTGGTTTTGTTGCTCACTGACAGCAATTTCATATTTAATTGCTTATAAACCAGCAATTCTGTCTCTTACTGTTTTTTCTCAGTTGTAAACTCTATGAAGTATTGATGACTCCTTCACTTGATTGTGTCTCCATCTAGTGGAGAGCCTGGATCACAGCAGCTCATCAAATCATGTATTCATATGGATTCATGTAATGCTCCTGTTGTTAGTGTTTTATAGGTCAGTGTGTTATTATGAGTGACATGTATGTTTTCTGAACGAGAACTGTTGAGTGTTATGGTGGAACGAGCTTATTTTGAGACATTGTTTTGTTGGTCTGAGTGAGTTTTGGAGGTGAGATTAACTGTTGGTAATGCGGACTGAAGAGTTCTGAACATGTGGAAAAACTGTAATAGGTCACAACACAACTAACAGTAGTACAATAAAAATGCTATAAAAGTTTTTTTTTTTAATCAAAGTTTAACATTAGGAATTTAAGATGCATTGTTTCAAACAGTTAGACCAGCATATACTCACATCTGCTCATAAATGAGCTCAAGTTTTTGAATATGTTGGAGACAAATAACAATAAACCCATTTTCACCTGACATGCCAATGACACTTCAGAGAAGATGAAGAGCAGGAATGATTTATCAATCCAAACATAAAAATGGAACATTTAAAACAGTTTTCATGTTTTAAAATGTAGTTAAACAAAACAATAAAATACCAAATTAACAACTCATTTCAAATTTCATTTTTAAAAAGCTTTATTGGTTCTTCTCTGACAATATGAAGAGACTGTGAGGAGAAAGTAACAGTAAAAGTTGCACTTTGTTCCCATGATGGACAAAAACCATCAAAAGGAAAATAAAAGAAACAGGACTCTTTTGAAAACATAAAATTGTATTATTGAGTCCTAATGTGTTGGAAAATGGTAAACTTTATTAAGAGGAAGGTACATGTAGTTGTACAGCTAGGAGGAATTTATATAGGCCTATTGATATGGGATGGAAAAGAAACAAATCATTTATATATATATGAGGAAATGCTTTTAAACAATAGCTTTCAAAAAGCTGACGTCACCACTTAATACAGACAGTGACGTTTCGTTCTTGTCATTTAACGCTAATTCAATTTATTTATTTATTTTTTAATACTGTGTGAACAGTGACACTGACAGTGTGGCATTTGTTTGGAGTGAATCGTTAAACTAAAAAGCGGGATGGAAATGAATTATATAGATACACTGGATATTAATTTCTATAAAAGCAGCGGTATTTATTTGGACAGAAAGAGCGCTATTTCTCTTTACGTAGATCGACCCTCAAACGAGCCACTGTTGTCCTGTGTGGGCGTGGCTATAGCGACTAGAGCCACGCCTCCTCTATAAATGCGCGCGAGCAGCCGCTGATGCGGGAGATGATGATCGAGCCGCAAGTGAAACGCGTGTGTGACGCCCGTGTTCTGTAGAGTTCTGGACTAAACGCCCGTGTTCTGTAGAGTTCTGGACTAAACGCGTGTGTTCTGTAGAGTTCTGGACTAAACGCGTGTGTTCTGTAGAGTTCTGGACTAAACGCGTGTCTGACGCTCGTGTTCTGTAGAGTTCTGGACTAAACGCGTGTCTGACGCCCGTGTTCTGTAGAGTTCTGGACTAAACGCGTGTCTGACGCCCGTGTTCTGTAGAGTTCTGTAGAGTTCTGGACTAAACGCGTGTCGGACGCTCGCCTCTGATGAGCTCGCGACTCTGTCACAGGTAAGATCCCTCATTACCTCAGACTGATGTGTAGTTGTGTGTTGTGTAGTTTGACAGCTGTGTGTGTGTGTGATCGAGGGCACTCGCTAGTGTTCCTGTCTAGGCTACTCTACAGTGTTCAACACTCAGAGTTAGAGATGTTTTCATCAGCTCATGTTCAACCTGAGTCACTCTTCATCCTTCTGACTAGTCTATCGAAGGTTTACATCTATTTACATCTGTATCATCATCATCTTCATCTTCATCATCATCTCCATCACTGATGAAAGTTGATCTGTTCCTCAGAGCTTCTCTGAGGCCTTTCCTCTCTTTGATTCACTATAACTCAAACACACGTTCCTCTCAGGCTCTTCATCAACAGAGCATCATTAGTGAAGTTTAGCTTTATTGTTTCTAGTCCTTCATCTGTGATCTAATCTTCCATGTTGCTGATCAATATCCTGTATATACAGTACCAGTCAAAAGTTTGGAAACATTACTATTTTTAATGTTTTTGAAAGAAGTCTCTTATGCTCATCAAGCCTGCAGTTAAAAAAAAAAAAAAAACACACAAAAAAAAAACAGTAATATTATGAAATATTATTACAATTTAAAATAATGGTTCTCTTTTTTAATATATTTTAAAATGTAATTTATTTTTGTGATGCAAAGCTGAATTTTCATCAGCAAGTACTCCAGTCTTTGGTGTCTTATGATCCTTCAGAAATCACTCTAATATGATGATTTGATACTCAGTTATTATCAATGATGGAAACAGTTGTGCCGTTTAATATATTTTTTTGGAACACTTTTTTCAGGATTCATTGATGAGTAAAACGTTAACAGCATTTATTCATAAAAACAGCATTTATTCAAAATAAAAACATTTCTAACAATATAAATCGTTACCATCACCTTTTATCAATTTAACGCATCCTTGTTGAATTAAAGTACTAATTTCTTAAAAAAAAATAGTTATTGTTCCCAAACTTTTGAACGGTAGTGTATATTGTTACAAAAGATTTCTATTCTAAATAAATACAGTTCTTTTTAACTTTTTATTCATCAAATAATCCTGAAAAAAGTATCTCAGGTTATAAAAAAATATTAAGCAGCACAACTGTTTCCAACATTGATCATAAATCATCATATTAGAATGATTTCTGAAGGATCATAAGACACCAAAGACTGGAGTACTTGCTGATGAAAATTCAGCTTTGCATCACAAAAATAAATTAAATTTTAAAGTATATTAAAAAAGAGAACCATTATTTTAAATTGCAATAATATTTCATAATATTACTGTTTTTTTAGTTTTGTTTTTAGTTTTTGTTTTAACTGCAGGCTTGATGAGCATAAGAGACTTCTTTCAAAAACATTAAAAATAGTAATGTTTCCAAACGTTTGACTGGTACTGTATATAGACAGTCATTCCTGAGATGAGGGCAGTTCCTCAGACATGCTTGCTTTGACTAACAGAAAGGTCCGTCAGCTTAAGGGAACAACCGTGTTCTTCTTCAGATCTCAGATCAGTGTTAGTGTTGCGAACTTCAGTCATCAGCTCAAGTGGCATCAGTTCACAGTAATGGCCTTGGCAACACCCTAGCAACAGTTCATACAGCAGCGTACTATAGTAGATGTCCGTCTGAAGCCGAGGAGACGTTGGTTCAGTGATTATGAACAGATGCACTCTGGGTAATGGTGTGTCCAGGGTGATTACAAACAGATGCACTCTGGGTAATGGTGTGTCCAGGGTGATTATGAACAGATGCACTCTGGGTAATGGTGTGTCCAGGGTGATTATGAACAGATGCACTCTGGGTAATGGTGTGTCCAGGGTGATTATGAACAGATGCACTCTGGGTAATGGTGTGTCCAGGGTGATTATGAACAGATGCACTCTGGGTAATGGTGTGTCCACGGTGATTATGAACAGATGCACTCTGGGTAATGGTGTGTCCACGGTGATTATGAACAGATGCACTCTGGGTAATGGTGTGTTCGGAGCGTTCGGAGTCGGTGAGATGTTTAATGTTTCTGAAAGAGTCTAATGCAGTTATTAGATCAACATTTCTGAAATTATTATTATGTCTGTTGAATGTATTGTAAACTTCAGAATACAGCTGTGATCCGCACTCAAAATAACGCATGTTTCGGCTCGTCAGTGCGTTAGATAATTAACCCATCCATTTAAACAATTCATTATTTTGACATCATCAAGATTAGTGAATGTTGAACATTTGAGGTTTTCAAAATCACTGTCAGCTTCAATTAAATATGTTCAACAACAATTATCCACATACAGTATAATCTTTTAAAGCATATTAATCACATACACAAATAATTTAGATGAAACAAGAAATACTTTTCCCATATTTAAAAAAATGTAACAATTAGACAAACTAAAAATGCTTCTAAATCAGGGAACAGATCAAATACAGAGAGATAATGATTGAAGTCATCAGACATACATCGTCATTAATCAACATCCTAACAGAATATTTAATTTAACTTATAATATTTGAATATATAATACATTGATCCGTCAGTTCAGGGGTCGTGATGATTCTCCAGTGTGTGTGTGTGTGAGTGTGTGTGTGTGTGTGTGTGTGCGTGTGTGTGTGGGCGAGGACTTCATCATATAGAGGACTTATATCT
>NC_137142.1:35680716-35703216 GCF_949319135.1 Squalius cephalus
GTGCATGCTTTCATCACCAGCAGGGTGGATTATTGTAATGGACTCCTCACTGGCCTTCCCAAAAAGACCATAAGACAGTTGCAGCTCATACAGAACGCTGCCGCCAGGATTCTGAGCAGAACTAGAAAATATGAACATATCACACCAGTCCTCAGGTCTTTACACTGGCTCCCAGTTAAATTTAGGATTGATTTTAAAGTATTATTACTGATATATAAATCATTCAATGGCCTAGGACCTCAATACATTGCAGATATGCTCACTGAATATAAACCCAACAGATCACTCAGATCACTAGGATCATATCAGCTAGAAATACCAAGGGTTCACTCAAAGCATGGTGAATCTGCTTTTAGCTATTATGCCAGCCGCAGCTGGAACCAGCTTCCAGTGGAGATCAGACGTGCTCCTACAGTAGTCACATTCAAATCCAGACTCAAAACACATCTGTTTAGCTGTGCATTTACTGAATGAGCACTGTGCCAATGTTCGTCCGACTGTTTGTACTGTACTGTATTTTTATTTTTTTTATTTTTCTTAACTGTTTTAATTAGTCTTATTTCTTTTTATTATTTTAATTTCTTTTATGTAAAGCACTTTGAATTGCCATTGTGTATGAAATGTGCTATATAAATAAACTTGCCTTGCCTTGCCTTGCCTATACGCTAAACACACACACTATCCCCTATACGCTAAACACACACACTATCCCCTATACCCTAAACACACACACTATCCCCTATACGCTAAACACACACACTATCCCCTATACCCTAAACACACACACTATCCCCTATACCCTAAACACACACACTATCCCCTATACCCTAAACACAAACAATATCCCCTATACCCTAAACACACACACTATCCCCTATACGCTAAACACACACACTATCCCCTATACGCTAAACACACACACTATCCCCTATACGCTAAACACACACACTATCCCCTATACCCTAAACACACACTATCCCCTATACCCTAAACACACACACTATCTCCTATACGCTAAACACACACACTATCCCCTATACCCTAAACACACACACTATCCCCTATACGCTAAACACACACACTATCCCCTATACGCTAAACACACACACTATCCCCTATACGCTAAACACACACACTATCCCCTATACGCTAAACACACACACTATCCCCTATACCCTAAACACACACACTATCCCCTATACGCTAAACACACACTATCTCCTATACGCTAAACACACACACTATCTCCTATACGCTAAACACACACACTATCCCCTATACGCTAAACACACACACTATCCCCTATACCCTAAACACACACACTATCCCCTATACGCTAAACACACACACTATCCCCTATACGCTAAACACACACACTATCCCCTATACCCTAAACACACACACTATCCCCTATACGCTAAACACACACACTATCCCCTATACGCTAAACACACACTATCCCCTATACCCTAAACACACACACTATCCCCTATACGCTAAACACACACACTATCCCCTATACCCTAAACACACACACTATCCCCTATACGCTAAACACACACACTATCCCCTATACCCTAAACACACACACTATCCCCTATACCCTAAACACACACACTATCTCCTATACGCTAAACACACACACTATCCCCTATACCCTAAACACACACACTATCCCCTATACGCTAAACACACACACTATCTCCTATACGCTAAACACACACTATCCCCTATACCCTAAACACACACACTATCTCCTATACGCTAAACACACACACTATCCCCTATACGCTAAACACACACACTATCCCCTATACGCTAAACACACACACTATCCCCTATACCCTAAACACACACACTATCCCCTATACGCTAAACACACACACTATCCCCTATACGCTAAACACACACACTATCCCCTATACGCTAAACACACACACTATCTCCTATACGCTAAACACACACTATCCCCTATACCCTAAACACACACACTATCTCCTATACGCTAAACACACACACTATCCCCTATACGCTAAACACACACACTATCCCCTATACGCTAAACACACACACTATCCCCTATACCCTAAACACACACACTATCCCCTATACGCTAAACACACACACTATCCCCTATACGCTAAACACACACACTATCCCCTATACGCTAAACACACACACTATCCCCTATACGCTAAACACACACACTATCCCCTATACGCTAAACACACACACTATCCCCTATACGCTAAACACACACACTATCCCCTATACGCTAAACACACACACTATCTCCTATACGCTAAACACACACACTATCCCCTATACGCTAAACACACACACTATCCCCTATACCCTAAACACACACACTATCCCCTATACGCTAAACACACACACTATCCCCTATACGCTAAACACACACACTATCCCCTATACGCTAAACACACACACTATCCCCTATACGCTAAACACACACACTATCCCCTATACGCTAAACACACACACTATCTCCTATACGCTAAACACACACACTATCTCCTATACGCTAAACACACACACTATCTCCTATACGCTAAACACACACACTATCCCCTATACGCTAAACACACACACTATCCCCTATACCCTAAACACACACACTATCCCCTATACGCTAAACACACACACTATCCCCTATACCCTAAACACACACACTATCCCCTATACGCTAAACACACACTATCTCCTATACGCTAAACACACACTATCTCCTATACGCTAAACACACACACTATCCCCTATACGCTAAACACACACACTATCCCCTATACCCTAAACACACACACTATCCCCTATACGCTAAACACACACTATCTCCTATACGCTAAACACACACACTATCCCCTATACGCTAAACACACACACTATCCCCTATACGCTAAACACACACACTATCCCCTATACCCTAAACACACACACTATCCCCTATACGCTAAACACACACTATCTCCTATACGCTAAACACACACACTATCTCCTATACGCTAAACACACACACTATCCCCTATACGCTAAACACACACACTATCCCCTATACGCTAAACACACACACTATCCACACACTATCCCCTATACGCTAAACACACACACTATCCCCTATACGCTAAACACACACATTATCCCCTATACCCTAAACACACACACTATCTCCTATACGCTAAACACACACACTATCCCCTATACCCTAAACACACACACTATCCCCTATACGCTAAACACACACACTATCTCCAATACGCTAAACACACACTATCCCCTATACCCTAAACACACACACTATCTCCAATACGCTAAACACACACTATCCCCTATACCCTAAACACACACACTATCTCCTATACGCTAAACACACACTATCCCCTATACCCTAAACACACACACTATCCCCTATACGCTAAACACACACACTATCCCCTATACGCTAAACACACACACTATCCCCTATACGCTAAACACACACACTATCACCTATACCCTAAACACACACACTATCCCCTATACGCTAAACACACACACTATCCCCTATACCCTAAACACACACACTATCCCCTATACCCTAAACACACACACTATCCCCTATACGCTAAACACACACACTATCCCCTATACCCTAAACACACACACTATCCCCTATACCCTAAACACACACACTATCCCCTATACCCTAAACACACACACTATCCCCTATACGCTAAACACACACACTATCTCCTATACGCTAAACACACACACTATCCCCTATACGCTAAACACACACACTATCCCCTATACGCTAAACACACACACTATCTCCAATACGCTAAACACACACACTATCCCCTATACCCTAAACACACACACTATCCCCTATACCCTAAACACACACACTATCCCCTATACCCTAAACACACACACTATCTCCTATACGCTAAACACACACTATCCCCTATACCCTAAACACACACACTATCCCCTATACCCTAAACACACACACTATCTCCTATACGCTAAACACACACTATCCCCTATACGCTAAACACACACTATCTCCTATACGCTAAACACACACACTATCTCCTATACGCTAAACACACACACTATCCCCTATACGCTAAACACACACACTATCCCCTATACGCTAAACACACACACTATCCCCTATACGCTAAACACACACTATCCCCTATACCCTAAACACACACACTATCCCCTATACCCTAAACACACACACTATCCCCTATACGCTAAACACACACACTATCCCCTATACGCTAAACACACACACTATCCCCTATACGCTAAACACACACACTATCCCCTATACGCTAAACACACACACTATCTCCAATACGCTAAACACACACACTATCCCCTATACCCTAAACACACACACTATCCCCTATACGCTAAACACACACACTATCCCCTATACGCTAAACACACACACTATCCCCTATACGCTAAACACACACACTATCCCCTATACGCTAAACACACACACTATCTCCAATACGCTAAACACGCACACTATCCCCTATACGCTAAACACACACTATCCCCTATACGCTAAACACACACACTATCCCCTATACCCTAAACACACACACTATCTCCTATACGCTATCTCCTATACGCTAAACAGACACACTATCTCCTATACGCTAAACACACACACTATCCCCTATACGCTAAACACACACTATCCCCTATACCCTAAACACACACACTATCCCCTATACCCTAAACACACACACTATCCCCTATACGCTAAACACACACACTATCCCCTATACACTAAACTCACACACTATCCCCTATACGCTAAACACACACACTATCCCCTATACCCTAAACACACACACTATCCCCTATACGCTAAACACACACACTATCCCCTATACGCTAAACTCACACACTATCCCCTATACGCTAAACACACACACTATCCCCTATACCCTAAACACACACACTATCCCCTATACGCTAAACACACACACTATCCCCTATACGCTAAACTCACACACTATCCCCTATACGCTAAACACACACACTATCCCCTATACCCTAAACACACACACTATCCCCTATACGCTAAACACACACACTATCTCCTATACGCTAAACACACACACTATCCCCTATACGCTAAACACACACACTATCCCCTATACCCTAAACACACACTATCTCCAATACGCTAAACACACACACTATCCCCTATACCCTAAACACACACACTATCTCCTATACGCTAAACACACACACTATCCCCTATACCCTAAACACACACTATCTCCTATACGCTAAACACACACACTATCCCCTATACGCTAAACACACACACTATCCCCTATACCCTAAACACACACACTATCCCCTATACGCTAAACACACACACTATCCCCTATACGCTAAACACACACACTATCCCCTATACCCTAAACACACACACTATCCCCTATACGCTAAACACACACACTATCCCCTATACGCTAAACACACACACTATCCCCTATACGCTAAACACACACACTATCCCCTATACGCTAAACACACACACTATCCCCTATTCGCTAAACACACACACTATCCCCTATACGCTAAACACACACACTATCCCCTATACCCTAAACACACACACTATCCCCTATACGCTAAACACACACACTATCCCCTATACGCTAAACACACACACTATCCCCTATACGCTAAACACACACACTATCCCCTATACCCTAAACACACACTATCTCCAATACCCTAAACACACACACTATCCCCTATACGCTAAACACACACACTATCCCCTATACGCTAAACACACACACTATCCCCTATACCCTAAACACACACACTATCCCCTATACGCTAAACACACACACTATCCCCTATACCCTAAACACACACACTATCCCCTATACGCTAAACACACACACTATCCCCTATACGCTAAACACACACACTATCCCCTATACCCTAAACACACACACTATCCCCTATACGCTAAACACACACACTATCCCCTATACCCTAAACACACACACTATCCCCTATACGCTAAACACACACACTATCCCCTATACGCTAAACACACACACTATCCCCTATACGCTAAACACACACACTATCCCCTATACGCTAAACACACACACTATCCCCTATACGCTAAACACACACACTATCCCCTATACGCTAAACACACACACTATCCCCTATACGCTAAACACACACACTATCCCCTATACGCTAAACACACACACTATCCCCTATACCCTAAACACACACTATCTCCAATACCCTAAACACACACACTATCCCCTATACGCTAAACACACACACTATCCCCTATACGCTAAACACACACACTATCCCCTATACCCTAAACACACACACTATCCCCTATACGCTAAACACACACACTATCCCCTATACCCTAAACACACACACTATCCCCTATACGCTAAACACACACACTATCCCCTATACGCTAAACACACACACTATCCCCTATACCCTAAACACACACACTATCCCCTATACGCTAAACACACACACTATCCCCTATACCCTAAACACACACACTATCCCCTATACGCTAAACACACACACTATCCCCTATACGCTAAACACACACACTATCCCCTATACGCTAAACACACACACTATCCCCTATACGCTAAACACACACACTATCCCCTATACGCTAAACACACACACTATCCCCTATACGCTAAACACACACACTATCCCCTATACCCTAAACACACACACTATCCCCTATACCCTAAACACACACACTATCCCCTATACCCTAAACACACACTATCTCCAATACGCTAAACACACACACTATCTCCAATACCGCTTCGGAGCGTATCCCATCATGCATTATGTTCGGGAACTCGTGCCCTGAAATCACGAGATGTCGAGGAATACATTCCACTGTAATATAAGTGAATTAGAAACATGTAAATTGTTAGTGAAAACACAGTGTTGCACATGTTATTGGTGCAGAGATGAGTCTGGTGTGTGTGTGTGTGTGTGTGTTTGTGTGTGTGATTGGTGCATAGATGAGTCTGGTGTGTGTGTGTGTGTGTGTGATTGGTGCATAGATGAGTCTGGTGTGTGTGTGTGATTGGTGCAGAGATTAGTCTGGTGTGTGTGATTGGTGCATAGATTAGTCTGGTGTGTGTGTGTGATTGGTGCATAGATGAGTCTGGTGTGTGTGTGTGATTGGTGCAGAGATGAGTCGTGTGTGTGTGTGTGATTGGTGCATAGATGAGTCTGGTGTGTGTGTGTGATTGGTGCAGAGATGAGTCTGGTGTGTGTGTGTGTGTGTGTGTGATTGGTGCATAGATGAGTCTGGTGTGTGATTGGTGCAGAGATGAGTCTGGTGTGTGTGTGTGTGTGTGATTGGTGCATAGATGAGTCTGGTGTGTGTGTGTGATTGGTGCAGAGATGAGTCTGGTGTGTGTGTGTGTGTGTGTGTGATTGGTGCATAGATGAGTCTGGTGTGTGTGTGTGATTGGTGCAGAGATGAGTCTGGTGTGTGTGTGTGTGATTGGTGCAGAGATGAGTCTGGTGTGTGTGTGTGTGCGCGCCTGCTTTTATCACTTAATTAAAGCAGCACAATCTTAAATGTGTGTCTTCTGTTAGTTACAGCAACTACTGAACAGACATGTAGACCAGTGGTTCTCAACTCCAGTCCTCGGGACCCGTTGCTCTGCACATTTTGTATGTCTCTCTTATCTGACACACTCAGTTCAGTTCATGGAGTCTCTCTTAACGAGCTGATGATCTGATTCAGGTGTGTTAAATAAGGGAGACATACAAAATGTGCAGAGCAGCGGGTCCCGAGGACTGGAGTTGAGAACCACTGATGTAGACGTTTATTTTAAAATGTAAAGTATTGAAAATATAATAAATAAAAGCTCTAAACACCTGCATTTTTGCAAAACTATAAGTGTGTAAAACTATAAGTGTGTAAAACTATAAGTGTGTAAAACTATAAGTGTGTAAAACTATAAGTGTGTAAAACTATAAGTGTGTAAAACTATAAGTGTGTAAAACTATAAGTGTGTCGCATCGAGTAATCAGAAGCTCTACACACACCTGCAGTGTTTACGCCTAGTAGAACACTTGAGCCAAACAGAGGAAATACGTCATACAAGTAGACGAGAGTAAAGACTGCAAGTGTGTGTGTTTGGAGAAGGTAAAACTGATGTTCTGTGTGTGTGTGTGTGTGTGTGTGTGTGTGTGTGTAACAGATCTTCCCGGACCCGTCGGACTTCGAGCGCTGCTGTAAACTGAAGGACCGGCTGCCGTCGATCGTGGTGGAGCCGACCGAAGGAGAAGTGGAGAGCGGAGAACTGCGATGGCCTGAGGAGATCCTGGAGAACCTGGAGAACGAGGAAGAGGAGGAGGAGGAAGAGCAGAACTCTCAGCATTAGAGACACACACACACACACACACGCACACACACACGCGATTCGCTGGATTGAGATCCTGGAGAACGAGGAAGATGAAGAAGAAGAGCAGAACTCTCAGCGTTAGAGAGATCACACACACACACACACACACACACACACACATGAGATTATTGACTGATTATTGACATCATCTGATGATGATGATAGTCTGTCCTGACATTTACACGCTTCTCTTTACAACACACAGATCTTCTTCCAATAAGAGCAGTGCCAATAATGGCATGTAGATTTTACTGTAAATATTCTCAGTTCTAGATGAATTACCGGTAAGAAGCCTTTTGTTTTTTCTTAATTTTTCTTCTTTTTTATTAGGTTTTACATAAACGGAACCATTAACAATAATACGATGTGTTGAAACAAGACTTCACACTGCCCTCCAGAAGGTTAGAAGTACAAGTCATACTTGTTGTTTTAATGCATAAAGACATGAAGGCATGTAAACACATGAAAACATAAACGTGAAAATTAATCATAAAAAAATTAAATAAAATAAACTTAATAAGAATGCATACAAATTATACCTACCTACACACACACACACTAGATGAGTTACGGTGAGAAGAGTTTGTTATCCGCATCATCAGCTGTGTGTGTGTTCATGTAATGATAATCTGCACATCATGTGACCGCAGAAGTGACCCGTCTCCTGGTGTTATGGGGTTTAGATCCGCCTGTGTTTGTCTCCATGTCGCACACACACACACATATATATAGATGTGTTTGATCACTTCTGTCCCTCCTCATGAAGACTCAGGGAGTTTCTCTCGCTCTGTGTGTACGCCTCTTTCTCTCTGTGACTCACAGAAGCTGTAAATAAACCTGTGCTTTCCAAACCAGTGTTTCCTGAGCCTCTTTCACACTCTTAAAGTCCCCAACAAATCCTTGTTGTTTTGTTACTGAAATATTGCAGTGTTTATTCTAAATGATTTATAGGTGCACATCATCATTATTGTGCAAATAATTTTGAATGAGAATAAGTTCCTCTTGCAGCATCTCTTCTCTGATGACGAGGGCGGGGCTTTAACCTGTCACTCACATGAGATCAGCCAATAGCAAACCACAATCATCCAATCTCCCCACAGACACAGTCAAGCCCCGCCCACATCTGTTCTTGTTCCTGAAGCGTTTCACTCGAATTACGTCACTATAGAGGAGAAAAGACCCGCGCAACTTCCCTTTTAATAACCCTTTATTTTAGTCGCTTTGAGAATGTGAACATCTCTCAGTGTTTACGAGATGCTCGGAGAACGTCTATCCTGATCGCAGCACAAAGGCTTTAGACGTGACTTCCTACAGAACATGTGCATGTGTGTGTTGTGAGCTGTCTATGGCTGTTAGTGTGTGTTGTGAGTGTGAGTATGCATGTGTGTGTTGTGAGTGTGCATGTGTGTGCTGTGAGCTGTCTATGGCTGTGAGTGTGTGTTGTGAGTGTGCATGTGTGTGTTGTGAGTGTGAGTGTGCATGTGTGTGCTGTGAGCTGTCTATGGCTGTGAGTGTGTGTTGTGAGTGTGCATGTGTGTGCTGTCATGAGTGTGTGAGTGCATGTGAGTGTGCATGTGTGTGTTGTGAGAGTGCATGTGTGTGTTGTGAGTGTGCATGTGTGTGTTGTGAGAGTGCATGTGTGTGCTGTGAGCTGTCTATGGCTGTGAGTGTGTGTTGTGAGTGTGCATGTGTGTGTTGTGAGTGTGAGTGTGTGTTGTGAGTGTGCATGTGTGTGCTGTGAGCTGTCTATGGCTGTGAGTGTGTGTTGTGAGAGTGCATGTGTGTGTTGTGAGTGTGCATGTGTGTGTTGTGAGAGTGCATGTGTGTGCTGTCATGAGTGTGTGAGTGTGCATGTGTGTGTTGTCGTGAGTGTGTGAGTGTGCATGTGTGTTGTGAGAGTGCATGTGTGTGTTGTCATGAGTGTGCATGTGTGTGTTGTGAGAGTGCATGTGTGTGCTGTCATGAGTGTGTGAGTGTGCATGTGTGTGTTGTGAGAGTGCATGTGTGTTGTGAGAGTGCATGTGTGTGTTGTATGCATGTGTGTGTTGTGAGTGTGCATGTGTGTGTTGTATGCATGTGTGTGTTGTGAGAGTGCATGTGTGTGCTGTCATGAGTGTGTGAGTGTGCATGTGTGTTGTGAGAGTGCATGTGTGTGTTGTCATGAGTGTGCATGTGTGTGTTGTGAGTGTGCACGTGTGTGTTGTGAGTGTGCATGTGTGTTGTGAGTGTGTGTGTTGTGCATGTGTGTGTTGTGAGTGTGCATGTGTGTTGTGAGTGTGCGTGTGTTGTGAGTGTGCATGTGTGTGTTGTGAGTGTGCGTGTGTGTTGTGAGTGTGCATGTGTGTGTTGTGAGTGTGCGTGTGTGTTGTGAGTGTGCATGTGTGTGTTGTGAGTGTGCGTGTGTGTTGTGAGTGTGTTGTGAGTGTGCACGTACTGTATTTAGTCGCATAAACCGCACATGTCTTCCTGTCTCCACAAGCTCACCTCTAAACTAGCACACACACACACACACACACACACACACACACACACACACACTTCCTCTCCTGAGCTCAGCTCTCTCTGCTGAACGACTGTGGGTTATTTATCAAACTCAGTTCGTAACCCGTAGCGAGCGCATCTCCAACACACTGGAGCTCTGCTAAATGAAAACATGAAAACATCTCTGCATGTGTGTGTGTGTGTGTGTGTGTGTGTGTGTGTTTCTGTGGTCGGCCTTCGGTCTCTGCAAAGGCAAACACATCTGTTGTGCATTAGCCTACCTGTCAATCATCTTTCACAGTTAATATCCTGCACATGTGTTAGCATAATGATGCATTTAATAGTTAATGTCTCTTTATAATAGTCCAGTGTTGCAGAGGAAGTATAACGCAGAGAACATTCAGTATTTCTCATCAGATTAGACACTCACTCTAAACCTGAGTCTGTCTCACACACATCCGCCATGTTTGTAGTTGTGTTATTCGTGTTTGTAGTTCTAATGAAATCCTCGACCAGCACGCAGTGGCAGCTCTGGGATCCTCACTCATCTACAGTTCGGGAAACACTAATAGTGAGTGTGTGTGAGTGTGTGTGTGTGTGTGTGTGTGTGTGTGTGTGTGTGTGTGTGTGTGTGTGTGTGTGTGTGCAGATTGGGACGCGTTGATGATTTCTGAAGATCTGCAGGTCACACAGAGCCTTGAGTTGAGCTGTGATTCTCCCATAGAGCCACTGTCACTGACCGGCTGTGAGGTGAGGTCACGGGGTCAGAGGTCAGGAGTCAGGACAGGTGATGTTCCCACCAGTTGACACACACACACACACGTCAGAGTCCATGTTTCATCTGAATCCACAGCTGACGATTCCTACAGTTTCTCTACCTCTTTAACACACTACAGTTGTGTGTATGTGTGTGTGTGTGTGTGTGTGTGTGTGTGTGTGTGTGAGAGAGAGAGAGAGAGAGAGTGAGTGTGAGTGAGTGTGAGAATGTGTGTGTGTCACTGTCCAGGTCACTGATATCTATTTTGTCCCATTCTTGAAATTCTTTCCAGTGGAAACAATCTGGCACTGATGCTTGAACTCTCTCTCTCACTCACACACACACACACACACACACACACACACACACACACACACACACACACACACACACAAACTCTCTCTCTCTCTCTCTCTCTCTCTCTCACACACACACACACACACACACACACACACAAACTCTCTCTCTCTCTCTCACACACTCACACACACACACACACACACACTCACTCACTCACTCACTCACTCACTCTCTCTCTCTCTCTCTCAGAGCACAGTTCAGAGCAAAGGGAGATATTTGCTTTTACAGAAATCGCTTTTTAAGGACGACAACAAACGGCTGGTAGAGACTACACCACATTCCTCCCGGGTTAGTGACATCACCAACCCTAAAATTTACATAAACCCCGCCCCCTGAACACGATTTATAGATTATCAAGACAGAATATGCTAATCAATGACTAGAAGATAACTACACATCAGCTTCATAAACTCATCAACTAACCGTTCAGAAATGTCCTGTTGCTTCTACATGTTGTCTCTTCTTCTCGAGTCTCTCCATCATTGTCTGACTCCGGTTTGAACATAAAAGGCTAAAAGTTTTTTACATTTTCAGTGCATGTGTGTGTGAGGTAAAAGGACGCTGTTGTAGCTCCGCCCCCTGTGCCGGGAGCAGAAGCTCATTTGCATTTAAAGGGACAGACACAAAACGGTGCGTCTTTGCTCACCCTCAAAAAGTGACAATTTAACATGCGATATAAAAATATCTGTGGGGAATTTAGAGCTAAAACTTCACACACACACTCTGGGGACATCAGAGACTTACTTTACATCTTGTGAAAAGGGCATTATAGTTATTGTGTCAATAAATTGGCCAATGACACCAAAATAAAAGGTGTTTTTGTCATCGTGTGAAACACTGGTCAAAATGTTTAGATGTTTTTTTTCACGATGGAAATATTTGTTACAAATGTCATGTTTCTACTCTTTCTACTCGTTTCCAAACTCGATGGGTTGATGATTGGAAAGAAGCTGTTCATTTCATTCCATTTGTCAATTTAGCGAACATAACAAACATTCCATGTCATAGATATTTATGAAATATTTTGCATGTGATGTCTCACATGATGAAAAAAATGTGTTGTAAAAAGAGAATCAACTCATCAGTGTATTTAGTCATCGTGCAAATTGTAGACAATCGTACTCTTTTGCACACGTGTCAAAACACATGCAATTTGCGTAAATCAATAGGAAATTCAAATCTGATGTTCAGAGATCTGAACTTATTGTTTTGAGGGGGGGGGGGGGAAGTCTTATTGGAGAATTCAATTGAGCCAAAGAGAAAAACTGTAATATATATTATATTATAGCGCCATTCTAATGTCATAGAACTTGGTAAGCATTATAAAGCAAACAGATTTACATGAAAACTTTAAGGAGTGAGAGCGGAAAATCACGGCTAGAACGGACTCGAGCTGTGTGTTCGGCGGGTGCGCGAGTGGGCGGAGCTAGTCTGTGATTGGTCAGATGAGCAGCGTGTCGTCACTCGTCAGAGGCGGAAGTTCAGAGGTCGTGCAAAATCACGGATGTCACTGTAAACATCGCGTTTACATCGCATTTACTGTATTTACTGTGTTTACTGTGTTTGATCTGATCTGAACTGGAGAACTGTGGGTGCTGTGCTTTACTGAAGGGGATTGAATGTCTTCACGGCTGATATTTACCAACACAGTTACTCTTCCTGCAAACGTTAAGCGCTGAAGTGAGTAAATAAATGACACACACACACACACACACACACACACACACACACACACACACACACACACACACACACACACACACACACACACACGAGTATTGTAGTTAATAGTTAATAGTTATTTTGCTGCTTTAATGATCGTGTGACAGATGATGGTCACTGCTATATGATCCATTCATCAACAAGTGTGAGCTTCATAGCCCTTCATAAGCCGTTATAACCCTTTATAAGCCTTCATAGGTCTTGGTCTGCTGTTTAATATGGTGGGTTTTCATTGAAACACAAACTGCTGTGTCACGTGTGTGTCTGTCAATCAGGCTGTTTTATGGATTCATCCATATATCATATAATATATCCATATATATAAGCTGATCATGACTCTGTGCTCGATCTGGTTCAGCATTGATGATCCAGACTGTAGTTTATGATGTTGTACAGTATTATTCTCATCTGGTCTGTGTTCTGGGCCTCTGTAATATAAAGAATATAATATCAGCGGCATTAAAGGCCACTTAAACCGACTACTCTTGTTTCTTAACACACTTAAGTACACTTGTTTCAAATTAATCAATTTATTAATCAATTAATCAAATTAATCAATTTTTTCAATTAATCAAATTAATCAAATTAATAGTATTTTAATAAGAAATATTTTGCCATGCTTTAGAGATGTGCACTTGTTTTGATGTGTTGACTAACGTACATGATTAGTGTTATTGTTTGTATCTGTAGTGTTATTGACATTTAAAGTTAATATATTTAAACTCTACTAAATTGCTTCATTACATTTTTATATGAAAGCCTGATTACAAAAACAAAAGTCTCACCGTTAAAAGCCACGTCCCAAACACACATTTATAATGTTCTCTTTATAATTATATGTAGGCTATATGACTGAACTGAAGAGATGATTAACTGTAGTGTTATTTAAAGTTAATATATTTAAACTCTACTAAATTGCTTCATTACAAATGTCTAATTACAAATATGTTTACAAGTTTAAATCGAAATGACACTAAAGTATTATTTGACCATAAATGCTAGTCAGGACATTCGGGACACTTCAGTCATATTTATTTCACAAGACAATATTAATTAAATGACTTATTTGATTATTTGCTGATTTGTTGCTGTATCTGATGCCTGTGAATATGATTCTGCACTTTTTCATCCTGCTGAAATATTCATGATTTATTTCTTGGTTAAAAGTGTCTCATATAGGAAGATGTGTTAGGGCTGTGCCGGTAAACTTGGCAACCGCGCCACCGCAGTGGCTGAGTAGTACCGGCGGTGGTTCGCCAGAAAAAAAAATGTGTATGTGAATGCTGTTTTACATTAATATTATGACACACAAAGCTTTGTTTACAAAATAAATAATAGCTTAGCAATTAAATGTTACATCGCAGCCATGGAAAATTCATGACGAATGAGAGAGTTGTGCATGAGCCAATAAATTTAAACTTTGTCGGCTTTGAATTCTGGTTTGCGATCTGGTCACCCGATTATCAGCGAATTTTAAAATATTCCATTAGTTATTCCATATAGAAAGCTTTAATTGTCTACTTTTAAACAAAACAATTCAAAGCGAAAATAAACCGACTAGCATATGCATGTAATCCGTATGAAGTGTGCATTTCTCTCTCGCGCGTTCACTGCGAAGATGACGAGTCAGCATCGCCAACTTCTTCTTTGCAGCCGACACTGACAAAAAAAAAAAAAAAAAATTCAAATGTCTCCTGGCTATATTTGACACGTTCATAATCATTACCTTTGCCGGTTCTTTGTGACAGCTGTTACTGGCAGCGCCACCCTCCGGTTACATGAACCACCGCATCAGCGCCAGAACATGGAGATGTTATTTTAGAGAATAATCGCACAACCTATTCGATATTCTATAATTAAATCAACTCATCGAATATTCAAAAATCGTGACTCATCCCTGCATGGAATCTCGTTTCTTTTCCCATATCTTCACTCGCGTCTCACCCATTTCCGAAGGGGATTATAAACGTTTCTTCCTTTGTTCGCTTTTAATTAGGTCTATTATTTTCGTAAAGTAGAAAAAATGCTGTAGGACAGATAGCCTACATTTTTACTTGTACGTCAAATTCTTTTTAACACAGTTTGTGCTTGTTATTAGACATATGGTAATTGGTAAGGCGCGTCAAGTTCATTCGTGAAGCGCGTTCACACGCGCGGGTGATTTTAGTTTGGCTTTCTCTGGCAGCGCGATATCAAACATAGCCTAAACGTCTTGCCCTTGTGGAAGATTAAAGTCGCTCTTCATACCTTTTACAACAAGTACAAAACATGAAGATATCAGGAAAGAGATCGATGGTCTCTCCCGCTCGTGTCCCTCTCAGAGCGCAGAGCGGTGGGCTTCATCACGCGTCTCTGTGCGGAAACATTACACGAGAGTGTTTTTTTAAATTAGATTCAACTTTGTTATATTATGTAAGTTACCAGTATTAACTGATATTTATTTCAATGCTTTACACTTTACAGGCTTTAGTGTGTTGTTTCTTTGTTTTTTTAATTTATTTCAAAACAACCCCTATCCACCGCAACACCGCCTCAGTTACTGCCACCGTCACAGCCCTAGTGTTGGGTTAGATTTCTCAATAATCATGATTGAATCTGTAGAGTTGTTCCCTTCCAATGGTTCAGCGTCTCTTCAAATGTTTCGCAATTGGCAATTCACAATTAATTACACGTATGAAAGTTCACTTGGCAGTGTTCGCTACTGTGCGATCCTTGAGAAGTGTCATATAGTAGATCTGTGAGAGAAGAAACAGACCTGATCAGAAACACAGCACTGATCTCCCTGCTAATCTTCTCTAATGTCTTTAAATCCCAAGCTTGTTGTCCGGCTAGCATTGATGCTAGTGCCGCAGAACCGTATTCCTGATGCTTTGGCCGATGGATCATATTTTCACTAACCCTCTTTGAGAACTGCTCCGCACAGACCGACTGATATCAGTCCTTCATTACACTGAACACTCATGAGATATTTCATATTCCTGTGACACAGAATAGAGTTAGATCTAAATCTGGAGGCAAACACTGAGCTCTGGTTCCACAGACTGGGTTTAGATTAACCCGGGATTAGGCCTTAGATATTTAAGGTTAAGCTTTTATAAACATGCCTAGGGACGCACCGATATTAACATTTTGGCCGATACCGATAATTCTTTACATTTGAAAGCCGATAACCGATATATTGGCCAATAAATCTGAATCCAAAATGTTATATTATATTTGAGAGCCTGATTACAGAAACACAAGTCTCACCGGTAAAAGCCACGACCCAAACACACATTTATGATGTTCTCATTATGATTCTATGATGCTTTCAGTTAAAACAGCTCAAACATGCACTTTAGTCTGGACTAGATTAAGCCTGGTTTGAGGAACCGGGTGTGAGAGACTGAAGCGAGTCTCTGGTGAAGAGTACACACACACACACACACACACACACACATCTGTGGGCCAGTGAAGCGATGATCACTGTCCTCATCTGTCAGATCATTAATGACTGAAGCTCTTCCCTCGTTAGCGCTGATGCTCTGTGACGTCATGGAAGTCTCTGTGTCTCCATCGCGCTTCTTCCTCTGGGTAAATGAAGATGAAGTACGGTAACAGGAGACGCTCATGTACTCTGTAATAAAGCTGAGATCCGCACAGGAGAAATGCTAGTCATCAGTTATAGTTGAGAATCACTGACACAGATTTCACCCGATCTTGATTTGATTCGGATTCATCATATCAGGGTCAGTACTAGGACCGCTGCTGTTCACTCTGTAGTGTACACATGCTACCCTCACACACACACACACACACACACACACACACACACACACATTTTATATACTTTATTTGATCCCACATTACAAGTCAAATTTCATTAGGAATCAAATTTTTTAAATAATCCAACAGATTAAAACAGATCAGCACATTGTTATAAATTAAACCTGTTCTAAGGGTACAGGAAACATCGCCTCTTCCAAACAATCATGCTTCCTGTAGTTGCTGAGATTGAACAGTACTTTGCCAAGTGTTTGGCCCTTGTTTTAGAAATCCCCCCAATGCAAAGTCCTCGGATCGCCAGCCTGTGTACATGACCTAGACTACCAAACACCAGCACAATAAGCTGGCATTTGTACCCAAAGTTCTCAATGATCGATACCAATGACTGATATTTTAGAATCTTAGAGCAGTAAGAATCCTCCATAAACAAGTCAAATGCACATGAAACTTCAAATAGTGTAACTTTTTTTCCATTCTGAGAGATTTTAACAATATCGGGTGTATTAGCAATTCCTAAAAAAGTGTTTGCAGGTGAGTTAAACCATTCAGACTGTACAGTAGTGTGTTTAAAGATCTGCTCATCGCCCACACAGGGGACCTGAGCAGCAATGAGGTCCACAAGTCTATCGTGTCTGGCAATATATAGTCCTTTAAGTGATGAACAACTGTTCATGATGTTCACACACACACACACACACACACACACACACACACACACTCTGTACATGCTACCCTCACACACACACACACACACACACACACACACACACACACACACACTCTGTACATGCTACCCACACACCACACACACACACACACACACACACACACACACACACACACACACACACACACTCTGTACATGCTACCCACACACACACACACACTGTACATGCTACCCACACACACACACACACACACACACACACACACACACACACACAGTACATGCTACCCTCACACACACACACACACACACACACACACACACACACACACACACACACAGTACATGCTACCCTCACACACACACACACACACACACACTCTGTACATGCTACCCTCACACACACACACACACTCTGTACATGCTACCCTCACACACACACACACACACACACACTCTGTACATGCTACCCTTAGGAGATATCATTAGGAAGCATGGCATTAGTTTTCACTGTTATGCTGACGATACTCAGCTCTATATTTCTTCATGCCCCGACAAAACTAATTAACGGAATTAACGGAGTGCACAGCTGATATACAAACTGGATGACTGGTAATTTCCTACTACTGAACTCAGAAAAAACAGAGATTCTAATTATTGGACAAAAAACTTCCTCACGTAATAACCTAGAATACTGTCTAACACTTGATGGCTGCTCTGTCAAGTCTTCGTCGTCGTCACACACACACACACACACACCCCAGATCTGACGAGGGACCTTCGCCTGGACCGATGACAACGCAGTGCTGAAGTGCCAACTAGTCTCTCCCTATGGAGGATCCCTTTCCCACTCTACAGATAAAGCGTCGTCGGGAAACTCAATTTGCGTATCTACCCCGAATTGATAAAATAAAATAAAATTCTGTATCAAAACTATAAGGAAAGATCATTACTGTGTTTAGGCTTGGCTTGTAGGGAATTCCAAACCTGCGTATATTCAAATGCACATAACTATAGAACCCATTCTAAATGCGCATGTGAACGCCATCAGTGTTTCTCACAGGTTCGCGTTTAAAGTCTGTGTAGAGGGAATGGTGTCGTCTTAGCGGCCCCTAATTTAATAACAAATGATCGTTGCGACGGAAGCGAATCAATCAAAACTAACTTTAGCTGGGAAATAACTTTATTAAAGAACCGCTATAAAGCCAAAACAATCTCTGATACCCTAAACTATACGCTTATCTCTGTAACGCTGCTGTGAAACAATCTCTACATTGTTAAAAGCGCTATATAAATGAGGATGACTTGACCTGACTTGTTGTGTTGTGTTGTGTTGGGTTGTGTTGTGTTGTGTTGGCAGGAGTGTGTTGTGTTAATGGTTGTGTTGTGTTGGCAGGAGTGTGTTGTGTTGTGTTAATGGTTGTGTTGTGTTGTGTTGTGTTGTGTTGGCAGGAGTGTGTTGTGTTGTGTTAATGGTTGTGTTGTGTTTGGCAGGAGTGTGTTGTGTTGTGTTAATGGTTGTGTTGTGTGTTGGCAGGAGTGTGTTGTGTTGTGTTAATGGTTGTGTTGTGTTGGCAGGAGTGTGTTGTGTTGTGTTAATGGTTGTGTTGTGTTTGGCAGGAGTGTGTGTGTTGTGTTAATGGTTGTGTTGTGTTGGCAGGAGTGTGTTGTGTTGTGTTAATGGTTGTGTTGTGTTGGCAGGAGTGTGTTGTGTTGTGTTAATGGTTGTGTTGTGTTGTGTTGGCAGGAGTGTGTGTGTTGTGTTAATGGTTGTGTTGTGTTGGCAGGAGTGTGTTGTGTTGTGTTAATGGTTGTGTTGTGTTGTGTTGGCAGGAGTGTGTGTGTTGTGTTAATGGTTGTGTTGTGTTGTGTTTGGCAGGAGTGTGTTTTGTTGTGTTAATGGTTGTTTTGTGTTGGCAGGAGTGTGTTGTGTTGTGTTAATGGTTGTGTTGTGTTTGGCAGGAGTGTGTTGTGTTGTGTTAATGGTTGTGTTGTGTTGGCAGGAGTGTGTTGTGTTGTGTTAATGGTTGTGTTGTGTTGGCAGGAGTGTGTTGTGTTGTGTTAATGGTTGTGTTGTGTTGTGTTGGCAGGAGTGTGTGTGTTGTGTTAATGGTTGTGTTGTGTTGGCAGGAGTGTGTTGTGTTGTGTTAATGGTTGTGTTGTGTTGTGTTGGCAGGAGTGTGTGTGTTGTGTTAATGGTTGTGTTGTGTTGTGTTTGGCAGGAGTGTGTTGTGTTGTGTTAATGGTTGTGTTGTGTTGGCAGGAGTGTGTGTGTTGTGTTAATGGTTGTGTTGTGTTGGCAGGAGTGTGTTGTGTTGTGTTAATGGTTGTGTTGTGTTGTGTTGGCAGGAGTGTGTGTGTTGTGTTAATGGTTGTGTTGTGTTGGCAGGAGTGTGTTGTGTTGTGTTAATGGTTGTGTTGTGTTGGCAGGAGTGTGTGTGTTGTGTTAATGGTTGTGTTGTGTTTGGCAGGAGTGTGTTGTGTTGTGTTAATGGTTGTGTTGTGTTGGCAGGAGTGTGTTGTGTTGTGTTAATGGTTGTGTTGTGTTGGCAGGAGTGTGTTGTGTTGTGTTAATGGTTGTATTGTGTTGGCAGGAGTGTGTGTGTTGTGTTAATGGTTGTGTTGTGTTGGCAGGAGTGTGTTGTGTTGTGTTAATGGTTGTGTTGTGTTGGCAGGAGTGTGTGTGTTGTGTTAATGGTTGTGTTGTGTTGGCAGGAGTGTGTTGTGTTGTGTTAATGGTTGTGTTGTGTTGGCAGGAGTGTGTTGTGTTGTGTTAATGGTTGTGTTGTGTTGGCAGGAGTGTGTGTGTTGTGTTAATGGTTGTTGTGTTGGCAGGAGTGTGTTGTGTTCTGTTGTGTTGGCAGGAGTGTGTGTTGTGTTAATGGTTGTGTTGTGTTGGCAGGAGTGTGTGTGTTGTGTTAATGGTTGTGTTGTGTTGGCAGGAGTGTGTTGTGTTTTGTTGTGTTGGCAGGAGTGTGTTGTGTTGTGTTAATGGTTGTGTTGTGTTGGCAGGAGTGTGTGTGTTGTGTTAATGGTTGTGTTGTGTTGGCAGGAGTGTGTTGTGTTGTGTTAATGGTTGTGTTGTGTTTGGCAGGAGTGTGTTGTGTTGTGTTAATGGTTGTGTTGTGTTGGCAGGAGTGTGTGTGTTGTGTTAATGGTTGTTGTGTTGGCAGGAGTGTGTTGTGTTCTGTTGTGTTGGCAGGAGTGTGTGTTGTGTTAATGGTTGTGTTGTGTTGGCAGGAGTGTGTGTGTTGTGTTAATGGTTGTGTTGTGTTGGCAGGAGTGTGTTGTGTTTTGTTGTGTTGGCAGGAGTGTGTTGTGTTCTGTTGTGTTGGCAGGAGTGTGTTGTGTTCTGTTGTGTTGGCAGGAGTGTGTTGTATTGTGTTAGGGCCTGCTCACATATCGCGTCTTTTGCGCGCGCAAGTTCGTTATTTCAAATGTAGCCGCGCGGTAGGCTATGCGCGCTCATAATGGAAGCGACGCGGTCGCGGTGCGACGCACTCGTTTTTTCCAAGCGCGTCCGCAACGCATCGAGATAAAAACATCTCAACTTTTCAGAATGCCGCAAGCGCACCGCAGGTCACGTGACAAGAACCAAGCTTAGCAACGACAGACGCCTCCGAAGCGCAACCACCCGAGCGCTTTGGAAAAAGGAGAACGCGGCGCGCCTAGCGTTTTCGACGCGTTTTTATGCGCGATATGTGAGCGCCGCCTTAATGGTTGTGTTGTGTTGTGTTGGCAGGAGTGTGTTGTGTTGTGTTAATGGTTGTGTTGTGTGTTGGCAGGAGTGTGTTGTGTTGTGTTAATGGTTGTGTTGTGTTTGGCAGGAGTGTGTTGTGTTGTGTTAATGGTTGTGTTGTGTTTGGCAGGAGTGTGTTGTGTTGTGTTAATGGTTGTGTTGTGTTTGGCAGGAGTGTGTTGTGTTGTGTTAATGGTTGTGTTGTGTTGTGTTGGCAGGAGTGTGTTGTGTTGTGTTAATGGTTGTGTTGTGTTGTGTTGTGTTGGCAGGAGTGTGTTGTGTTGTGTTAATGGTTGTGTTGTGTTGTGTTGGCAGGAGTGTGTTGTGTTGTGTTAATGGTTGTGTTGTGTTGGCAGGAGTGTGTTGTGTTGTGTTAATGGTTGTGTTGTGTTTGGCAGGAGTGTGTGTGTTGTGTTAATGGTTGTGTTGTGTTTGGCAGGAGTGTGTGTGTTGTGTTAATGGTTGTGTTGTGTTTGGCAGGAGTGTGTTGTGTTGTGTTAATGGTTGTGTTGTGTTGGCA
>NC_137142.1:35708216-35715716 GCF_949319135.1 Squalius cephalus
TAGAGTACAGTAGAGGTAGAGCACAGTAGAGTACAGTAGAGGTAGAGTACAGTAGAGTACAGTAGAGGTAGAGCACAGTAGAGTAGAGGTGGAGTTCAGTAGAGGTGGAGTACAGTAGAGGTAGTGTACAGTAGAGGTAGTGTACAGTAGAGGTAGAGTACAGTAGAGGTAGAGTACAGTAGAGTACAGTAGAGGTAGAGCACAGTAGAGTACAGTAGAGGTAGAGTACAGTAGAGTAGAGGTGGAGTTCAGTAGAGGTGGAGTACAGTAGAGGTAGAGTACAGTAGAGGTGGAGTACAGTAGAGGTGGAGTACAGTAGAGGTAGAGTACAGTAGAGTAGAGGTGGAGTTCAGTAGAGGTGGAGTACAGTAGAGGTAGTGTACAGTAGAGGTAGTGTACAGTAGAGGTAGAGTACAGTAGAGGTAGAGTACAGTAGAGTACAGTAGAGGTAGAGCACAGTAGAGTACAGTAGAGGTAGAGTACAGTAGAGTAGAGGTGGAGTTCAGTAGAGGTGGAGTACAGTAGAGGTAGAGTACAGTAGAGGTGGAGTACAGTAGAGGTGGAGTACAGTAGAGGTAGAGTACAGTAGAGGTAGAGTACAGTAGAGGTAGAGTACAGTAGAGGTAGAGTACAGTAGAGGTGGAGTACAGTAGAGGTGGAGTACAGTAGAGGTGGAGTACAGTAGAGGTGGAGTACAGTAGAGGTAGAGTACAGTAGAGTAGAGGTAGAGTATAGTAGAGGTAGAGTACAGTAGAGGTAGAGTACAGTAGAGGTGGAGTATAGTAGAGGTAGAGTACAGTAGAGGTAGAGTACAGTAGAGGTAGAGTACAGTAGAGGTAAAGTACAGTAGAGGTAGAGTACAGTAGAGTACAGTAGAGTACAGTAGAGGTAGAGCACAGTAAAGTACAGTAGAGGTAGAGTACAGTAGAGTACAGTAGAGTACAGTAGAGGTAGAGCACAGTAGAGTACAGTAGAGGTAGAGTACAGTAGAGGTAGAGTACAGTAGAGGTAGAGTACAGTAGAGTACAGTAGAGGTAGAGTACAGTAGAGTACAGTAGAGGTAGAGTACAGTAGAGGTGGAGTACAGTAGAGGTAGAGTACAGTAGAGGTGGAGTATAGTAGAGGTAGAGTACAGTAGAGGTAGAGTACAGTAGAGGTAGAGTACAGTAGAGGTAGAGTACAGTAGAGGTGGAGTATAGTAGAGGTAGAGTACAGTAGAGGTAGTGTACAGTAGTGTACAGTAGAGGTAGAGTACAGTAGAGATAGTGTACAGTAGAGGTGGAGTACAGTAGAGGTGGAGTACAGTAGAGGTGGAGTACAGTAGAGGTAGTGTACAGTAGTGTACAGTAGAGGTAGAGTACAGTAGAGGTGGTGTACAGTAGAGTGCAGTAGAGTACAGTAGAGGTAGAGTACAGTAGAGGTAGAGTTCAGTAGAGGTGGAGTACAGTAGTGTGCAGTAGAGGTGGAGTACAGTAGAGGTAGAGTACAGTAGAGGTGGAGTATAGTAGAGGTAGAGTACAGTAGAGGTAGTGTACAGTAGTGTACAGTAGAGGTAGAGTACAGTAGAGGTAGTGTACAGTAGAGTGCAGTAGAGTACAGTAGAGGTGGAGTACAGTAGAGGTAGAGTACAGTAGAGGTAGTGTACAGTAGAGGTAGTGTACAGTAGAGGTAGAGCACAGTAGAGTACAGTAGAGGTAGAGTACAGTAGAGTAGAGGTGGAGTTCAGTAGAGGTGGAGTACAGTAGAGGTAGAGTACAGTAGAGGTGGAGTACAGTAGAGGTAGAGTACAGTAGAGGTAGAGTACAGTAGAGGTAGAGTACAGTAGAGGTAGAGCACAGTAGAGTACAGTAGAGGTAGAGTACAGTAGAGTACAGTAGAGGTAGAGCACAGTAGAGTACAGTAGAGTAGAGGTAGAGTACAGTAGAGGTGGAGTACAGTAGAGGTAGAGTACAGTAGAGGTGGAGTACAGTAGAGGTAGAGTACAGTAGAGGTAGAGTACAGTAGAGGTGGAGTATAGTAGAGGTAGAGTACAGTAGAGGTAGTGTACAGTAGTGTACAGTAGAGGTAGAGTACAGTAGAGGTAGTGTACAGTAGAGTACAGTAGAGGTGGAGTACAGTAGAGGTGGAGTACAGTAGAGGTGGAGTACAGTAGAGGTGGAGTATAGTAGAGGTAGAGTACAGTAGAGGTAGTGTACAGTAGTGTACAGTAGAGGTAGAGTACAGTAGAGGTAGTGTACAGTAGTGCAGTAGAGTACAGTAGAGGTAGAGTACAGTAGAGGTAGAGTACAGTAGAGGTAGAGTACAGTAGAGGTGGAGTACGGTAGTGTGCAGTAGAGGTGGAGTACAGTAGAGGTAGAGTACAGTAGAGGTGGAGTATAGTAGAGGTAGAGTACAGTAGAGGTAGTGTACAGTAGTGTACAGTAGAGGTAGAGTACAGTAGAGGTAGTGTACAGTAGAGTACAGTAGAGGTGGAGTACAGTAGAGGTAGAGTACAGTAGAGGTAGTGTACAGTAGAGTGCAGTAGAGTACAGTAGAGGTGGAGTACAGTAGTGTGCAGTAGAGGTAGAGTACAGTAGTGTACAGTAGAGGTAGAGTACAGTGGTGTACAGTAGAGGTAGAGTGCAGTAGAGCACAGTAGAGGTGGAGTACAGTAGAGGTGGAGTATAGTAGAGGTAGAGTACAGTAGAGGTAGTGTACAGTAGAGGTAGTGTACAGTAGAGGTAGAGTACAGTAGAGGTAGAGTACAGTAGAGTACAGTAGAGTACAGTAGAGGTAGAGTGCAGTAGAGTACAGTAGAGGTGGAGTATAGTGGAGGTAGAGTACAGTAGAGGTAGTGTACAGTAGTGTACAGTAGAGTACAGTAGAGGTAGTGTACAGTAGAGTACAGTAGAGGTAGTGTACAGTAGAGTGCAGTAGAGCACAGTAGAGGTGGAGTATAGTAGAGGTAGAGTACAGTAGAGTACAGTAGAGTACAGTAGAGGTAGTGTACAGTAGAGTGCAGTAGAGCACAGTAGAGGTGGAGTATAGTAGAGGTAGTGTACAGTAGAATACAGCAGTGTACAGAAGAGGTAGTGTACAGTTGAGGTAGAGTACAGTAGTGTGCAGTTGAGGTAGAGTACAGTAGTGTGCAGTAGAGGTAGAGTACAGTAGTGTGCAGTAGAGGTAGAGTACAGTAGTGTACAGTAGAGGTAGAGTACAGTAGAGGTAGAGTACAGTAGAATACAGCAGTGTACAGAAGAGGTAGTGTACAGCTGAGGTAGAGTACAGTAGTGTACAGTAGAGGTAGAGTACAGTAGTGTACAGTAGAGGTAGAGTACAGTAGTGTGCAGTAGAGGTAGAGTACAGTAGTGTACAGTAGAGGTAGAGTACAGTAGTGTACAGTAGAGGTAGAGTGCAGTAGAGTACAGTAGAGGTGGAGTACAGTAGAGTACAGTAGAGGTGGAGTATAGTAGAGGTAGAGTACAGTAGAGGTAGATTACAGTAGAGGCAGTGTACAGTAGAGTGCAGTAGAGTACAGTAGAGGTGGAGTACAGTAGAGGTGGAGTACAGTAGAGGTGGAGTACAGTAGAGGTGGAGTATAGTGGAGGTAGAGTACAGTAGAGGTAGTGTACAGTAGTGTACAGTAGAGGTGGAGTATAGTAGAGGTAGAGTACAGTAGTGTACAGTAGAGGCAGAGTACAGTAGAATACAGCAGTGTACAGTAGAGGTAGTGTACAGTAGAGGTAGTGTACAGTGGTGTACAGTAGAGGTAGTGTACAGTACAGTAGAGGTAGTGTACAGTAGAGGTAGAGTACAGTAGAGGTAGTGTACAGTAGAGGTAGTGTACAGTACAGTAGAGGTAGAGTACAGTAGTGTACAGTAGAGGCAGAGTACAGTAGAATACAGCAGTGTACAGTAGAGGTAGTGTACAGTAGAGGTGGTGTACAGTAGTGTACAGTAGAGGTAGTGTACAGTACAGTAGAGGTAGTGTACAGTAGAGGTAGAGTACAGTAGAGGTAGAGTACAGTGGTGTACAGTAGAGGTAGAGTACAGTAGAATACAGCAGTGTACAGTAGAGGTAGTGTACAGTAGAGGTAGTGTACAGTAGTGTACAGTAGAGGTAGTGTACAGTAGTGTACAGTAGAGGTAGTGTACAGTACAGTAGAGGTAGTGTACAGTAGAGGTAGAGTACAGTAGAGGTAGAGTACAGTGGTGTACAGTAGAGGTAGAGTACAGTAGAATACAGCAGTGTACAGTAGAGGTAGTGTACAGTAGAGGTAGTGTACAGTAGTGTACAGTAGAGGTAGTGTACAGTAGAGGTAGAGTACAGTAGAGGTAGAGTACAGTGGTGTACAGTAGAGGTAGAGTACAGTAGTGTACAGTAGAGGTAGAGTACAGTAGTGTACAGTAGAGGTACAGTAGAGGTAGAGCACAGTAGAGATAGAGTACAGTAGTGTACAGTAGAGGTACAGTGGAGGTAGAATACAGCAGTGTACAGTAGAGGTAGAGTACAGTAGAGGTAGAGTACAGTAGTGTACAGTAGAGGTACAGTAGAGGTAGAGTGCAGTTGAGGTAGAGTACAGTAGTGTACAGTAGAGGTAGAATACAGCAGTGTACAGTAGAGGTAGAGTACAGTAGTGTACAGTAGAGGTAGAGTACAGTAGAGTACAGTAGTGTACAGTAGAGGTAGAGTACAGTAGTGTACAGTAGAGGTACAGTAGAGGTAGAGTACAGTAGAGGTAGGGTAGAGTAGAGGTAGAGTACAGTAGAGGTAGAATACAGTAGCGGTAGAGTACAGTAGAGGTAGACTACAGTAGCGGTAGAGTACAGTAGAGGTAGAGTACAGTAGAGGTAGAGTACAGTAGTGTACAGTAGAGGTAGAGTACAGTAGAGGTACAGTAGAGGTAGAGTACAGTAGTGTACAGTAGAGGTAGAGTACAGTAGAGGTAGAGTACAGTAGAGGTAGAGTACAGTAGTGTACAGTAGAGGTAGAGTACAGTAGAGGTACAGTAGAGGTAGAGTACAGTAGTGTACAGTAGAGGTAGAGTACAGTAGAGGTACAGTAGAGGTAGAGTACAGTAGTGTACAGTAGAGGTAGAGTACAGTAGAGGTACAGTAGAGTACAGTAGAGGTAGAGTACAGTAGAGGTAGAGTACAGTAGAGGTAGAGTACAGTAGGGGTAGAGTACAGTAGTGTACAGTAGAGGTAGAGTACAGTAGAGGTACAGTAGAGGTACAGTACAGTAGTGTACAGTGGAGGTAGAGTACAGTAGTGTACAGTGGTGTACAGTAGAGGTAGTGTACAGTAGAGGTACAGTAGAGGTAGAGTACAGTAGTGTACAGTGGAGGCTCAAACAAACCTTTCTGCTGTTCTGGATTAAAGAACAATAGGAGACAGGAGAAGTTGTTCAACTCTCTTATTTCTAAATCTAATCTAAAGTCATTTTTGCTTATTGTTATGGTTGAATTAGATCATTGAAGGTCAGCAGCAAAGAAATTGGTTAATAAAGTGAGATTAAATACATAAAGTATATTAATCATTTGTTAATTATCAAAATTTTGGGAAAATTCTGAGATTGCATTTTATTGTTTTTATTCATTTTGAGGAATACTGAATGTTTGAACAGCACACACACACACACACACACACACACACCTCCTCACTTTATTTCTCTCAGCATGGGGACAGGAGAGCTGTCAGTCAATAAATGTAAAAACGTAACGAGTGTTTCGTATTCGATAAAGCAACTTTGATGTTTTGTTGTAAATTGAAAAAGTAATGCGTTACTTTTCTAGTTACTTGGAAAAGTAATCTGATTACATAACTCATGTTCCTTGTACTTTGCACTTTGAATTGCCATTGTGTATGAAATGTGCTATATAAATAAACTTGCCTTGCCTTGCCTTGTAACACTGATTCGATGATTTCCCCTGGCAGGAGATAACCTGGACGCGGTCCACGATATAACGGTGGCGTATCCGCAGAACATCCCTCAGACGGAGCGGCACCTGGTCCTGGGCCTGTTCCCCCGCGAGATCCACTTCCACGTGCGCCGCTACGCCGTGTCGGTTCTGCCCAGATGTTCACCGGACCTCCAGCTGTGGTGTCAGGAGCGCTGGCGGGAGAAGGAGAACCGGCTCAGCGAGTTCTACCGGGCCGATCCGCGCCGCTTCGACGAGCCCGAGGCCCGCGTGCCGCCCTGTAAGAGCCAGCTCAGGGTGTCCCTCATCAAAGCCGGCTCGCTGGTGTTCTGGACCGCCATCATCAGCGCCTCCTGCCTCGGCCTGTGGCTCTCGGCTCCCGTACGCATCTACTTCCTGCTCATGGTGGTCTTCTTCCTGGGTCAGCAGAGGGTCACGGGGGGGCTGGAGCTGATGGAGCTGGCGTGTCACCGCTACTGGAGCTCGCGGGGAGGAGGAGTGGAGGAGAAGGAGGAGTGAGGAGACGCTGGCGTGTGTGTTAGCATGTTAGCGATCGGCCACAGCGCCTCCTGCTGGCGAGAGGAAGAAGCGCAGCTCCTAATGTGACAGAGGGATTCCACTCATTCTCTGGCATTATACACACATCATGCGAGCGCCGGCTCTACATTTATCACTGTGCGAACGAATGTCACGCCTGTGAAAGCTTGTTCCACCATGGAGTTAAAAAAAGGTAATTGTAACTTTTTATCTCATAAGATATAAAACTTGATTTGCAATTGCGAGAAAAAAAGCCAAATTTTTTTAGATAAAAAGTCACAATTACCTTGATTCTGTGTTGAAAGCAAGATAACAGAATTGCGAGACAAAGTCAAAATTGCAAAATGTAAACGCAATTCTGAGAAAAATGTTGCAAGATATAAACGCGCAGTTGTGAGAAAAAATCTCCGATTATCGTTGTTATTTTTCATTCAGTGGCAGAAACAAGCTTCCATACGTACCTGAGGACTCTCTGCTAGCGTCTCTCTCTGCTAGCGTCTCTCTGCTAGCGTCTCTCTCTGCTAGCGTCTCTCTGCTAGCGTCTCTCTCTGCTAGCGTCTCTCTCTGCTAGCGTCTCTCTCTCTGCTAGCGTCTCTCTCTCTGCTAGCGTCTCTCTGCTAGCGTCTCTCTCTGCTAGCGTCTCTCTCTGCTAGCGTCTCTCTCTCTGCTAGCGTCTCTCTCTGCTAGCGTCTCTCTCTGCTAGTGTCTCTCTCTCTGCTAGCGTCTCTCTCTGCTAGCGTCTCTCTCTGCTAGCGTCTCTCTGCTAGTGTCTCTCTCTCTGCTAGCGTCTCTCTCTGCTAGCGTCTCTCTCTCTGCTAGCGTCTCTCTCTGCTAGCGTCTCTCTGCTAGCGTCTCTCTCTGCTAGCGTCTCTCTGCTAGCGTCTCTCTCTGCTAGCGTCTCTCTGCTAGCGTCTCTCTCTGCTAGCGTCTCTCTCTGCTAGCGTCTCTCTCTGCTAGCGTCTCTCTCTGCTAGCGTCTCTCTCTGCTAGCGTCTCTCTCTAATCCCCTCCTTTCCCTCAGTCGCGTTTGTTTCCCGGTGTTTTAGCAGCTCAGTCCAGCCACG
>NC_137142.1:35718216-35723216 GCF_949319135.1 Squalius cephalus
TCCCCACAAGGATAGTAAAGCCTGAGATCACCTCCATTGTGGGGACCAGCCAGCGGTCCCCATGAGGGGAATGGGTAAATAAACATACTAACTTATATTTTTTTGAAAATGTAAAAATGCAGAAAGTGTTCTGTGATGGGTAGGGTTAGTGTAAGGAGATAGAATATACAGTTTGTACAGTATAAAAACCATTAAGTCTATGGAGAATCCCCGCAAAGATAGTGAACCAGACATGTGTGTGTGTGTGTGTGTGTGTGTGTGTGTGTGTGCTGCCCTCTAGTGCTGTATCTCCGTCTGTTCTCGAGTGTGTGAGGTCATGAAACACATTCAGAGATGTTTTGCATCATCAGGGGAATCTTCAGCTCAATAAATAAACACATGAAGTCACAAATCATGTCCATTCAAATCTGTTTACTTATAAAGGCTACATCATAATTTAACCAGGATGTTTGTTATTAGTGTATACAGTTTACATTCAATTGTCTCTCACACACACAACACTATGACCTAATATCAGTTAATTCGGTGTTTCCCTGAATCATCAAACAGTTATTAAGATTATTAAGACAAAAGAAACGATAAATAATAAGAAGAAATACGCTTATTTTGTTGTGAATCTTATGAAACAATGTCCAGGTCTAATTTCATCCCAAACAATAAGAAACTACAGATTTGTTGCATTCCAGCAATGAAGCGCATTTTACCGCAAATTAAACTGTATAATGCGTCAAGATTTATAATAATTCCGTATCACTGTAATACAAATGATTATTTGTTTTATTTAAATAACCGAAAGCATTAGAGACACTAAGGCAAATACTACATGCATACTTTACAATTTACATATTCATATTTTTCATATTACAGTCATGGGAATTTAGCTTGATTGTCTGTAAGCAAAATTAATCTTTGGTTACACTTTATTTTAAGGTGTCATTGTTGCAGTGTAATTATATATGAAAATACTGAGTGATATTAAGCAACTACATGTACTTACATTATGGGTTAGGGTTAGGGTTTGATTTGGTTGAGGGTTAGTTGCATGTAATTATGCATAATTTATAGTTATTACTACATGTAACATAACAATGATTGCGCAAAATAAAGTGTTACCGAATCTTTTTATTTTGGGCTGAAATGTGAGCTGGACGTGTCGAGAGATTCACTCATTCAAACAATAAATTAGCAGCTGATTGTTTGAGTTGATGCAGGAGTTTCAGTCAGGCACCGTGTCGGACAGCATGTTGTGCTTCAGGAACGACTCAAACGAAGAGAACGACCCAGAATCATTAGCTGGAGTCTGGAAGGCACAGACGTGCGGAGGAATTAAACGGATAGCTCACCCCAAAATGAAAATTAGCCCATGATTTACTCACTGATTTACTCATTTACTGCCGGAAGCTAGTTATTGTAGTTAAGTTTTAAATATGGATATTTTTCTTATTCGAACGCATCGCTTCACTTCAGAAGTCCTTTATTAACCCGCCAGAGCCGTGAGGAGCACTTTTATGATGGATAGATGCTTTTATGATGAATAGATGCACTTTTATGATGAATAGATGCACTTTTATGATGGATGGATGCACTTTTATGATGATAGATGCACTTTTATGATGAATAGATGTACTTTTATGATGATAGATGCACTTTTATCATGGATAGATGCACTTTTATGATGGATGGATGCACTTTTATGATGGATAGATGTACTTTTATGATGAATAGATGCACTTTTATGATGGATGGATGCACTTTTATGATGGATAGATGTACTTTTATGATGAATAGATGCACTTTTATGATGATAGATGCACTTTTATGATGGATGGATGCACTTTTATGATGATAGATGCACTTTTATGATGGATGGATGCACTTTTATGATGATAGATGCACTTTTATGATGGACAGATGCACTTTTATGATGATAGATGCACTTTTATCATGGATAGATGCACTTTTATGATGGATGGATGCACTTTTATGATGGATAGATGTACTTTTATGATGAATAGATGCACTTTTATGATGGATGGATGCACTTTTATGATGGACAGATGCACTTTTATGATGGACAGATGCACTTTTATGATGGATAGATGCTTTTATGATGAATAGATGCACTTTTATGATGGATAGATGTACTTTTATGATGAATAGATGCACTTTTATGATGGATGGATGCACTTTTATGATGGACAGATGCACTTTTATGATGATGGATGCACTTTTATCATGGATAGATGTACTTTTATGATGGATAGATGCACTTTTATCATGGATAGATGCACTTTGATGGACTTCAAAACAGAAAAAGCCATTCACTGCCATTATAAAGCTTGGAAGAGCCAGGACATTTTTTAATATAACTCTGATTGTATTCGTCTGAAAGAAGAGTGTCATATACAGCTAGGATGACGTCAGGGTGAGTAAATCATGGGCTAATTTTCATTTTTGGGTGAACTATCCCTTTAAACAGTCTTTTGTGTTCTGCAGAGTATCACAGGACTGTTTCTCAGATCCGGCTGGGATTCAGTCTCAGACTAAAACATTGTGGGTTTTTAGTCCAGGACAAAAATCTTTCGCGCTTCTGAAAAACCAGCCTTTTTAGCTTTAGAACTTGGTGCTGTCGATGCACTTGTCAGGTGTGTTCAGGCTGTGTGTGTCTGTGTGTGTGTCTCTCAGCAGGGCGGATCCAGCATTCGGCATGTCAACAGCCACGTCCCCCGAGGGCGAGGAGGGCTTTCCGTCACACACACTCACTGAGGGCTTTCCGTCACACACACTCACTGAGGTGGATCCGGCAGGACAGCAGGAGAGCTTGACGCAGGCGGGCGACACACACACTCCGCTGCAGTGCCCGGTGTCCGTCTCTCCCTCGGCCCGCTCCAGCTGCACCGTCACGCTGTGGACCCCGGCCCGGTGGAACACCTGCAGGATCTGCCCGTGGAGCCCGACCCGCCCCGCCGGCCCCGCCGCCCAGCTCAGATCCGCCAGCTCCGGACACACTCGCACGTGCAGCGTCGCCACGTTACGCCCTTTAGCCAGCTCCCACACGTGAGCCTCGTGAACACTCGTCACGCCGGGGAGTTTGCACACACTCTCCACTGGGACACACACACAAAAACAAGCGTCATGAGTGGGAAGCTTTTCCATTAAAGTCAGCATGAAACCACAATGGACATTTATGGAATATCTCAGTGTTTATTCTAAATGATTTATCAGTGTTTTAAACTCCTGTTCCTGTAATCTTGAATCAGAATAAGTTCCTCTTGCAGCATCTCTTCTCTTCTCTGATGATGTGGGCGGGGCTTTAACCTGTCACTCACATGAGATCAGCCAATAGCAAACCACAATCATCCAATCAATTCCCCACAGACACAATCAAGCCCCGCCCACATTTGTTCTTGTTCCAGAAGCGTTTCTGCGTTTCTTTGTAACCAGAAATGGTTCATAAATTGATTCTCTGTGAAAACCCCCTTTTGAAGCTTTGAAGCTTTCAGTGTTTCTCCAGTGTGTGTGTGTGTGTGTGTGTGTGTGTGTGTGTGTGCAGCAGAGTATGTGAGCGGAGCGGAGTTGCGTGATTTTGCCAGGAGCGAGGAGCGGATTTTTTTAATGTCGGAGCTCAGCGTTGTGATTTTCTCTCGCTCCGAAAACGCTCCACTATCGCTCAGTTACGAATCACGAGCCAGGACCAAACCACTGTGAGGCAACGGAGGGGGACTCAAAATGTTTCTAATCATATTTTGCATTTGTTTGCATTTGTATTGTTTTACTAGTACTTTCACAAACATTTATATAAAGTATATATCATGTAATTAATTTAACACATGCTTTTAATGATATTTTTACCGACCCCCTCGCGATTTCCGCCTGTGCAACTCCATTATATGATGGACGATTTTATAAGTTGTTAATAAGCACAGTTAAAGAAAGACAGAAAGATGGAGTTTCTGAAATATTTCCGTGAAGAAGGGCAAAAAAATATATAAATGTATTGTAAAAGGTAGTGATGACAAAGGAGAACGCGAGCGCGGGGAGGTGATTACAACGTCAAAAGATTCCTTGTGGAATCTTAAAAGGCACGTGTCAAGGAAACACGATCAAGTTTTTCGCTCACACGTGGAAAAAAAATCTGAAGGTCGGTATTATTCAGCTTGAACAACCTAAACCACCAATGCAGAATTAATACATTTGTAAATATTTTGCAGCATTTAGGCTACTTATTATTTACATTTTATTATTTGCAGAGAAAAAAATCACAGCAAACAAGTAAAGAGACACAGAGCAGTAAATTTAAAGGCTTCTTTCAACAAAGAACGACAAAAATAAATATTTCACAGGAGAGGAAGAGTGAACTAGACCAGGCTTTCTTTAAAATGATCTACGTGGACTATGAGCCACTCACCAAAGGAGAAAGAGAAGGGAGATTGCACAGCCTGGCTACACCCCACCTTGCTACAGCAGGTCCGTGACACACTCATGCCACATGCTTTATTAGAGCTGGAGAATAAATTGCGCATTCTGCTACAGAACTGCAATGGACTCTCAGTGGCCCTTGATATTTGGACGAGCCGACGAGGTCGCAGTTTTCTGGGTATCGTGGGCAGTTTTGTAGATGAAAACTTTCAAGGCCACACTAGCCGCGTTTCCACTGTCGGGCCAGTGCGAGCCAGGGCTTTAAACGGGCCGTGCCGGGCTAATAGCCTCGGGCTAAAAGCACTAGGCCTGCGTTTCCACTGTCGGGCCAGAAGCTCCACAGCGCTTCATTAAAACACGCCCGTAACACGCCTCTCTGGAACAACGTCACACTAACCCATCATTTCACCAACAAATGGAAGTTTTATCAGAAAACTAATCAGAAATCACTGGAAACAGCGTTGAAAACAAACATGATAAAAGCGGCCGTTTGCTGGCATTTTTGTTGTTTACTTGAATATTTAAAACCCAAGCATCGATGTTTTACCTCAGGTTTACAATAAAAAGTGATACATTGATCA
>NC_137142.1:35730716-35743216 GCF_949319135.1 Squalius cephalus
TCAGCTGCAGGTCAGCCGGACTCATCAGTGTGTGTGTGTGTGTGTGTGTGTGTGTGTGTGTGTGTGCTGGTGAACTCACAGACAGGGCTCAGCCGCAGGTCAGCCGGACTCATCAGTGTGTGTGTGTGTGTGTGTGTGTGTGTGTGTGTGCTGGTGAACTAACGGACGGGGCTCAGCCGCAGGTCAGCCGGACTCATCAGTGTGTGTGTGTGTGTGTGTGTGTGTGTGTGTGTGTGTGTGAGAGTGTGTGTGCTGGTGAACTCACGGACGGGGCTCAGCCGCAGGTCAGCCGGACTCATCAGTGTGTGTGTGTGTGTGTGTGTGTGTGTGTGTGTGTGTGTGAGAGTGTGTGTGCTGGTGAACTCACGGACGGGGCTCAGCCGCAGGTCAGCCGGACTCATCAGTGTGTGTGTGTGTGTGTGTGTGTGTGTGTGTGTGTGTGTGTGTGTGCTGGTGAACTCACGGACGGGGCTCAGCCGCAGGTCAGCCGGACTCATCAGTGTGTGTGTGTGTGTGTGTGTGTGTGTGAGAGTGTGTGTGCTGGTGAACTCACGGACGGGGCTCAGCCGCAGGTCAGCCGGACTCATCAGTGTGTGTGTGTGTGTGTGTGTGCGTGTGCTGGTGAACTCTCACGGACAGGGCTCAGCTGCAGGTCAGCCGGACTCATCAGTGTGTGTGTGTGTGTGTGTGTGTGTGTGTGTGCGTGTGCTGGTGAACTCACGGACAGGGCTCAGCCGCAGGTCAGCCGGACTCATCAGTGTGTGTGTGTGTGTGTGTGTGTGTGTGTGTGTGTGTGCTGGTGAACTCACGGACAGGGCTCAGCCGCAGGTCAGCCGGACTCATCAGTGTGTGTGTGTGTGTGTGTGTGTGCTGGTGAACTCACGGACAGGGCTCAGCCGCAGGTCAGCCGGACTCATCAGTGTGTGTGTGTGTGTGTGTGTGTGCTGGTGAACTCACGGACAGGGCTCAGCCGCAGGTCAGCCGGACTCATCTGCAACAGGATTCCAGCGGTTTCTTTGACCAGTGGAATGGCGGTGGACATGATGATGGCCACCATGACGAGGGTCAGACTGGGGTCCACGTAACACTGCCAGTTACACGGGCTCTCGGGGGCCAGGGGCCACACGTAGAACAGAGCCGACGCCACGACCACCACCACCGACCCCAGAGCGTCATTCAGCACGTGCAGAAGAACACCTGCAGAGACGAGAGAGACCACTGACCCTCAGAGAGACGAGATCTAACACTCACACGCAGGAGACTCACCTCGGATGTTCAGAGGAGGACCTTCTCTCTCAGGCTTCTGGTCCTGGAGGCCTGTGGACGCATAATGGACAAGTGTGGAGTGCAGAACTGAAGATCCACAAGCATGTTTGGTTCTGAGGGTCAAACATCACAGCTGAACGATCAGAGGTCACGGATTAGAGCTCGTTCACACAGAACGCGTGTTTTTCTAACATGCGCTTACCACCGTGCTCGCGTGAAGCCTTGTCTCCGCAGCGCGCACCTCCATAAACGCGTTTATCCCTGATGCGCTCGCCGTTGTACTAAACGACAGGGGGCGACTTGAGGAACTGTCATCCAGGGTTAGGTTAGGGCTGCCTTAAAGCAACACTAAAGAACTTTTTTTACCTTAAAATAATGTTTCCAACGTAACAGGGTGAAAGGCACTTCTGCATTCGCTTTGCGGCCCTATATCTGCTATAACCGCACTATGCAAGTTTGCCAGATCGGGTAGTGTTTCTGTTGTTCACGAGTTTACACTTACATACAATTAGAGGGAGTAAAGTTTAATGCGTATTTGGCGTGCTGTCCGGGGGGAGGGCTCCGAGCTCGGAGTTCGGCCGAACCCAGAATGCCTGAAGGCTAAATTATTTACGACAGCGGTAATGGACAATTCCGCTTCCAACCTGTAGGGCAACCGAAGAAGAAAAGTTCTTTAGTGTTGCTTTAACATTTTCATTTAGTTTCGTGAACATGGTTATAAAACATGGACCTTTATTTTCATTGTCTGCTATTGTAAGGTCCTTTTGTAAATGTAAACTAATTTAGACGCACAAACTGGGTGCCGGTGTGATGAGAACATGCAGCCAGATTCGGCTCGAAGTCGTGCATCTTCGGAAGCGGAGCCGCGCGGAAAGTTATAAAAAATGCGTGCACACCGCCATGCGAAACAGGGTCTCGCGCACTAAACGCGCACGACTGCCCACTCAGCGATGACGTCATTTTTGCCAAAAGTTCAATTTTTAAACAACTAGATCTTTATTCCAGTCGCTTTTGTTACACGTTCTGTTCTGTGTGAATGGCCTCTTTCATTGCAGATTATTAGTTCAAAGTACAAGCAAACAGTCAATACTGTACTAATAATGCATGCATGATCTGTTTACAACAACTCATCTCACACACACACTCTCTCTCTCTCTCTCTCTCACACACACACACTATGAAGCGTTGTGGTGATCAGCACCTGCTTCTTCCTCCGCCGCGTCCCCGTCCTCTTTGCGCGACGCCCCTTCGTCCTTCTGCCGCCCCGCGCACAGGCACCGGTAGTCCTGGAACACCGCGAGCCCGAGCACGTTCACTGCGAGCCCGAGCGCGCCCACGATCAGCACCAGGGTTGGGTCATCGATGGCCTGCGGCAACGCGAGCCTCTTCAGCGACTCCATGGACACGGAGAAGCAGAGCGCCGCGAGGAACACCGCGTTGGCCAACGCGCCCACCACCTCCGCGCGGCCCATGCCGTAGGTGAAACGCCCCGAGCCGACGCGCCGCGACACGCGCGCCGCCGTCAGCCCGACGCACAGCGACAGTATATCCGACAGCATGTTGAAGGAGTCGGACACCAGCGCGATGGAGTTCCCCATGTAACCCGCCACGATCTCGGCCACGAAGAAGACCACGGTGATGACGAGCATCAGGATCAGGCGGCACGTCTTCCCGCTGTAGCGGCCCATGATGGAGTGTGTGTGTGTGATGGAGTGTGTGTGAGACGCAGGTGCGCTCGTCTATCGCGCGCGTTCAGGTGTGTGTGAGCTGCAGGTGTGTGTGATGGTGTGTGAGCTGCAGGTGTGCTCGTCTCTGCTCATCACCTGGAGTCTCACGTTGCCGAGCATGAGTTGGCAGTTTTACACACACACACACACACACACGCGCGCGCGCGCGCACACCGATGATTCAGCGCGCGCGTCTCAAGTCTAGTCCCCTTTATTTATACAGCGCTTTTTACAACACAGAGTGTTTCACAGCAGATTTACAGAGATATTAGGGAAATAATGCAATAGAGTTTGTTTCTAGAAGAAAATAGCGTCACAGCCCGGCTGAAGTCAGTTCAGTGATGGTTCATTTTTGTTGTAAAAAAAAGAAGAGTTAATATAGTTCATGTATATATATATAGCCGCTCTGGAGAAGCCGTGATGTCATCGCTCAGTTCAGTTCTCATATAATGCTGTAATGCAGGCAGAGCAATAATATTGTTGAATATTAAATTAAATGGCGTCTGACGCGTCTCCTCGCGCGCGCTGCTGGATTCCTCTCACTGTCACCTTTGGACACTCACACACACACACACACACACACACACACACACACACACACACACACAGCCGGCGGGTTTCTTTCCTGCTTACACTCACTGTTTCAGGTTTAGTTAGTGAGTGCAGGTCAGCCGGGTTACTGTTCTCCGTGCTCAGCGCTTCTGCTCACTGTAAAACAGTCCGATAATAACTCACCTGCGATTACATGAGCGCGATAAGAGTCTGCTGACTGACAGCTTTCATTTCGGATCATAAAACCTCTATATATAATGAGCTATTCACCTTTATATTCTCTCTCGTGTCCTCCAATAACTCACACTTTACCCTCGAATCTGTTTATTCCACAAAAGGTTCTTTAGATTAAGAACAATAGTTATTTTAATAAAGGTTCCAAAAAGGGGTTTTCAGAAGAAGAATCATTTCTGGCTCCCCAAAGAACCTTTCAGCAATCAGTCCTTAAAGAGCCATTTCTTTCTTAGTGTGAAGTACATGTTAATAATCCGAAGATACTTTTGCGCAATGGAAAGATTCAATGGATGTTTAAGTCGAGTCAGCTTTATTTCTGCATCTCTGTGTACAGCACAGGTGTTTCACAGCATCTCTGTGTACAGCACAGGTGTTTCACAGCATCTCTGTGTACAGCACAGGTGTTTCACAGCATCTCTGTGTGCAGCACAGGTGTTTCAAAGCATCTCTGTGTACAGCACAGGTGTTTCACAGCATCTCTGTGTACAGCACAGGTGTTTCAGAGCATCTCTGTGTACAGCACAGGTGTTTCACAGCATCTCTGTGTACAGCACAGGTGTTTCAGAGCATCTCTGTGTACAGCACAGGTGTTTCACAGCATCTCTGTGTACAGCACAGGTGTTTCAGAGCATCTCTGTGTACAGCACAGGTGTTTCACAGCATCTCTGTGCACAGCACAGGTGTTTCAGAGCATCTCTGTGTACAGCACAGGTGTTTCACAGCATCTCTGTGTACAGCACAGGTGTTTCAGAGCATCTCTGTGTACAGCACAGGTGTTTCACAGCATCTCTGTGTACAGCACAGGTGTTTCACAGCATCTCTGTGTACAGCACAGGTGTTTCAGAGCATCTCTGTGTACAGCACAGGTGTTTCACAGCATCTCTGTGTACAGCACAGGTGTTTCACAGCATCTCTGTGTACAGCACAGGTGTTTCACAGCATCTCTGTGTACAGCACAGGTGTTTCACAGCATCTCTGTGTACAGCACAGGTGTTTCAGAGCATCTCTGTGTACAGCACAGGTGTTTCACAGCATCTCTGTGTACAGCACAGGTGTTTCACAGCATCTCTGTGTACAGCACAGGTGTTTCAGAGCATCTCTGTGTACAGCACAGGTGTTTCACAGCATCTCTGTGTACAGCACATGTGTTTCACAGCATCTCTGTGTACAGCACAGGTGTTTCAGAGCATCTCTGTGTACAGCACAGGTGTTTCACAGCATCTCTGTGTACAGCACAGGTGTTTCACAGCATCTCTGTGTACAGCACAGGTGTTTCACAGCATCTCTGTGTACAGCACAGGTGTTTCAGAGCATCTCTGTGTACAGCACATGTGTTTCAGAGCATCTCTGTGTACAGCACAGGTGTTTCACAGCATCTCTGTGTACAGCACAGGTGTTTCACAGCATCTCTGTGTACAGCACAGGTGTTTCAGAGCATCTCTGTGTACAGCACAGGTGTTTCACAGCATCTCTGTGTACAGCACAGGTGTTTCAGAGCATCTCTGTGTACAGCACAGGTGTTTCAGAGCATCTCTGTGTACAGCACAGGTGTTTCACAGCATCTCTGTGTACAGCACAGGTGTTTCAGAGCATCTCTGTGTACAGCACAGGTGTTTCAGAGCATCTCTGTGTACAGCACAGGTGTTTCACAGCATCTCTGTGTACAGCACAGGTGTTTCACAGCATCTCTGTGTACAGCACAGGTGTTTCAGAGCATCTCTGTGTACAGCACAGGTGTTTCACAGCATCTCTGTGTACAGCACATGTGTTTCACAGCATCTCTGTGTACAGCACAGGTGTTTCAGAGCATCTCTGTGTACAGCACAGGTGTTTCACAGCATCTCTGTGTACAGCACAGGTGTTTCACAGCATCTCTGTGTACAGCACAGGTGTTTCACAGCATCTCTGTGTACAGCACAGGTGTTTCAGAGCATCTCTGTGTACAGCACATGTGTTTCAGAGCATCTCTGTGTACAGCACAGGTGTTTCACAGCATCTCTGTGTACAGCACAGGTGTTTCACAGCATCTCTGTGTACAGCACAGGTGTTTCACAGCATCTCTGTGTACAGCACAGGTGTTTCACAGCATCTCTGTGTGCAGCACAGGTGTTTCACAGCATCTCTGTGTACAGCACAGGTGTTTCAGAGCATCTCTGTGTACAGCACAGGTGTTTCACAGCATCTCTGTGTACAGCACAGGTGTTTCACAGCATCTCTGTGTACAGCACAGGTGTTTCAGAGCATCTCTGTGTACAGCACAGGTGTTTCAGAGCATCTCTGTGTACAGCACAGGTGTTTCACAGCATCTCTGTGTACAGCACAGGTGTTTCAGAGCATCTCTGTGTACAGCACAGGTGTTTCAGAGCATCTCTGTGTACAGCACAGGTGTTTCAGAGCATCTCTGTGTACAGCACAGGTGTTTCAGAGCATCTCTGTGTACAGCACAGGTGTTTCACAGCATCTCTGTGCACAGCACAGGTGTTTCAGAGCATCTCTGTGCACAGCACAGGTGTTTCAGAGCATCTCTGTGTACAGCACAGGTGTTTCACAGCATCTCTGTGTACAGCACAGGTGTTTCAGAGCATCTCTGTGTACAGCACAGGTGTTTCACAGCATCTCTGTGTACAGCACAGGTGTTTCACAGCATCTCTGTGTACAGCACAGGTGTTTCACAGCATCTCTGTGTACAGCACAGGTGTTTCAGAGCATCTCTGTGTACAGCACAGGTGTTTCACAGCATCTCTGTGTACAGCACAGGTGTTTCACAGCATCTCTGTGTACAGCACAGGTGTTTCACAGCATCTCTGTGTACAGCACAGGTGTTTCAGAGCATCTCTGTGTACAGCACAGGTGTTTCACAGCATCTCTGTGTACAGCACAGGTGTTTCACAGCATCTCTGTGTACAGCACAGGTGTTTCACAGCATCTCTGTGTACAGCACAGGTGTTTCAGAGCATCTCTGTGTACAGCACAGGTGTTTCACAGCATCTCTGTGTACAGCACAGGTGTTTCAGAGCATCTCTGTGTACAGCACAGGTGTTTCACAGCATCTCTGTGTACAGCACAGGTGTTTCAGAGCATCTCTGTGTACAGCACATGTGTTTCAGAGCATCTCTGTGTACAGCACAGGTGTTTCACAGCATCTCTGTGTGCAGCACAGGTGTTTCACAGCATCTCTGTGTACAGCACAGGTGTTTCACAGCATCTCTGTGTACAGCACAGGTGTTTCAGAGCATCTCTGTGTACAGCACAGGTGTTTCACAGCATCTCTGTGTACAGCACAGGTGTTTCAGAGCATCTCTGTGTACAGCACAGGTGTTTCACAGCATCTCTGTGTACAGCACAGGTGTTTCACAGCATCTCTGTGTGCAGCACAGGTGTTTCACAGCATATCTGTGTACAGCACAGGTGTTTCAGAGCATCTCTGTGTACAGCACAGGTGTTTCACAGCATCTCTGTGTACAGCACAGGTGTTTCACAGCATCTCTGTGTACAGCACAGGTGTTTCACAGCATCTCTGTGTACAGCACAGGTGTTTCAGAGCATCTCTGTGTACAGCACAGGTGTTTCACAGCATATCTGTGTACAGCACAGGTGTTTCAGAGCATCTCTGTGTACAGCACAGGTGTTTCACAGCATATCTGTGTACAGCACAGGTGTTTCAGAGCATCTCTGTGTACAGCACAGGTGTTTCACAGCATATCTGTGTACAGCACAGGTGTTTCAGAGCATCTCTGTGTGCAGCACAGGTGTTTCACAGCATATCTGTGTACAGCACAGGTGTTTCAGAGCATCTCTGTGTACAGCACAGGTGTTTCACAGCATCTCTGTGTACAGCACAGGTGTTTCAGAGCATCTCTGTGTACAGCACAGGTGTTTCACAGCATCTCTGTGTACAGCACAGGTGTTTCACAGCATCTCTGTGTACAGCACAGGTGTTTCACAGCATCTCTGTGTACAGCACAGGTGTTTCACAGCATCTCTGTGTACAGCACAGGTGTTTCAGAGCATCTCTGTGTACAGCACAGGTGTTTCACAGCATCTCTGTGTACAGCACAGGTGTTTCACAGCATCTCTGTGTACAGCACAGGTGTTTCAGAGCATCTCTGTGTACAGCACAGGTGTATCACAGCATCTCTGTGTACAGCACAGGTGTTTCACAGCATCTCTGTGTACAGCACAGGTGTTTCAGAGCATCTCTGTATACAGCACAGGTGTTTCAGAGCATCTCTGTGTACAGCACAGGTGTTTCAGAGCATCTCTGTGTACAGCACAGGTGTTTCAGAGCATCTCTGTGTACAGCACAGGTGTTTCACAGCATCTCTGTGTACAGCACAGGTGTTTCAGAGCATCTCTGTATACAGCACAGGTGTTTCAGAGCATCTCTGTGTACAGCACAGGTGTTTCAGAGCATCTCTGTGTACAGCACAGGTGTTTCAGAGCATCTCTGTGTACAGCACAGGTGTTTCACAGCATCTCTGTGTACAGCACAGGTGTTTCACAGCATCTCTGTGTACAGCACAGGTGTTTCACAGCATCTCTGTGTACAGCACAGGTGTTTCACAGCATCTCTGTGTACAGCACATGTGTTTCAGAGCATCTCTGTGTACAGCACAGGTGTTTCACAGCATCTTTACAGCGAGAACAGGGACATGAAGTCAGTTCAGTTCAGTTCCGCTGTAAAGATCATCCATTATCAAATTAGTTTATTTAATCTATAAAGCAGTTGTGTAGAAATATTGTTGAATATTAAGTGACCTCAAGGTTAAATGTTCTTTACTGGAACCATCAGTGTCACTGAAAGGTTGGTTGGGGAATGGTAAATAAATGGTAAATGGACTGCATTTATATAGCGCTTTCACAGACCTATGGCCACCAAAGCGCTTTACATAGCCTCACATTCACCCATTCACTCACTCATTCATACACCGAACCAGAAAGGGTTCTTCTATGGAAACCCTAACTCTATTTCTAAGAGTAAGAAGCAGTTATTTTTAACATGCTGATGTGTGTGGTGTCAGTAAACATGTGTTTGACCAGCAGAGATGAGGTTTTGTTCCAGTGTACGTGACCAGGGCTTGAATGACAGTAGATGTAAGATAAAACCCTTCCGTCACCTCTAGTTAATACTCAAACACACACACACACACACACACACAGAACAGAAGATGATCCTCTGTGATGTTTGATGAAGGCGAGCACGTTCTCCTCAGACTGCACAACACTGAGCTTCACTGCCCTCTGCTGGAGAAACCCAACACACATCTTCATCTTCATCTTCATCCCCAGTCCGACATCATATATAAAACATGAAGCTCAAGCTAAACACCACTGAGATTAGAAACATCACACGCTGCAAACATAATGAACAGAAAATGCTTTAATGAAAGGATAAATATAGAGAAGCAGAAAACTGGTCACACTTTTACATCACAAACAAACGAACACTAAAGAGAAACGATCATAAGCATGTGAGGAATTTGCTGAGAATTACAGAACAATAAAGTTTCAGACTGGCAGAACTGAGGAGCTTTAGGAACAAATCCAGCCGTGAACACGCCGGTAATCGCTTCACACACACACACACACACACACACACTCAACGCTCCTCTGAACGCCGAACTAGGGGAAGAGCAACTGAACCAGAACAAATCATTTCTAACCGCGGGATCTTTAGAGTGTGTGTGATCGGGATCTTTAGAGTGTGTGTGTGTGTTCTCTTCACTCAGAGCAATGCCTTCATCACAGCGCTGACAGAAACCTGTTCGACCAGAAGAGAAGCTTCAGATCCTCCAGTCATGAATCCTGAACCGGTTTGTTCAGCTCTCGACTGCAGGGAAGAGAAAGCAGCGCACAGATGATGATGATGATGATGATGATGATGATGAGCTATTATTACAGCCTCACACTCCGGCGGTCTACAAACTATCAAGGAAACCGTGAGTTTGGAGAAATCAGAGGAGTAGAGATTCATCATCCTTTAACTCTGTGATCCTGACAGCAGAAACGAGAGCCTCACACACACACACACACACACACACACTCTGTGCTGGGATTGCTGTGGTTTGACTGTCTTCAGCTCAGCTTCTGCTTTATCAGCTTCTGCTCTCCGAGAGCGATATGAAACACATTCCACTGAGATCCAGGAAAACAAACAGAACAAGTAGATTTCCCAATGATTTCAGATGCATGCATCTTTCTGTTCTAGTGAATCTGCAGGTTTCATCATGTGTCATAATAGAGTTTTGGAAAGATGGTGAGAAAATTCATTATTGAACTAATCTAATCAGTATCTACAAATGTGTCGCATAACGTTCACTGAGAATAACAGTAACATGAAACTGAGCTGAAGACACGGCACAGACACACGCAGTGCGAAGCTCTAACACTTACAGAGAGGAAAGATGCTTAAGAACTTCCGTCAGTGTTTATAGCAGTAATATGGATTCACATTCCTTCATGAGCCTCATCATTTCTGTAGTTGCAGCCAATTAAAGAGGAGAGTTTTCAGCGTCAAATGTGTGTTTATTTGTAAATCTATCTAGATAAAACCATGTTTCTCTGCGAGGAGGCGGGCTGATGGAGATCATGTGACCACGTGACCGGGCTGACTCAGGAGGCGTCTGATGAAGGTCATGTGATCAGGAGGCGTCTGATGAAGGTCACGTGACTGGGCTGATGGAGATCATGTGATCAGTGACCGGGCCGACGGAGGTCACGTGACTCAGGAGGCGTCTGACGGCACGTGCTCCTCGAAGCCCTCGCTCTCCCGCACCAGCGCTCGCTCCAGGATCACTCGGCCCTCTTTGTAGCGCTGGCTGTCCTCTGTGGCGAACTCGTAGATCCAGCCCAGCTTACTGTTGCAGTTCTTACAGCTCACGTCCCGAACCATGTGTCTGCCCGTCAACATCACACGGTCCTGCACCTCACTGTACTGCAGGTTCACCACCTGAGGACACACACACACACACACACACACACACACACGTTACACACGGTCCTGCACCTCACTGTACTGCAGGTTCACCACCTGAGGACACACACACACACACACACACACACACACACACACGTTACACACGGTCCTGCACCTCACTGTACTGCAGGTTCACCACCTGAGGACACACACACACACACACACACACACACACACGTTACACACGGTCCTGCACCTCACTGTACTGCAGGTTCACCACCTGAGGACACACACACACACACACACACACACACACACACACACACACACACACACACGTTACACACGGTCCTGCTCCTCACTGTACTGCAGGTTCACCACCTGAGGACACACACACACACACACACACACACACACACACACACACACACACACACACACACACACACACACACACACACACACACACACACACACACACACACACACACACACACACACACGTTACACACGGTCCTGCACCTCACTGTACTGCAGGTTCACCACCTGAGGACACACACACACACACACACACACACACACGTTACACACGGTCCTGCTCCTCACTGTACTGCAGGTTCACCACCTGAGGACACACACACACACACACACACACACACACACACACACACACGTTACACACGGTCCTGCACCTCACTGTACTGCAGGTTCACCACCTGAGGACACACACACACACACACACACACACACACACACACACACACACACACACACACACACACACACACACGTTACACACGGTCCTGCACCTCACTGTACTGCAGGTTCACCACCTGAGGACACACACACACACACACACACACACACACACACACACACACACACACACACACACACACACACACACACACACGTTACACACGGTCCTGCTCCTCACTGTACTGCAGGTTCACCACCTGAGGACACACACACACACACACACACACACACACACACACACACACACACGTTACACACGGTCCTGCACCTCACTGTACTGCAGGTTCACCACCTGAGGACACACACACACACACACACACACACACACACACACACACACACACGTTACACACGGTCCTGCACCTCACTGTACTGCAGGTTCACCACCTGAGGACACACACACACACACACACACACACACACACACACACACACACACGTTACACACGGTCCTGCTCCTCACTGTACTGCAGGTTCACCACCTGAGGACACACACACACACACACACACACACACACACACACACACACACACACACTGTACATGCTACCATTAGGAGATATCATTAGGAAGCATGGCATTAGTTTTCACTGTTATGCCGATGATACGCCCCGACGAAACTTACCAATTAACGGAATTAACGGAATTAACGGAGTGCACAGCTGATATAACAAACTGGATGACTGGTAATTTCCTACTTCTAAACTCTGAAAAAACAGAGATTCTAATTATTGGACAAAAAACTTCCTCACGTAATAACCTAGAATACGGTCTAACACTCGATGGCTGCTCTGTTAAGTCTTCGTCGTCGGTTAGGAACCTGGGTGTGTGTGTGTGTGTGTGAGTGTGTGAGTGTGTGCTCTTTGATACCAATCTTTCATCTGAAAGTCACATGTCTAGTGTCTGTAAAACCGCATTTTTCCATCTTAAAAATATATCTAAATTACGCCATATGCTCTCAGTGACAAATGCGGAACAGTTAGTTCATGCGTTCATGAGCTCAAGGCTAGATTACTGTAATGCTCTACTGGGTGGTTGCCCTGCAC
>NC_137142.1:35748216-35753216 GCF_949319135.1 Squalius cephalus
TTAAAGTAATGTTGTTTAAAGGTTGGTTTCATTTTTGGTTTCAAGTTTTTAAAAAAAAGAGAGAAAAAATGGCTTGCTAACTTTGTTATTGGAAAAGCGAAAATGGCTCTTTATCTGACAAGAAAGGAAAAACTAGAAGGTGAAGTTGGTCGGGATGTAGTACAAGTTTTTAAGAGTTTTAATAAAAGTAAGAATTAAATTAGATTTTTAAATCTACTAGTATGGAGAATATAGAGGAATTAGAAAATGCATGGAATTATATAGAAATGTTGTGCATTGTTAGATATGGTGAATTAATTTTTGCTAAATGTCATGAGTTGTAAAGTGTATGTTTAATTGTCTTTAAATGATTTAAAGGGATAGTTCACCCAAAAATGAAAATTAGCCCATGATTTACTCGCCCTTAAATCATCCTAGGTGTATATGACACTCTTCTTTCAGACGAATACAATCTGAGTTATATTAAAAAATGTCCTGGCTCTTCCAAGCTTTATAATGGTAAATGGTAAATGGACTGCATTTATATAGCGCTTTCACAGACCTATGGCCACCAAAGCGCTTTACATAGCCTCACATTCACCCATTCACTCACTCATTCATACACTGACGGCGGTGTCAGCCATGCAAGGCGCCATCCAGCTCGTCGGGAGCAGCTGGGGTTAGGTGTCTTGCTCATGGACACCTCGACACTTGGTCAGGTGGAACCGGGGATTGAACCACCAACCTTTCGGTCCATAAAAGTGCATCTATCCATGATAAAAGTGCATCTATCCATCATAAAAGTGCATATAACCCTGATAAAAGTGCATCTATCCATCATAAAAGTGCATATATCCATCATAAAAGTGCATCTATCCATGATAAAAGTGCATCTATCCATCATAAAAGTGCATATATCCCTGATAAAAGTGCATCTATCCATCATAAAAGTGCATCTATCCATCATAAAAGTGCATCTATCCATCATAAAAGTGCATATATCCCTGATAAAAGTGCATCTATCCATCATAAAAGTGCATATATCCCTGATAAAAGTGCATCTATCCATCATAAAAGTGCATATATCCATGATAAAAGTGCATATATCCCTGATAAAAGTGCATCTATCATCATAAAAGTGCATATATCCCTGATAAAAGTGCATCTATCCATCATAAAAGTGCATCTATCCATCATAAAAGTGCATATATCCCTGATAAAAGTGCATCTATCCATCATAAAAGTGCATCTATCCATAATAAAAGTGCATATATCCCTGATAAAAGTGCATCTATCCATCATAAAAGTGCATATAACCCTGATAAAAGTGCATCTATCCATCATAAAAGTGCATATATCCATCATAAAAAGTGCATCTATCCATCATAAAAAGTGCATCTATCCATCATAAAAAGTGCATGGACTTTATGGACTTCAAAACAGAAACAGCCATTCACTGCCATTATAAAGCTTGGAAGAGCCAGGACATTTTTTAATAAAACGGGAGAGTAAATCATGGGCTAATTTTAATTTTTGGGTGAACTATCCTTTTAATAAAGTGTAATACCCCCCCCAGCTGTCCTCTGATTGGCCGCTGGTCTGACGGAGCAGTGATGCGGCTGGTGATGGTGCTGATGGAGGTCTAGGCGTGGGATGTTACGCTGGACGGTGCACCTGGAGGGCGGCCCGCGGCGGGTCAACCATGCGGCGGTGGCGGTCGGGCACAAGGTGTACTCGTTCGGCGGGTACTGCTCGGGGGAAGACTACGATACGCTCCGGCAGATCGACGTGCACGTCTTCAACACCGGTGAGGGACAAACCTGCCGCTCACACTCATATGCAAATCAGCTCAACAGCATATTCAAATTCAGATGAAAGTCTCATGTGTCTGAACACATGACATCACATGCATTATATTATAGCTGAGTATCAGTCATATGACGTTACTTTGACACTCATCTCTGACTGATAACAGAATACTTCTTAAATTGTAACATTGAAACAAGCATTTCCGGTCACTCTTTACAATAAGGTTCATTACATTACATACATTTTTATTAAGTAACATTAAAAAAGATTAATAAATACAGTAACAAATGTACTGCTCATTGTTAGTTCATGTTAGTTCATGTTAGTTCATGTTAGTAGTATCACACTAATATAACTAGTGTTAACTAAAGAACCTTATTGTAAAGTGTTATCGCATTTCTTGTGAAGATGCTTTGAAACAATTTAATAGTGGGAAGTGCTATACAAATAAAGTTTAATTGAGTTAAACTGAATGGTGTTTTTGAGGTTTGCTGGATCCGTATGTGAGCGTCTTGTGTGTGTGTGTCTGCAAGCATCTCGTGTGTGTGTGTGTGTGTGTCTGATTTGTATGTGTGTGATTGTCTCATGTGAGCGTCTTGTGTGTGTGTGTCTGCGAGCGTCTCATGTGCATGTGTGTCGGCAGTGTCTCTGCGCTGGACGAAGCTGCCGCCGGTGCGCACCGGAGGACGAGAACACACTCGGGAGGTTCCCTACATGCGCTACGGACACACCGCTGTCCTGCTGGACGAGACCATCTTCATCTGGGGCGGCAGGAACGACACAGAGGGCGCGTGTAACGTGCTGTACGCCTTCGACGTCAGTAGGTGGCGCTCACACAAGCTCTTGCAGACTCTCGCAGACTCTTACAGACTTTTGCAGACTCCTGCAGACTCACTCAGACTCACTCTGACTCACACTGACTCACACTGACTCACTCAGACTCACTCAGACACTTGCAGACTCACGCAGACTCACGCAGACTCACGCAGACTCACGCAGACTCACTCAGACTCACTCAGACTCACTCAGACTCTTGCAGACTCACGCAGACTCACTCAGACTCACGCAGACTCACTCTTACTCTTGCAGACTCATGCAGACTCTTGCAGACTCCTCTGACTCATGCAGACTCACTCTGACTCACTCAGACTCACTCAGACTCACTCAGACTCACTCTTACTCATGCAGACTCATGCAGACTCTTGCAGACTCACTGACTCATGCAGACTCACTCAGACTCTCGCAAACCCATGCAGACTCACTCTGACTCACACAGACTCACTCTGACTCACTCTGACTCACTCTGACTCACTCAGACTCACTCTTACTCACTCTGACTCATGCAGACTCTTGCAGACTCACTCTGACTCATGCAGACTCACTCAGACTCACTCTGACTCACTTTGACTCACTCTGACTCACTCAGACTCACTCTTACTCATGCAGACTCACTCTTACTCATGCAGACTCATGCAGACTCTTGCAGACTCACTCAGACTCACTCAGACTCTCGCAGACCCACGCAGACTCTCGCAGACTCATGCAGACTCTCGCAGACTCTTGCAGACTCACTCTGACTCACTCAGACTCACTCTGACTCACTCTGACTCACTCAGACAAACTCAGACTCACACTGACTCACTCAGACTCTCGCAGACTCTCGCAGACTCATGCAGACTCTCGCAGACTCTTGCAGACTCACTCTGACTCACTCAGACTCACTCTGACTCACTCTGACTCACTCAGACAAACTCAGACTCACACTGACTCACTCTGACTCACGCAGACTCACTCTGACTCACACTGACTCACACTGACTCACACAGACTCACTCTGACTCACTCAGACTCACTCAGACTCACTCTTACTCATGCAGACTCACTCTTACTCATGCAGACTCATGCAGACTCTTGCAGACTCACTCAGACTCACTCTTACTCATGCAGACTGACGCAGACTCATGCAGACTCTTGCAGACTCACTCTGACTCACTCAGACTCTCGCAGACCCACACAGACTTCGCAGACTCATGCAGACTCATGCAGACTCATGCAGACTCACTCAGACTCACTCAGACTCACTCTGACTCACTCTGACTCACTCTGATTCACTCTGATTCACTCTGATTCACGCAGACTCACTCTGACTCACTCTGACTCACTCTGACTCACACTGACTCACACTGACTCACACAGACTCACTCTGACTCACTCAGACTCACTCTTACTCATGCAGACTCACTCTTACTCATGCAGACTCATGCAGACTCTTGCAGACTCACTCAGACTCACTCTTACTCATGCAGACTGACGCAGACTCATGCAGACTCTTGCAGACTCACTCTGACTCACTCAGACTCTCGCAGACTCTCGCAGACTCATGCAGACTCATGCAGACTCTTGCAGACTCACTCTGACTCACTCAGACTCTCGCAGACTCTCGCAGACTCATGCAGACTCATGCAGACTCACTCAGACTCACTCTGAATCACTCTGACTCACACAGACTCACTCTGACTCACTCTGATTCACTCTGATTCACGCAGAATCACTCTGACTCACTCTGACTCACTCTGACTCACACTGACTCACACTGACTCACACAGACTCACTCTGACTCACTCTGACTCACACTGACTCACACAGACTCACTCTGACTCACTCAGACTCTTGCAGACTCACTCAGACTCACTCAGACACTTGCAGACTCACGCAGACTCACTCAGACTCACTCAGACTCACTCAGACACTTGCAGACTCACGCAGACTCACTCTTACTCATGCAGACTCTTGCAGACTCACTCTGACTCACTCTGACTCACTCAGACTCACTCTTACTCATGCAGACTCACTCAGACTCTCGTAGACCCACGCTGACTCACTCAGACTCACTCAGACTCTCGCAGACCCACGCAGACTCTCGCAGACTCATGCAGACTCACTCTGACTCACTCTGACTCACTCAGACAAACTCAGACTCACACTGACTCACTCAGACTCTCGCAGACTCACTCTGACTCACACAGACTCACTCTGACTCACTCAGACTCACTCTGACTCACTCAGACTCAGTCTTACTCATGCAGACTCACTCTTACTCATGCAGACTCATGCAGACTCTTGCAGACTCACTCTGACTCATGCAGACTGACGTAGACTCATGCAGACTCTTGCAGACTCATCCTGACTCACTCAGACTCTCGCAGACCCACA
>NC_137142.1:35760716-35790716 GCF_949319135.1 Squalius cephalus
CATTATTTTTACCACTTCATTAAGTTTTGCTTTGTAGAAAGCCTTTCTTTAAAGCGAATTTCGTTTTGTACAAATTGTATCTTAATTTTAATAAATGTTTCATTAACCAATTGTATGTATTTAATAAATAAAAAGCAAATATAGCAGACAATATAATAACCGTGACATGGAGGCGCCGGCACGCCGCGTTCACTTGCATTGTGAACTAGAGCGCATCTCATCGTAAATGAATGAAACTCAGCGTAGGCCTCATACATTAGCATTAAATATCTTTGCTGCATCCTTTCTAGAACAGACAAGGGCTTTCCTGCGGCTCGCACCAGCAGAGCATTGCATCGTATAGATCGCAAAACAATCAGCGGATGGCAGGCGGGTGCGGCTTTGAAATTTGGTCAAAAAACGTTGGTGCGGATGATGAGTTTTGTGATGCGGTTGCGGATGAAATAATACCCCGTCCGCGCATCTCTATCGATAACAACATTGAACACTACACAAATATTTTTTTAATTTTTTTTTAATTTAGGTGATCAAGTAGCTAATCAGTGTCTGCTGGTTTATTCAAACTAAGTTGTCTTGTATAACAGACGAACGTCGCAACGTTCGTAACTCCCTCATAAAACGAGTCGGACATCATCACATTTTTGTATACATTTTTATATATTTGGGTTAGTAAGCTACAGGACATCGCCTTTCTAACATGACCTGCGCGAAAGAGAGAGAAAAAAGAATGCGTCACTGTACCCAGCACATTTCAAACCAAACTGACGCCCGTGTGTGTGTGTGTGTGTGTGTTCAGAGGCGTTCTCCTGGAGGAAGGTGGAGCCGAGGGGTAAGGGCCCGTGTCCCAGGCGGAGGCAGTGCTGTTGCATGGTGGGAGATCGCATCATACTCTTCGGGGGAACCAGGTGAGCTCAGCGCATCACACACATGACATCATTCAACACACACATGACATCATTCATCACACACATGACATCATTCAACACACACATGACATTCAACACACACATGACATCATTCATCACACACGACATCATTCAACACACACATGACATCATTCAACAGTCACACACAGATGACATCATTCATCAGTCACATACATGACATCATTCAACACACACATGACATCATTCAACACACACACATGACATCATTCAACACACACATGACATCATTCAACACACACATGACATCATTCAACAGTCACACACAGATGACATCATTCATCAGTCACATACATGACATCATTCAACACACATGACATCATTCAACACACACATGACATCATTCAACACACACATGACATCATTCAACAGTCACACACAGATGACATCATTCATCAGTCACATACATGACATCATTCAACACACACATGACATCATTCAACACACACACATGACATCATTCAACACACACATGACATCATTCAACACACACATGACATTCAACACACACATGACATCATTCAACACACACATGACATCATTCAACACACACATGACATCATTCAACACACACATGACATCATTCAACACACACATGACATCATTCAACACACACATGACATTCAACACACACATGACATCATTCAACACACACATGACATTCAACACACACATGACATCATTCAACACACACATGACATCATTCAACACACTTGACATCATTCAACACACACATGACATCATTCAACACACACATGACATCATTCAACACACACATGACATCATTCAACAGTCACACACGACATCATTCAGCACACACATTCAACACACACATGACATCATTCAACAGTCACACACATGACATCATTCAGCACACACATGACATCATTCAACACACACATGACATCATTCAACAGTCACACATGACATCATTCAACACACACATGACATCATTCAACAGTCACACATGACATCATTCAGCACACACATGACATCATTCAACACACATGACATCATTCAACAGTCACACATGACATCATTCAGCACACACATGACATCATTCAACACACACATGACATCATTCAACAGTCACACATGACATCATTCAGCACACACATGACATCATTCAACACACACATGACATCATTCAACAGTCACACATGACATCATTCAGCACACACATGACATCATTCAGCACACACATGACATCATTCAACACACACATGACATCATTCAACAGTCACACATGACATCATTCAGCACACACATGACATCATTCAACACACACATGACATCATTCAACAGTCACACATGACATCATTCAACACACACATGACATCATTCAACAGTCACACATGACATCATTCAACACACACATGACATCATTCAACAGTCACACATGACATCATTCAACACACACATGACATCATTCAACAGTCACACATGACATCATTCAACACACACATGACATCATTCAACACACTTGACATCATTCAACACACACATGACATCATTCAACACACACATGACATCATTCAACACACACATGACATCATTCAACAGTCACACACATGACATCATTCAGCACACACATTCAACACACACATGACATCATTCAACAGTCACACACATGACATCATTCAGCACACACATGACATCATTCAACACACACATGACATCATTCAACAGTCACACACATGACATCATTCAACAGTCACACACAGATGGCATCATTCATCAGTCACATACATGACATCATTCAACACACACATGACATCATTCAGCACACACACATGACATCATTCAACACACACATGACATCATTCAACAGTCACACACATGACATCATTCAACACACACGACATCATTCATCAGTCACACATGACATATTCAACAGTCACACACATGACATCATTCAACAGTCACACACATGACATCATTCAACAGTCACACACATGACATCATTCAACACACACACGACATCATTCATCAGTCACACATGACATCATTCAACACACACATGACATCATTCAACACACACATGACATTATTCAACAGTCACACACATGACATCAACAGTCACACACACATGACATCATTCATCAGTCACACACACATGACATCATTCATCAGTCACACACACGACATCATTCAACAGTCACACACAGTTTTAAAATGAAATTTTAAAAGTTTAAAATTATACCTGTTTGTATTTAGTTTATATACTTAAAATTATTTAATAATTATTTTTAGTGCATCAGGGTGGCAGAACACTAAATTACCCAGAATGCATTAGCTGTCTTTAATTACTTCAGTAAATTTTGAACTTTGAATTACAATCCAGTTAAACTTCCTGTGTGTTGTGGCCAATTCACATTCTCACTCACTCATGAATGGAAGGGAGCCGATGCTCTACTGTGTGTGTGTGTGTGACGTCATACTGAAGCTCATCCTGTACAAGCGTTATATTGAGGAAGCCGTCAGATTCCCTTTCATCCCGAGAGCGAGAGACTCTGCTCTGATGGCCTGATCCCGCTAGTGTAATGATGATCTGCTAACAGCGCTAGTGCAATGCTAACAGCACTAGTGTAATGATGATCTGGTAACAGCGCTAGTGTAATGATCTGGCTAACAGCGTTATCAGATGCGTCCCGCTGGGTCCTGGTCCTGATCCGCAGTCGGGATTATCCCGGTGTGCTCCACAGCGGCTGATAGGGAAGATAGCGTCCTAATTAGACGCCCGCTCAGCCGGTGAAACGCACTGCATTGTGGGATCTGTCAGACAGCAGACGACTGCAGGATCCACACACTCATGCTGAATGAGTTTAAGGCTGGTCAAGATAAGACAGATTCAGGACAGCACTTTCACAACACGCATTATCTCAGAGCTTTACTGTAAATCATGATGTTAATGTTTATAATGTCTTAATATCGTCATGCATTTATCAGATTTAGCGACGAGTTCTGTATGTAATGTATGGACACTCATATCCAACTTTACTTTATTATTATCCACGTTGTGTAAAATTGTCATTGGCTTCACAGTACATATACATCACCGCATAAACACACATGAGAAAAACATGCAATACACAATAAAAAAAAAAGTCCGTCCCTAACCCTTTAGATGATGGCAGCACTGGCACGGGATAACTGGGAAATAAAGAGCTGGTTCATAATAGAGTTACAGTTTGCGACGCAAATCATGCAGTTTAGTGTATAGTGCTTTGCATTGTGGGATTGTTGACTGATTTTAACCCTCTGGGGTCTGAGCTGTTTTCTGGGCCCTGGAGGTGTTCTGAAATGCTCTGACATTTGTGCTAATTTCTGTTACTTGTGACATTTTCATGGCTAAAGTCTGATTACACTGTATTCAGCACAAACTCTGCTACAATAATATATCAGCAGCATGTATGTAAAAGTTTGTAGTTTTGAGATAATGACATTAATGCGTGGTTTGTGAAAATACAAAAAAAATTGTCACTGAAATAAGGCCATGAAACCCATACTGATTATTTCTTCACAAGACTTTTGAAAATTGTATCACGTAGCCTAGCATATTTGCTCCAAAACTATGTGAAAATCATCCTGACTGCTCATTCAGAGAAGACAATATATTGATTTAAAATTTCTAAGACGTGTTTTGTGTGAGAAAGCTTTATGCGAAGGGGCGTGATCACCTCATTAATATGTAAGCTTTTCACACCTGAGATGGCCCTATTTTAGGAGCTATCAGGCCCTATCATTCTGAGCAACCTTGCACAAAGAATGAGGAGATTTAAAAAAGAATGGCTTTTTGATTGTTTGGATTTATTTACAACACAACATAATCCAAATATACACAACAAATGACAAAAAAGCACTTATTGAAAACAATGATCCAAAGACAGAGACCTTTGTGCCATTCCTAAAAACATTGTACATACCTTTCATTTCCAAGGTGTTTGATTTTCACTTTACCATGTTCATGTACAGAGACTCATGTGAATGTTGAAGTCAGCAGGACTCAGTGGCATCTGGGCCCTGAAAGAAAAAAAAGTGAACATACTGATATCAAGAGAAACTATAGGGAATATAGTTCTAAAATTTATTGGGAATAAATTTGAGATTTTTCTGGTTAAAATTGATTTTTAAAATTCACAGAATACACACACACACAAATGTTTCCAACAATATATAATATAATTAACACCAGGTTTGTTGTCCCTTGTAAGCATAGGCTATGCGCAGTGCTGCATAAAATAATAATAACAATAACCTATTGCAGCATATAAATCTTCCAAAAGATTTCAGTAACAACTACGCTAGAGAAAAATATATTGATTATCATGTTACTTCAAATGTTTCCATTCGTTATGATGATATGAAATGAGATAATAGTAAAAACATGAAGCCTTTGTTTGGTGCGTTTTGCTTTTCAAACGCGATCGTTTCAAACGCGATCGCGATACATTCAAAACCAGAGCTCGCTCCAAAATATGAAACATTATGGTTACCATATTATACATATCTACGTTTGAGCAGATATCCACAAACACAGTAACAGTAAACATGGGTCCAAATATTATAATATTCACCATATATCTAGCAACAGTTCAACTGCAATGTGAAGTTTATGCAACAATAACATGAACTAATAATTAAGAATTTCTTACCTTACATCTTTCTTGTCTTCAAATCGCGTTCTTCTTCTGAGGTAAAGCCAATGTAAGCTCACGGCACGTCTTTCAAACTCGACGAAAAGCAGAGACTTGTGAAGTTTGTTGGTGCTTTGTTTTTGAGGTAATGAGCGCGATCGCGTTCCATGTGGAGATTTGCATGTGAATCTCTTTTGCGCGAGTGTGCGTGGTCAAATTAAAAATAATTAGGAAGCGTTTGAGAAGCTGGACATCTTGTTGGTTTTATACAAATTACTTAAACATAGAATATTTGTTTTCAGTTTGAATCTGATCATTTAAAAGTACACACTTAAATGATTATAAAGGTATATGGCTCATAAATGTGTGACTAGTATTCGCTGAGTTTTGTTTCAGTTTATAGACGTGCTCAAGAAAAAAAAGTTCACCGCGACGGAGAGGCAGAACGCACACCCTGTTTATTTTCTTTATTTTACAAAAGCACAATGTTTTGATTCGATTGTAAGTGGACACATACAAAAGTAGAAATATCACAGATTCTTTTTTCATATTTCTTTTTTCTGTATGACCATAAATGACGGAGAAATTTAAGTTTATTGTGCTACTATGTGAAGAAAATCCAGTAAAACGCGCCAACGCGTTTGTCGACCCCAGAGGGTTAATAGGAGAATTTATTATTTTTATAATTTTCTCTCCTACTGACTATTAGAACTATTTTTGCTGCGGATTATTTACTGTTTGAATGACTGATTGTGTTTTGAACTGGACTAATTTTGTTTCTTTTTTGTTGCCTATTTAGTATTTTGTGGCTGGACAATTTTTGAACTGATTTGTTTTTGTTTTTCTTCTTTCCTCTGGAACCTAAAATACATTTGGGAACACTTGAATTTGCGTTTCTGTTCAATTATATTGAATCTTTGCTGCATTTAAAGGAGTTTTGTTGCATGAAGAAGCTGTAAAGCACAGACATCTTTAAGCCCGCCGGCCCGTGTGTGTGTGTGTCTGCTCTTAAACTCTTGAAGTGCTCCAGTTAAGCAGGATTATCTGCTGTACGGAGACTAATGTTTGAGAGCAGAGTGAAACACTTTTGGCTCATTTATTTGTGTTTCCCTGTGGGATCAGAGCAGGATTTCCTCCCAGGAGTCATGATTTCCTGTGTGAGACGGCATTAGCAGACACACACACACACACACACACACACACACACACACACTCCTGACAAAACAAGTCACATGTCATGAGGGTTTCTGAAACAAACCTGAGCTGCTTCCATCTGTCGTTTATGCACATTTTGGGATATTGCATGAATCATTTTGTTGTTCTTCTGAGCACATGTGATGGAAACAGTGTTTTATTCCCAGTGTTATGATGGAAACAGTGTTTTACTCCCAGTGTTATGATGGAAACGGTGTTTTACTCCCAGTGTTATGATGGAAACGGTGTTTTATTCCCAGTGTTAGGATGGAAACGGTGTTTTATTCCCAGTGTTATGATGGAAACAGTGTTTTACTCCCAGTGTTATGATGGAAACGGTGTTTTATTCCCAGTGTTAGAATGGAAACGGTGTTTTATTCCCAGTGTTATGATGGAAACGGTGTTTTATTCCCAGTGTTAGAATGGAAACGGTGTTTTATTCCCAGTTTTAGAATGGAAACGGTGTTTTATTCCCAGTGTTAGGATGGAAACAGTGTTTTATTCCCAGTGTTATGATGGAAATGGTGTTTTATTCCCAGTGTTAGAATGGAAACGGTGTTTTATTCCCAGTTTTAGAATGGAAACGGTGTTTTATTCCCAGTGTTAGGATGGAAACGGTGTTTTATTCCCAGTGTTAGAATGGAAACGGTGTTTTATTCCCAGTGTTATGATGGAAACGGTGTTTTATTCCCAGTGTTAGAATGGAAACGGTGTTTTATTCCCAGTGTTATGATGGAAACGGTGTTTTATTCCCAGTGTTAGAATGGAAACGGTGTTTTATTCCCAGTTTTAGAATGGAAACGGTGTTTTATTCCCAGTGTTAGGATGGAAACAGTGTTTTATTCCCAGTGTTATGATGGAAATGGTGTTTTATTCCCAGTGTTAGAATGGAAACGGTGTTTTATTCCCAGTTTTAGAATGGAAACGGTGTTTTATTCCCAGTGTTAGGATGGAAACGGTGTTTTATTCCCAGTGTTAGAATGGAAACGGTGTTTTATTCCCAGTGTTAGAATGGAAACAGTGTTTTACTCCCAGTGTTATGATGGAAACGGTGTTTTATTCCCAGTGTTAGAATGGAAACGGTGTTTTATTCCCAGTGTTATGATGGAAACGGTGTTTTATTCCCAGTGTTAGAATGGAAACGGTGTTTTATTCCCAGTTTTAGAATGGAAACGGTGTTTTATTCCCAGTGTTAGGATGGAAACAGTGTTTTATTCCCAGTGTTATGATGGAAACGGTGTTTTATTCCCAGTGTTAGGATGGAAACAGTGTTTTATTCCCAGTGTTATGATGGAAATGGTGTTTTATTCCCAGTGTTATGATGGAAACGGTGTTTTATTCCCAGTGTTAGGATGGAAACAGTGTTTTATTCCCAGTGTTATGATGGAAATGGTGTTTTATTCCCAGTGTTAGAATGGAAACGGTGTTTTATTCCCAGTTTTAGAATGGAAACGGTGTTTTATTCCCAGTGTTAGGATGGAAACGGTGTTTTATTCCCAGTGTTAGGATGGAAACAGTGTTTTATTCCCAGTGTTATGATGGAAACGGTGTTTTATTCCCAGTGTTAGGATGGAAACAGTGTTTTATTCCCAGTGTTATGATGGAAATGGTGTTTTATTCCCAGTGTTATGATGGAAACGGTGTTTTATTCCCAGTGTTAGAATGGAAACGGTGTTTTATTCCCAGTGTTATGATGGAAACGGTGTTTTATTCCCAGTGTTAGAATGGAAACGGTGTTTTATTCCCAGTTTTAGAATGGAAACGGTGTTTTATTCCCAGTGTTAGGATGGAAACAGTGTTTTATTCCCAGTGTTATGATGGAAATGGTGTTTTATTCCCAGTGTTAGAATGGAAACGGTGTTTTATTCCCAGTGTTAGAATGGAAACGGTGTTTTATTCCCAGTGTTATGATGGAAACGGTGTTTTATTCCCAGTGTTAGGATGGAAACAGTGTTTTATTCCCAGTGTTATGATGGAAACGGTGTTTTATTCCCAGTGTTAGGATGGAAACGGTGTTTTATTCCCAGTGTTAGAATGGAAACGGTGTTTTATTCCCAGTGTTATGATGGAAACGGTGTTTTATTCCCAGTGTTATGATTGAAACGGTGTTTTATTCCCAGTGTTATGATGGAAATGGTGTTTTATTCCCAGTGTTAGAATGGAAACGGTGTTTTATTCCCAGTGTTAGAATGGAAACGGTGTTTTATTCCCAGTGTTAGGATGGAAACGGTGTTTTATTCCCAGTGTTAGGATGGAAACATAAGAAAAGATGATCTAGATGTTGTAGATGTTCGAGATGTTCGAGATGTTCGAGATGTTCGAGATGTTCATGTTCTAGATGTTGTAGATGTTCTAGATGTTGTAGATGTTCTAGATGTTCTTGTTCTAGATGTTCTAGATGTTCTAGATGTTGTAGATGTTGTAGATGTTCGAGATGTTCTAGATATTGTAGATGTTCTTGTTCTAGATGTTCGAGATGTTCGAGATGTTCTAGATGTTCTTGTTCTAGATGTTCTAGATGTTCTTGTTCGAGATGTTCTAGATATTCTAGATGTTCTTGTTCTAGATGTTGTAGATGTTCTAGATGTTGTAGATGTTCTAGATAGATGTTGTAGATGTTGTAGATGTTGTAGATGTTCGAGATGTTGTAGATGTTGTAGATGTTCGAGATGTTCTAGATGTTGTAGATGTAGATGTACAGTACAGGCCAAAAGTTTGGACACATTACTATTTTTAATGTTTTTGAAAGAAGTTTCTTCTGCTCATCAAGCCTGCATTTATTTGATAAAAAAAGACAGAAAAAAATGTAATATTGTGATATATTATTACAATTTAAAATAATTGGTTTTAAATTTATTATACTTTAAATTATCATTTATTTCGGTGATGCAAAGCTGAATTTTCAGGATCATTACTCCAGTCTTCAGTGTCACATGTGACATCCAGTCAATCACATGATCCTTTAGAAATCATTCTAATGTTCTGATTTATTATGAGTGTTGGAAACAGTTCTGCTGCCTAATATATTTGATGAATAAAAGGTTAAAAAGAACTGCATTTATTCAAAATAAATTTTTTTTTTTAATATAAATCTTCTTTATTATCACTTTTTATCAATTTAACACATCCTTGCTGAATAAAATTATTGATTTATTTAAAAAAAAATAAAGAAAAAAATTACTGACCCCAAATTACTGACCAGTAGTGTATATTGTTGTTATAAAAGATTTCTATCTTGAAAACATTTGCTTCTTTTTTTTTCTTTTTTTTATTCATCAAAGTATCCTAAAAAAGTATCACAGGTTATGAAAAAATATTAAGCAGCAGAACTGTTTCCAACTTTGATAATGAATCATCATATTAGAATGATTTCTAAAGGATCATTTGATAGACTGGAGTAATGATCCTGAAAATTCAGCTTTGCATCACCGAAATAAATTATAATTTAAAGTATAATAAATTGAAAACCAATTATTTTGAATTGTAATAATATATCACAATATTACATTTTTTTCTGTATTTTTGATCAAATAAATGCAGGCTTGATGAGCAGAAGAAACTTCTTTCAAAAACATTAAAAATAGTAATGTGTCCAAACTTTTGGCCTGTACTGTAGATGTTGTAGATGTTCTAGATGTTCTAGATGTTCTAGATGTAGATGTTGTAGATTTTCGAGATGTTCGAGATGTTCGAGATGTTCGAGATGTTCTAGATGTTGTAGATGTACTAAATGTTGTAGATGTTGTAGATGTTCTAGATGTAGATGTAGATGTTGTAGATGTTGTAGATGTTGTAGATGTTGTAGATGTTGTAGATGTTCTAGATGTTCTAGATGTTGTAGATGTACTAGATGTTGTAGATGTTGTAGATGTTGGAGATGTTCTAGATGTTCTAGATGTAGATGTTGTAGATGTTGTAGATGTTCTAGATGTAGATGTTGTAGATGTTGTAGATGTTGTAGATGTAGATGTTGTAGATGTTCTAGATATTCTAGATATTCTAGATGTTGTAGATGTTGTAGATGTTCGAGATGTTGTAGATGTTCTAGATGTTCTAGATGTTCATACTGCAGTGGCTGTGAGTGATGGACTATAGAGAGATCAGCGATTGTTGTGTTTGATTGAATCTCTGAGACTGCAGGAGAGAAAGGCTTGAAGAGTAAACGCTGACCTCTGACCTCACACAGATTCATTCATCCACGCCTCTCATGCGTTAGCCTGTAGCTGCTCTCGCGCACGCTAGCAGCGTTTCATGTAGCCCACCACGAAATCACAGGAATTGTGTGTGTGGCCTCTGTTGCTCCTCAGTGTTTACAGTAGATGCAGATCAAGCGTGTCTGAGTGTGTGTGTGTGTGTGTGTGAGAGTGCGTGTGTGTGAGTGCGTGTGTGTGAGAGTGCGTGTGTGTGTTTGTGTGTGAGAGAGTGTGTGTGTGTGTGTGTGCGCGCTCAGTGGCGTGTGGGAGGATGAGTGATGATGCGTCTGTTTGCTTGTTTTTAAAACTAAGAGCCTGATGCTGTGAGTGAGTGTGTGTGTGTGTGTGTGTGTGTTTCAGAGCGTCACTGTTCCTGCTGCACGTCTCACTGTTTTCTACACACAAACACACACTTTCTCTCACACACACACACACACACACACACACACACACACACACACACACACACACACACACACACACACACACACACACACACACACTCTCTCTCTAACACTCTCACACACACAAACACACTTTCTCTCTCTCTCTCTCACACATACACACACACATACACACTCTCTCTCTCTCTCTCACACATACACACACACACACACACACACACACACACACACACACACACACACACACACACACTCTCTCTCACACACTCACACACACACACACACACACACACACACACACACACACACACACTCACACACACTCTCTCTCTCTCACACACACACACACACACACTCTCTCTCTCACACACACACACACACACACACACACACACTCTCTCTCTCTCACACACACACACACACTCACACGTTATTGATGTTTATCTTTAGGAAAGAGACAAACGCTCAACGCGCATCATGAATCACGCAGACACACACACACACACGCTCAGTGCGCATCATGAATCACGCAGACACACACACACACACACACGCTCAGCGCGCATCATGAATCACGCAGACACACACACACACACACACACGCTCAGCGCGCATCATGAATCACGCAGACACTCTGCTGGTGTTCCTCCAGTCTCAGGAAGCGTTCGTCAGGTTTATAGCGAGCTGACGCTGAGCAGACGATATTCCTGAGGCTTTATGATATTTACTTAAACAGAAGGAATTTGTTGAGCGTAAATTTAGGGTTGCAGTGAAGCTCAATAAAGGTGTGAGTGTGTGTTCAGTGGCGTGGAGGTGTGTGTGTGTGTGTGTGTGTGTGTGTGTGTGTGTGTGTGTGTGTGTGTGAAAGCAGCAGCATCGGCACCCGGACGTGTGATGGCCATCGTCAGGCGCTGGTTCTCGCGCTGCTGCTGCGTAACGACAGACACACACACACACACACACACACACACACACACACACACACACATCAGGAGGAGAAAGCTGCTCACGCTGGACGTTCTCCAGGTGCATGCTGGGATGTGTGTGAGGAGACCCTACACTGTCCAATACAACTCACACACACACTGAAATCCTCTGATATTCACCTTCAGTCATGAGCAGTGAGTGTGTGTGTGTGTGTGTGTGAATATGAGTGTATGAGTGTTTGTGTGTGAATGTGTGTGTGTGTGTGTGTGAGTGAATATGAGTGTGTGAGTGTGTGTTTGTGTGTGAATATGAGTGTGTGTTTGTGTGTGTGTGTGTGTGTGAATATGTGTGTGTGTGTTTGTGTGTGAGAGTGTGTGTGTGTGAGAGAGAGTGTGTGAGAGAGAGTGTGTGTGTGTGTTAGTGGCCACTTACAGCAGAATAAACAGGCCTGCAGGGCCGAAGAGAGGCGTGAAATTCAGACACTGCTCTGATTTATGAGCTTCAGAACCCCCGAATCACCTGACGCAACACAACTCTCTCACACACACACACACACACACACACACACACACACACACACTCTCATATTCACACACACTGCACGAGTTTATTAACCACTAAAATCATGTAATGACTCTTTCTAATGATCACATCACTGCTGTAATTACTAACCCTCTTAAAATGGCCGTTCTCTCATCATTTACTCCTCCTTTCTTCTGGAGATATTTTGAGAATATTTCAGTGTTTTGAAGTATGACGGCGAGTAAATGATGATTCCCTCAGAACAGTGCATATACAGCGCATCCGGACCATATTCACAGCGCTCACTTTTCCACATTTTGTTAAATTAAAGCCTTATTCCAAAATGGTTTAAAGTCATTATTTTCCTCAAAATTCTACAAGCAATACGCCATAATGACAGCGTGAAAGAAGTTTGTTTGAAATCTTTGAAATTTTTTTAAAAATTAAAACCGACACTCAAAATTGAGCTCAAGTTTATCCGGTTTCCACTGATCATCCTCGAGATGTTTCTACAACTGGATTGGAGTCCACCTGTGGGAAACCAGCTGATGATGCGTGTCCTGTGGTAAACTCAGCTGATTGGACATGATTTGGAAGGACACACCTGTCTTATGCTCACGTTCACACGCGTGTGCTGGTGATGCGTGTGCTGGTGACGCATGTGCTGGTGACGCGTGTGCTGGTGACGCATGTGCTGGTGACGCGTGTGCTGGTGATGCGTGTGCTGGTGATGCGTGTGCTGGTGATGCGTGTGCTGGTGCTGGTGATGCGTGTGCTGGTGACGCGTGTGCTAGTGACACGTGTGCTGATGACGCGTGTGCTGGTGATGCGTGTGCTGGTGCTGGTGATGTGTGTGCTGGTGACGCGTGTGCTGGTGATGCGTGTGCTGGTGATGCGTGTGCTGGTGCTGGTGATGCGTGTGCTGGTGCTGGTGATGTGTGTGCTGGTGACGCGTGTGCTGGTGCTGGTGATGTGTGTGCTGGTGACGCGTGTGCTGGTGATGCGTGTGCTGGTGATGCGTGTGCTGGTGCTGGTGATGCGTGTGCTGGTGACGCGTGTGCTGGTGACGCGTGTGCTGGTGACGCGTGTGCTGGTGATGCGTGTGCTAGTGACACGTGTGCTGGTGATGCGTGTGCTGGTGATGCGTGTGCTGGTGCTGGTGATGCGTGTGCTGGTGACACGTGTGCTGATGACGCGTGTGCTGATGACGCGTGTTGACGCGTGTGCTGATGACGCGTGTGCTGGTGACGCGTGTGCTGGTGACGCGTGTGCTGGTGACGCGTGTGCTGGTGACGCGTGTGCTGGTGCTGGTGATGCGTGTGCTGGTGATGCGTGTGCTGGTGATGTGTGTGCTGGTGACACGTGTGCTGATGACGCGTGTGCTGATGACGCATGTGCTGGTGCTGGTGATGCGTGTGCTGGTGACACGTGTGCTGGTGACGCGTGTGCTGGTGCTGGTGACGCGTGTGCTAGTGCTGGTGACGCGTGTGCTAGTGACACGTGTGCTGATGACGCGTGTGCTGATGACGCATGTGCTGGTGCTGGTGATGCGTGTGCTGGTGATGCGTGTGCTAGTGACACGTGTGCTGGTGATGCGTGTGCTGGTGCTGGTGATGTGTGTGCTGGTGACACGTGTGCTGATGACGCGTGTGCTGGTGACGCGTGTGCTGGTGACGCGTGTGCTGATGAGGCCTAACCCTAACCCGTGGTAAACTCAGCTGATTGGACATGATTTGGAAAGACACACACCTGTCTTACGCTCACGTTCACACACGTGTGCTGATGATGCGTGTGCTGATGTCACGGCTGAGGATGATCCTGTGCCGCTCGTCCACAGATCTGGGAACGGCACCGGATGCACAGATTGGCATGCTGGGATACGCGGGGGACGGCAGCTTGTGAGTCTGTGATGAGCCGCCTCTGCTCTGTTTGTGTGTTCTGGTTGGTTGAGTGTGTTTGGGGATTTATCCGAGTGTCCTCATGGGTTTCTCTCTTGGACGGCGTCCTGATGGTTTTAATATCCTGACGTGATGTCACTTCCTCTGTGTGACGAGTTAAGCCGAATCAGCTGATCGTCATCCTCACGTGTGTGTGTCTCTCATGCTAACGTGATCTTTGCTGATGAATGCTAGTGCATCCATGCTGTTATAATGCTGTCGAGAGTGTGTGTGTGTGTGTGTGTGAGAGAGAGAGAGAGTGTGTGTGTGTGTGTGTGTGTGTGTGAGAGAGAGAGAGAGCGTGTGTGTGTGTGTGTGTGTGAGAGAGAGAGAGAGAGAGAGAGAGAGAGAGAGAGAGAGAGAGAGTGAGTGTGTGTGTGTGTGAGAGTGTGTGAGAAGTGAGTGTGTGTGTGTGTGTGTGTGTGAGAGTGTGTGAGAGAGAGAGAGAGTGTGTGAGAGTGAGTGTGTGTGTGTTAGAGCCCTGCACGGGCCAAAAACTCCAGCCCTAACCCGGCCCTGGCCCGTGGTGTTCAAGCCCTACCCGGCCCCAGCCCGACAACGGCTGCAATTTTTTCAGCCCGAACCCGACCCGACCCGACCCGACCCGAGCCGAGACCAACATCAATATCACTTCAAGCTCTCTCTGACGCGCACTATTTGATGCACGTTCTCTGATGCGCGCAGTCTCTGCTACACGCGAACACACGCACGGCACATCACACGCTACTGAAAGGTAAACTTTTATTATTGGCCTGAAACATCAACAATCATGCCCACAAATATTGAACAGACTGTCCATTAGAGAGAAGCATAAGCATGCAGTAGAGAATATAGCGCTACGGGATCCAACCGCAAAAACAAGTAGCTAAATAAACGGCCTACCTTTCTTTGCTTTTAAGTAACTGAAGAACAATGTTCAAAACAATGTTCAAAAATGAAGAACTCTTCGCCAACTGGCTAATGTTAAATAATATTAATGAAAAAAAGAAAATCCAACTTCTTCCTGATCTTCTGCATGGTCAACTGTCACCTGTTAATGCACGTGAGTGACGCGTGCGTATATGCGGATTGCGTTTGTGTTGCTTAGGCGATGTATAATATTTATAATATAATAAATATAACAATATTTCATGCACATTATGTGACGTGTGCTCTGCACGTACATTATGGGCACAATGAAAGGAGAGAAAATAAGCCCGAGTAGACCGAGGGCTTGCAGACCTCTAGTGTGTGTGTGTGTGACAGAAGCCGATGAGGATGAAAGCACTGAATCATGGGAGTTTCATGAGATTTATTTCTTCTGACTTCACTCATCGATGCAGCAGTTTTGAAGGCTCTCCCTATGAGTGGTCCGTCAGAGCTCTGCTCGTCTCTGATTGGCTGATTTCTTCTTAGCTGCTGCCTCTCAACGACAGCTGTTCAACAGGAAGGAAATCCTACAGTGAAAATGTTGTAAATTGAAGTTTGAATCCCATCCTTGATTAATCTTTCAGAGGTGATTTATTTCTTGTAACGGAACCGCTAGTTCAGTGCTAGTCCACTCGCTGCTAGCCTTCAGCGGGTGAACGTCTGTGTTCCTGATGTTCAGAGGGATTGTGGGATATCTTCTGTTAGTCGAGAGCGTCACCCAGTCCTCCAACAGAAGCCAGTTGCCCCGAGCGTCCGGTGTTTCCCAGTTCCCGTGTTTACAGCAGAGATAGTGTGTTCTGGGATAATCAGCTGACTCCGTGCCGCTGGTCTCAGATCTGATCCGGTCTCCGTCTAAATATAAACCCAGACACAGCAGCGTCTCTCAGAGCCTGGGCTTCAGATCCCGACTGTGGACGATCTCTCACACACTTCTGTTACCCAGAGGTCTTTGGTTTGGCGCGTGTGTTTCTATTCACTAAGCTGAACAGCCAATCAGAGTTCTCTCTCTCACCGACGGCGGTTCAACATGTCGAATCGGCCGAAAACCCAGACGGCGTCAGAGTAGAGCCAGCGGTGCGGAACACACACACACACACACACACACACACACACACATACACACACACACCGGGAAAACTACGTTGACCTATGCTCAAGAACAGCCGTTTCCCGCGGCCAACCGCCGGCTGGTGTGTCCCGGGATTAGGTGTGTGTGTGTGTGTGTGTTCACTGTTGTAAAAATTCTGTTTTATGAATTATTAAGGCCAGACAAGTAATTTGTTGAGGTCAATTTGTAAAGAACGATTACAACCTGCGCACATATAATAATAATAATAATAATAATATATATATATAATTAATTTGCATTTTATTGCATGACATAAGTATTTGATCACCTACCAACCAGTAAGAATTCCGGCTCTCACAGACCTGTTAGCTTTTCTTTAAGAAGCCCTCCTGTTCTCCACTCATTACCTGTATTAACTGCACCTGTTTAAACTCGTTACCTGTATAAAAGACACCTGTCCACACACTCAATCAAACAGACTCTAACCTCTCCACAATGGCCAAGACCAGAGAGCTGTGTAAGGACATCAGGGATAAAACTGTAGACCTGCACAAGGCTGGGATGGGCTACAGGACAATAGGCAAGCAGCTTGGTGAAACAACTGTCGGCGCAATTATTAGAAAATGGAAGAAGTTCAAGATGGTCAATCTCCCTCGGTCTGGGGCACCATGCAAGATCTCACCTCGTGGGGCATCAATGATCATGAGGAAGGTGAGGGATCAGCCCAGAACTACACGGCAGGACCTGGTCAATGACCTGAAGAGAGCTGGGACCACAGTCTCAAAGAAAACCATTAGTAACACACTACGCCGTCATGGATTAAAATCCTGCAGTGCACGCAAGGTCCCCCTGCTCAAGCCAGCGCATGTCCAGGCCCGTCTGAAGCTTGCCAATGACCATCTGGATGATCCAGAGGAGGAATGGGAGAAGGTCATGTGGTCTGATGAGACAAATATAGAGCTTTTTGGTCTAAACTCCACTCGCCGTGTTTGGAGGAAGAAGAAGGATGAGTACAACCCCAAGAACACCATCCCAACCGTGAAGCATGGAGGTGGAAACATCATTCTTTGGGGATGCTCTTCTGCAAAGGGGACAGGACGACTTCACCGTATTGAGGGGAGGATGGATGGGGCCATGTATCGCCAGATCTTGGCCAACAACCTCCTTCCCTCAGTAAGAGCATTGAAGATGGGTCGTGGCTGGGTCTTCCAGCATGACAACGACCCGAAACACACAGCCAGGGCAACTAAGGAGTGGCTCCGTAAGAAGCATCTCAAGGTCCTGGAGTGGCCTAGCCAGTCTCCAGACCTGAACCCAATAGAAGATCTGTGGAGGAGCTGAAGGTCCGTATTGCCCAGCGACAGCCCTGAAACCTGAAGGATCTGGAAAAGGTCTGTATGGAGGAGTGGGCCAGAATCCCTGCAGTGTGTGCAAACCTGGTCAAGAACTACAGGAAACGTATGATCTCTGTTATTGCAAACAAAAGTTTCTGTACCAAATATTAAGTCCTGCTTTTCTGATGCATCAAATACTTACAGTGCCCTCCACAGTTAATGGCACCCCTGGTAAATATGATCAAAACTGGCTGTAAAGAATAAATCTGCATCGTTTATCCTTTTGATCTTTCATTCAAAAAATGTGCAAAATTCTAATCTTTCATTGAAGTAAAATAATTGAAAGTGGGGGGAAATCACATTATGAAACACGTTGGCCACAATTATTGGCACCCCTAGAATTTTTTACGAGTAAAATATCTCTGAAGTATATTCCCATTAATATTTACCTTTTTTAGTACACCAGGGTGACTAGGAACATGAAACTGTCCAGCTATGACTTTGTGTTTCACAGGAGTTTAAATATGAGGAAACACAAAGGCCAAATCCCCTTAATCATCCATCACAATGAGTAAAACCACAGAATATAGTTCTGATGCGTAGCAAAAGATTGTTGACCATCACAAAATAGAAAGTGGCTGTAAGAAAATAGCTAAAGAATTGAAAATCCCCATTTTGACCATCAGGGCAATAATTAAGAAGTTATAATCAACTAAAGATGTTACGAATCTGCCAGGAAGAGGACGTGTGTCTATACTGTCTTAATGCACGGCGAGGATGAAAGTTTGAGTGGCCAAAGACTCTTCAAGGATCACAGATGGAGAATTGCAGAGATTAGTTGAGTCTTGGGGTCAGAAAGCCAAAAAACAAACAAAAAAAACAAAAAAAACCTACATCCCCACATGTTGTTTGGGAGGGTTTTTTTTAAGAAAAATCCTCCTCGCTCCTCCAGAAACAAACTCCAGCTAATTTAATTGTCAGACACGACTGGAACTTCAGACGGCACAGGGTTCTGTGGTCAGATGAGACTAAAAAAAGAGCTTTTTGGCAGCAAACACACTAGATGGGTTTGGTGAACACAAGGATAAAAAGTCCCCCATGTGTACAATTTAATATACCGTTGGATCTTTAATGTTGTGGGCATATTTTTCTGCTGGAGGTCCTGGACTTCTTATTCAGATACATGGCATCGTGGATTCTATCAAATATCAACAGATAAAAAATCAAAACCTGATGCCTTCTGCTAGAAATCTTATAATGGGCCGTGGTTGGATCTTCCATCAGGACAACGATCCAAATCAAACATCAAAATCAACACAAAAATTTGTTGCCGGAGCACAAAAGGAAGCTTCTGCCATGACCGTCCCAGTCCCCTGACCTGATGAGTGGAGTGAAGAGAAGAAGCACCAACATGGATCTGGGAATCTGAAGGATCTGGAGAGATTCTGTATGGAGGAATGGTCTCTGATCTCTTGTCAGGTGTTCTCCAAACTCATCCGGCATTATAGGAGAAGACTCAGAGCTGTTATCTTGGCAAAAGGAGATTGCAAAAAGTATTTAATAAAAGGGTGCCAATAATTGTGGCCAACGTGTTTTGGAGAAAAACATTTATTTCATAATGTGATTTCCCCCCCACATTCAATTATTTTACTTCACTGAAAGATTAGAATTTTGCAAATTTTTTGAATGAAAGATCAAAAGGATAAACGATGCAGATTTATTTTTTACAGCCAGTTTTGATCATATTTACCAGGGGTGCCATTAATTGTGGAGGGCACTGTATGTCATGCAATAAAATGCAAATGAATTACTTAAAAATCATACAATGTGATTTTCTGGATTTTTGTTTTAGACTCCGTCTCTCACAGTTGAAGAGTACCTATGATAAAAATTACAGACCTCTATTTGCTTTGTAAGTGGGAAAACCTGCAAAATCGGCAGTGTATCAAATACTTGTTCTCCCCACTGTATATATTCGAATGCGCATATCTATAGACTAAACACGTAATACACATGTGCACGCCGTCCGTGTTTTCACAGATTCACGTTTAGTTTACGCGGAGATCATCACGTTAAAAACATTTTTCAGCGCTTGCACCAGAACCAGTTCCAGAGTGTGTGTTCTGGAGTGTGTGTTCTAGAGTGTGTGTTCTCGAGCTCCAGACACTGTCGTGCGAATGAACGGCCAGAACACATTACAAGTTTCTGTTTTCTGTTAGAACGGTGTGTGTTAGCGGCCCCTGAGTTAATAACTAATGATCTTTACAATGGAAGTGAATCAATCAAACTAACTTTATCTGGACAATAACTTTATTCTAGATCTGCTGTAAAGCCTGAACACTCTCTGTTACTGTAATCTCTGTATTAGAGCACGGTATAAATGAAGGAGACTGACCAGAGGAGACGCGGTTCTGGCGGACCGGAACGGGAACATCACGCCCGAGATGAGAAGAACCAGCTGAGCTTTCTTAGGGTCACTTCTTGTGACATCACTTCCTGTCTTTGATTTAGATGTGTCTGTTCTGTTGTGTTCATATTCCAGTCGAACCGCTCCAGTTTGTTGAACTCTGAGAGTGTGTGTGTCGGTCCGCTTGATTCAGATGGTGTCGCTCACACACTCATTCACATGAACCGCACTAACAGAGTGTTAATGTGTGAACACACCTTTACACTGATGTTCACGGTCAACAAACAACTCTGTGTCAGCGAGGACCATGATGCATCTGTGTGTGTGTGTGCAGATAAGACTCTCCACAGGAAGTCATAGCACACAATGAGTTCCTGAATGTGTGTGTGTGTGTGAGTGAGTGAGTGAGTGAGTGAGTGAGTGTGTGTGTGTGTGTGTGTGTGTGTGTGTGTGTGTGTGTGTGTGTGTGTGTGTGTGTGAGTCCATGGACCCGCCGCTCGTGTGAGTGTGTGTGTGAGTGAGTGAATGTGTGTGTGTGTGTGTGTGTGTGTGTGTGTGTGTGTGTGTGTGTGTGTGTGTGTGTGTGTGTGTGTGTGTGTGTGTGTGTGTGTGTGAGTCCATGAACCCGCCGCACGTGTGAGTGAGTGAATGTGTGTGTGTGTGAGAGTGTGTGAGTCCATGGACCCGCCGCTCGTGTGTGTGTGTGTGTGTGTGAGATCCTGCTGTGAAGGAAGTGTTGTAGTGTGTGTGCAGAAACAGTGTCTCTCTCGGACGGGGGGTTCATTTCTTCATTAGTGACCTTTTAAGAAGGTGAGGCTCGGGCTAATGAGGTGATTGTAGGCAGAGAAGCTTTAGAAGATTCCAGCCGACATTCCCAGCGGTGTTACGACCAACAGCGAGTGTGTTTTCATAGGGGGAGTGTGTGTGTGTGTGTGTGTGAAGGGGGAGGAACCTCCTCAATGATACTCGGCTGATCATGTAACACAAATGAGCCGTCAAACACCAGGAAACCTCATAAACTCACAAAACACTTCGACACCGTCAGGCGCTCGTGTGTGTGTGTGTGTGTGTGAGAGCTGCTATCAGCCTTGATCATCCGCTGCTGTCGACTGTGATCATTCACTCACTTCTGCTACTGAACGGCTCTTTATTTGTCTGTGTTGCTGCTGTGATTGAATGTTTTGATATTAATGTCTCAATAGTTTTTAATGAGTTTAATACACTGACAAAAATTTGCCTGAAACAAGCTAGAGCTCTATTCACACACGCTAGAGCTCTATTCACACACGCTAGAGCTCTATTCACACACGCTAGAGCTCTATTCACACAGGCTAGAGCTCTATTCACACACGCTAGAGCTCTATTCACACACGCTAGAGCTCTATTCACACAGGCTAGAGCTCTATTCACACAGGCTAGAGCTCTATTCACACACGCTAGAGCTCTATTCACACAGGCTAGAGCTCTATTCACACAGGCTAGAGTTCTATTCACACAGGCTAGAGCTCTATTCACACAGGCTAGAGTTCTATTCACACAGGCTAGAGCTCTATTCACACAGGCTAGAGCTCTATTCACACAGGCTAGAGCTCTATTCACACAGGCTAGAGCTCTATTCACACAGGCTAGAGCTCTATTCACACACGCTAGAGCTCTATTCACACACGCTAGAGCTCTATTCACACAGGCTAGAGCTCTATTCACACAGGCTAGAGTTCTATTCACACAGGCTAGAGCTCTATTCACACAGGCTAGAGTTCTATTCACACAGGCTAGAGCTCTATTCACACACGCTAGAGCTCTATTCACACAGGCTAGAGCTCTATTCACACAGGCTAGAGCTCTATTCACACAGGCTAGAGCTCTATTCACACAGGCTAGAGCTCTATTCACACACGCTAGAGCTCTATTCACACACGCTAGAGCTCTATTCACACAGGCTAGAGCTCTATTCACACAGGCTAGAGCTCTATTCACACAGGCTAGAGCTCTATTCACACAGGCTAGAGTTCTATTCACACAGGCTAGAGCTCTATTCACACAGGCTAGAGCTCTATTCACACAGGCTAGAGCTCTATTCACACAGGCTAGAGCTCTATTCACACAGGCTAGAGTTCTATTCACACAGGCTAGAGTTCTATTCACACAGGCTAGAGTTCTATTCACACACGCTAGAGCTCTATTCACACAGGCTAGAGCTCTATTCACACAGGCTAGAGCTCTATTCACACAGGCTAGAGCTCTATTCACACAGGCTAGAGCTCTATTCACACACGCTAGAGCTCTATTCACACAGGCTAGAGTTCTATTCACACAGGCTAGAGCTCTATTCACACAGGCTAGAGCTCTATTCACACAGGCTAGAGCTCTATTCACACAGGCTAGAGCTCTATTCACACAGGCTAGAGCTCTATTCACACAGGCTAGAGCTCTATTCACACAGGCTAGAGCTCTATTCACACAGGCTAGAGTTCTATTCACACAGGCTAGAGCTCTATTCACACAGGCTAGAGCTCTATTCACACACGCTAGAGCTCTATTCACACACGCTAGAGCTCTATTCACACACGCTAGAGCTCTATTCACACAGGCTAGAGTTCTATTCACACAGGCTAGAGCTCTATTCACACAGGCTAGAGCTCTATTCACACAGGCTAGAGCTCTATTCACACAGGCTAGAGTTCTATTCACACAGGCTAGAGCTCTATTCACACAGGCTAGAGCTCTATTCACACACGCTAGAGCTCTATTCACACACGCTAGAGCTCTATTCACACAGGCTAGAGCTCTATTCACACAGGCTAGAGCTCTATTCACACAGGCTAGAGCTCTATTCACACAGGCTAGAGCTCTATTCACACAGGCTAGAGCTCTATTCACACAGGCTAGAGTTCTATTCACACAGGCTAGAGCTCTATTCACCCAGGCTAGAGCTCTATTCACACACGCTAGAGCTCTATTCACACAGGCTAGAGTTCTATTCACACAGGCTAGAGCTCTATTCACACAGGCTAGAGTTCTATTCACACAGGCTAGAGCTCTATTCACACAGGCTAGAGCTCTATTCACACAGGCTAGAGCTCTATTCACACAGGCTAGAGCTCTATTCACACAGGCTAGAGTTCTATTCACACAGGCTAGAGCTCTATTCACACAGGCTAGAGCTCTATTCACACAGGCTAGAGTTCTATTCACACAGGCTAGAGCTCTATTCACACAGGCTAGAGCTCTATTCACACAGGCTAGAGCTCTATTCACACACGCTAGAGCTCTATTCACACAGGCTAGAGCTCTATTCACACACGCTAGAGCTCTATTCACACAGGCTAGAGTTCTATTCACACAGGCTAGAGCTCTATTCACACACGCTAGAGCTCTATTCACACAGGCTAGAGCTCTATTCACACACGCTAGAGCTCTATTCACACAGGCTAGAGTTCTATTCACACACGCTAGAGCTCTATTCACACAGGCTAGAGTTATATTCACACAGGCTAGAGCTCTATTCACACAGGCTAGAGTTCTATTCACACAGGCTAGAGCTCTATTCACACACGCTAGAGCTCTATTCACACAGGCTAGAGCTCTATTCACACACGCTAGAGCTCTATTCACACAGGCTAGAGTTCTATTCACACAGGCTAGAGCTCTATTCACACAGGCTAGAGCTCTATTCACACAGGCTAGAGCTCTATTCACACAGGCTAGAGCTCTATTCACACAGGCTAGAGCTCTATTCACACAGGCTAGAGCTCTATTCACACAGGCTAGAGCTCTATTCACACAGGCTAGAGCTCTATTCACACAGGCTAGAGCTCTATTCACACAGGCTAGAGCTCTATTCACACAGGCTAGAGTTATATTCACACAGGCTAGAGTTCTATTCACACAGGCTAGAGCTCTATTCACACAGGCTAGAGCTCTATTCACACACGCTAGAGTTCTATTCACACAGGCTAGAGCTCTATTCACACAGGCTAGAGTTCTATTCACACAGGCTAGAGCTCTATTCACACAGGCTAGAGTTCTATTCACACACGCTAGAGTTCTATTCACACAGGCTAGAGCTCTATTCACACAGGCTAGAGTTCTATTCACACAGGCTAGAGTTCTATTCACACAGGCTAGAGCTCTATTCACACAGGCTAGAGTTCTATTCACACAGGCTAGAGTTCTATTCACACACGCTAGAGCTCTATTCACACAGGCTAGAGCTCTATTCACACACGCTAGAGCTCTATTCACACAGGCTAGAGTTCTATTCACACACGCTAGAGCTCTATTCACACAGGCTAGAGCTCTATTCACACACGCTAGAGCTCTATTCACACAGGCTAGAGTTCTATTCACACACGCTAGAGTTCTATTCACACAGGCTAGAGCTCTATTCACACAGGCTAGAGTTCTATTCACACAGGCTAGAGCTCTATTCACACAGGCTAGAGTTCTATTCACACAGGCTAGAGCTCTATTCACACACGCTAGAGCTCTATTCACACAGGCTAGAGCTCTATTCACACACGCTAGAGTTCTATTCACACAGGCTAGAGCTCTATTCACACAGGCTAGAGTTCTATTCACACAGGCTAGAGCTCTATTCACACAGGCTAGAGTTCTATTCACACACGCTAGAGTTCTATTCACACAGGCTAGAGCTCTATTCACACAGGCTAGAGTTCTATTCACACAGGCTAGAGCTCTATTCACACAGGCTAGAGTTCTATTCACACAGGCTAGAGTTCTATTCACACAGGCTAGAGCTCTATTCACACAGGCTAGAGTTCTATTCACACAGGCTAGAGCTCTATTCACACAGGCTAGAGTTCTATTCACACAGGCTAGAGCTCTATTCACACACGCTAGAGCTCTATTCACACAGGCTAGAGCTCTATTCACACACGCTAGAGTTCTATTCACACACGCTAGAGTTCTATTCACACAGGCTAGAGCTCTATTCACACAGGCTAGAGTTCTATTCACACAGGCTAGAGCTCTATTCACACAGGCTAGAGTTCTATTCACACAGGCTAGAGCTCTATTCACACAGGCTAGAGTTCTATTCACACAGGCTAGAGCTCTATTCACACACGCTAGAGCTCTATTCACACAGGCTAGAGCTCTATTCACACACGCTAGAGCTCTATTCACACAGGCTAGAGCTCTATTCACACAGGCTAGAGTTCTATTCACACAGGCTAGAGCTCTATTCACACAGGCTAGAGCTCTATTCACACACGCTAGAGCTCTATTCACACAGGCTAGAGCTCTATTCACACAGGCTAGAGCTCTATTCACACAGGCTAGAGCTCTATTCACACACGCTAGAGTTCTATTCATTTCTGAACTCTATTGATTTACTGAACAGTGGCGAGGGGATGAAGAGTTGTGCAGATGATCTGCGGATGAAGATCCAGCTCAGACTGGGAGCGGACAGGCTTTACTGGACATTGAACACCAGTGAACGGATCACTGGCGCATTCAGAATAATGCGTGTGTGTGTGAGTCTGATCTCTCTCTCTCTCTCTCTCTCTCTCTCTCTCTCTCTGTCTGAGTGACAGTGGATCCTGCAGTGTGTGAGTCTCTCTCTCTCTCTCTCTCTGTCTGAGTGACAGTGGATCCTGCAGTGTGTGAGTCTCTCTCTCTCTCTCTCTCTCTCTCTCTCTCTCTCTCTCTCTCTCTCTGTCTGAGTGACAGTGGATCCTGCAGTGTGTGTCTCTCTCTCTCTCTCTCTCTCTCTCTCTCTCTGTCTGAGTGACAGTGGATCCTGCAGTGTGTGTGTTCTCTCTCTCTCTCTCTCTCTCTCTCTCTCTCTCTCTGTCTGAGTGACAGTGGATCCTGCAGTGTGTGAGTCTCTCTCTCTCTCTCTCTCTCTCTCTCTGTCTGAGTGACAGTGGATCCTGCAGTGTGTGTCTCTCTCTCTCTCTCTCTCTCTCTCTTTCTCTTTTTCTCTCTGTTTCTGTGCAGTGTGTGTGAGTCTGACTATCTCTCTCTGTCTCTCTCTCTCTCTCTCTCTCTCTCTCTCTTTTTCTCTCTCTTTCTGTGCAGTGTGTGTGAGTCTGACTATCTCTCTCTGTCTCTCTCTGTCTCTCTCTCTCTCTCTCTCTCTCTTTTTCTCTCTTTTTCTGTGCAGTGTGTGTGAGTCTGACTATCTCTCTCTGTCTCTCTCTGTCTCTCTCTCTCTCTCTCTCTCTCTTTTTCTCTCTCTTTCTGTGCAGTGTGTGTGAGTCTGACTATCTCTCTCTGTCTCTCTCTGTCTCTCTCTCTCTCTCTCTCTCTCTTTTTCTCTCTTTTTCTGTGCAGTGTGTGTGAGTCTGACTATCTCTCTCTGTCTCTCTCTGTCTCTCTCTCTCTCTCTCTCTCTCTTTTTCTCTCTCTTTCTGTGCAGTGTGTGTGAGTCTGACTATCTCTCTCTGTCTCTCTCTCTCTCTGTCTCTCTCTCTGTCTGTCTGGGTGACAGTGAATCCTGCAGTGTGTGTGAGTCTGACTCTGATCTCTCTCTCCGTGCTGTGTGTGTGTGTGTGTGATGCCGGGTTCATAGGGCAGGTTTCATTAACTCTGAGCGAGCGCGGGCCGCCGAAGGTAAATAAACAGGAGCGTGTGTACGCTAATGTAACGTGGCTCTGATAAAGGCCTGGCTTAATCCAGGCCGCGACCTCCCGGTGGGTCGGGGGAAGATGATGAGATGATGATGAGATGATGATGAGATCCACAGCTGGTGTGTGTGTGCAAGAGAGAAAGAGAGAGTGTGTGTGTGTGTGTGACCCGGACCGGCCTGATCCCTCTAAACCAGCCGTTTGTTTAAGCAACATCAGGAGTGTAAAACCCCGAACCCATCCCGCACTCCAGCCGAGGGACGGGTGACGGATCCGGGTCTCGGTTCTAGACGGGTCACCGTGAGGATGATGATGATTAGTGTTCAGTGCAGGTGTGTGTGCAGGAAGCTGTGTGTGTGTGAGATACTGCAGTGTTTCCTGTGGGTCTGTGTGTGTTTGTCCTGATAACTCTCACAGCTTCCTCTTTCAGCGACGCTGTGACACGGGAAGAGAGAACGGCTGTGTGTTTCTGCTCGTTAAACATCGGGGTGGCAAACTCAAAGGGTTAAAGGGATCGTTCACCCGAAAATGAAAATTAGCCCATGATTTACACATCCTGGGTGTATCTGACGTTCTTCTTTCAGACAAATATAGACCCTTTCCAAAAAATTAGAATGTCATGGAAAAGTTTATTTATTTCCATAATTCCATTCAAAACGTTAAACTTCCATAGATTATAGAGTCAGGGCCCACAACTTAAACGATTTCAAGTATTTAGTTGTTTATTTGTACATAATTTGGGTTTCCAGCTCATAAAACCCACGAAAACAGGATTTCAAAAAATTAGAATATTACATGAAATCACACAGTAATTACACAGTGATACCATGGTCACTGAACCAGGTTTTGGTTATTTTGGCAGTGTGGGCCGGTGCAAATCCTGCTGGAGAATGAAGGAAGCATCTCCATAAAGCTTGTGTGCTGAAGGAAGCATGAAGTGCTCTGGACATGTCCTGGTAGACGGCTGCGTTGACTCTGGGTTTAATAAAGCACAGTGGACCAAAGTCCTCTTTTCTGATGAGAGCAAATGTTGCATCTCCTTTGGAAACCAAGGTCCCAGAGTCTGGAGGAAGAATGGAGAGGCACACAATCCAAGATGCTTGAAGTCCAGTGTGAAGTTTCCACAGTCTGTGTTGGTTTGGGGAGCCATGTCATCGGCTGGTGTTGGTCCACTGTGCTGTCCACTCAACGCAGCCGTCTACCAGGACATTTCCAGAGCACTTCATGCTTCCTTCAGCAGACAAGCTTTATGGAGATGCTGACTTCATTCTCCAGCAGGATTTGCACCGGCCCACACTGCCAAAATAACCAAAACCTGGTTCAGTGACCATGGTATCACTGTGAAATTACTGTGTGATTTCATGCAATATTCTAATTTTTTGAAATCCTGTTTTCGTGGGTTTTATGAGCTGGAAGCCCAAATTATGTACAAATAAACAACTAAATACTTAAAATCGTTTAAGTTGTGGGCCCTGGATCTATAATCTATGGAAGTTTAACGTTTTGAATGGAATTATGGAAATAAATAAACTTTTCCATGACATTCTAATTTTTTGGAAAGGGTCTATACCAGTGATGCGCGGGTTGATCCAAAATGAGCGGTTACCCGCGCTTACGAGTCATCCAAAAATATTTTTAATGATATTCGGGTTGTTTGAAATAAAGATGCCAATTAAACCTTTGTAATTTATATAGTACTAGCCTACCTGTTTTTGTTCGTCTAAAATGCGTTAATAAAGACTTTATTAACATATTCTATGCCTGCATTTTGTGCTTGTGAGAGCTTCAATTGGGCATCCACGTGGCGAAATAGCCTAAGCCTGCTAATACAAGTGGGAAATCCTTATTTACCTTTAGAATGTTGAGCGTTAACTTTTGAATAAATGCTGACGCGGGACAAAATGCCCGATTTTCCAACATGTTGAACTGAGCAATGCCATTGTACTATTTTAATAGGCTACTTTTAAACGCATATAGCTCAGTAATGTCAGTTTTATGTATTTTCTGAGAGGGGGCGGGATTTTTGTTGGGAAAGTCGGGGGAGAGACTGGATAAACACATGCAGCATCTTAATTGTTAAGAAAATGAAACGAAATAAATGAATAAATCAAGCCTTTATTACATAGGCTATATCATACAGCATTCAGAAAAAGAACAGTTTGCACTGAAATGGTGGAAATGGAAAATGCTGGGCCGCCTCAAGAACGGCCTGCTCTCGCCGCTGCACCTCTGAGCGCACCACGTCAGGGCCTGGAACATTTCTCTCCTCCACAGGCTGGATTAATGGATATTATAGGCCGGGAGGCTGATGGGGGGCGTATGGGAGGGGGGCGGCCACACCCCCCCGCACCCCTAGTTCCTACGTCTATGGCCCAATGACGCTACGATGAGCATTTACTACTTTTAAGAAATGCGGGTCAGGAAGCGGGTCGGGTACAATATTTTCTTCTCTTTTTTTGCGGTCCGAGTTGCGGGCGGGTTAGTTGAAAACGTCGGTCGGGTGCGGCTTGTTTATACATTGACCCGCGCATCACTGGTCTGTACAGTTATATTAAAAAATGTCCTGGTTCTTCCAAGGTTAATAATGGATTCCATAAAAGTGCATCTGTCCATCATAAAAGTGCATCTATCCATCATAAAGTGCATCTGTCCATCATAAAAGTGCATCTATCCATCATAAAAGTGCATCTATCCATCATAAAGTGCATCTGTCCATCATAAAAGTGCATCTATCCATCATAAAAGTGCATCTATCCATCATAAAGTGCATCTATCCATCATAAAGTGCATCTATCCATCATAAAGTGCTGGTCACGTGTTTCCTAACCCTTGATGAAGCATGATGGGATTGATGTGCTGATGATGCTCTTGTGTTTCAGTCCGTGTCCGGAGCAGGGGATGGGAGACGAGTTCAACCTCATGGACCATTC
>NC_137142.1:35795716-35845716 GCF_949319135.1 Squalius cephalus
ATCACAGATCTAGTGATGGCATGTAGATGTAGAAGAGAAGCGGTCCCAGCACTGAGCCCTGAGGCACTCCAGTAGCTAGATGATAACAGTGATGGGAAAAGCCATGTTTCTGAATCACAGATCCCAGTGATGGCATGTAGATGGAGAAGAGAAGCGGTCCCAGCACTGAGCCCTGAGGCACTCCAGTAGCTAGATGATAACAGTGATGGGAAAAGCCATGTTTCTGAATCACAGATCTAGTGATGGCATGTAGATGTAGAGGAGAAGTGGTCCCAGCACTGAGCCCTGAGGCACTCCAGTAGCTAGATGATAACAGTGATGGGGATAAACCATGTTTCTGAATGACAGATCCCAGTGATGGCATGTAGATGGAGAAGAGAAGCGGTCCCAGCACTGAGCCCTGAGGCACTCCAGTAGCTAGATGATAACAGTGATGGGAAAAGCCATGTTTCTGAATGACAGATCCCAGTGATGGCATGTAGATGGAGAAGAGAAGCGGTCCCAGCACTGAGCCCTGAGGCACTCCAGTAGCTAGATGATAACAGTGATGGGAAAAGCCATGTTTCTGAATGACAGATCTAGTGATGTCATGTAGATGTAGAAGAGAAGCGGTCCCAGCACTGAGCCCTGAGGCACTCCAGTAGCTAGATGATAACAGTGATGGGGATAAACCATGTTTCTGAATGACAGATCTAGTGATGACATGTAGATGGAGAAGAGAAGCAGTCCCAGCACTGAGCCCTGAGGCACTCCAGTAGCTAGATGATAACAGTGATGGGGATAAACCATGTTTCTGAATGACAGATCTAGTGATGACATGTAGATGGAGAAGAGAAGCGGTCCCAGCACTGAGCCCTGAGGCACTCCAGTAGCTAGATGATAACAGTGATGGGGATAAACCATGTTTCTGAATGACAGACACTAGTGATGGCATGTAGATGGAGAAGAGAAGCAGTCCCAGCACTGAGCCCTGAGGCACTCCAGTAGCTAGATGATAACAGTGATGGGAAAAGCCATGTTTCTGAATGACAGATCTAGTGATGTCATGTAGATGTAGAAGAGAAGCGGTCCCAGCACTGAGCCCTGAGGCACTCCAGTAGCTAGATGATAACAGTGATGGGAAAAGCCATGTTTCTGAATGACAGACACTAGTGATGACATGTAGATGGAGAAGAGAAGCGGTCTCAGCACTGAGCCCTGAGGCACTCCAGTAGCTAGATGATAACAGTGATGGGATAAACCATGTTTCTGAATGACAGATATAGTGATGACATGTAGATGGAGAAGAGAAGCGGTCCCAGCACTGAGCCCTGAGGCACTCCAGTAGCTAGATGATAACAGTGATGGGATAAACCATGTTTCTGAATGACAGATCTAGTGATGACATGTAGATGGAGAAGAGAAGCGGTCCCAGCACTGAGCCCTGAGGCACTCCAGTAGCTAGATGATAACAGTGATGGGAAAAACCATGTTTCTGAATGACAGATCCCAGTGATGTCATGTAGATGTAGAAGAGAAGCGGTCCCAGCACTGAGCCCTGAAGCACTCCAGTAGCTCGTCGGTTCTGTAGTCAGTAGTTTTATGAGTGGTCAGACACATCTGTGGGGAGGTTCTGAATGTCACACAGATAGAGGACAGTCTGAACTGATGCTATAGTTAGTCTCTCACTCAATCCCTCTAGTGCAACCAACTGTCTGAAGGCATAGAAACACAACTATTTTTTCCTCCGATCCCTCGGTTCGAATGCACCCTATGATGTCCGTTTCCGTCAAAAACAGTATTCAGAAATTTCAAGCTCCTCCGAGACCATTGTTCAGATCATCTTCAGACCATGCCTACAATAAGTCATGGAATTCAGTTGATTCGTCAAACCATCCTGGAATAACATGCAAACAAATCTGACGAAGATCACGCCAAAGTGGAGTTTGTCATAAAATGCTGTATTTTATGAACACATTGGTGTTTGGTTGTGTTTTCATCGTAATGCCTTGAAGGCACTCACAGAGTTTTGGGGCAGCAGTTCATCTCCAGACCTTGCCAGGAAAAATGTATGGATTTTGTGTTAAAAACTAAACCGTTATCGTTTAACACATCATCAAGACTCTGAGGCTGTAACAATGCAACGCTTATATTGACACCAAACTCTCAAATCGAATGACTAGTGATTCTATTTAAGATTTATCAGGCATTTCGACTACAGTTCTCTGTAATGACTTGTTGTTGCAGTTGCTGTGATTTGTTCATATCTCATGCCTGGTTTGTGTTCGGCCTCTTTATTGGCTGTTTGCAGCTTTATTTAATTCTGCAGTCAGATTTATTAGTTCAGTAGTCAGAACTATTAGTTTTATAACAGTTTTAATCTTATCTAACATAAAGACAAACAGGCCATAAACAGTAGCTGATGTAGAGATGTGAATATCTCTGATAATGACTCTCTGAATCCAGAATCTGAACGTGATGTGTGTGTGCTGCTGTTTAAGGCCTGTTTCTGAAGGTGTGTGTGTTTAACTGGAGCTGGTGTGTGTGTGTGTGTGTGTGTGTGTGTGTGTGTGTGTGTGTGTGTGTGTGTGTGTGTGTAGGAGACGCTCGTCTGATAGTGATGGAGAACACAACTGGTCAAGTGGCGTCTTATCTTAATGAGTCTAACGAGAGCCGGCACACATCCGGCCTCCTGCAGGGACACAAATCCCTTTAGCATGCCTGCGCTCAGTGTGTGTGTGTGTGTGTGTTTGTGTGTGTGTGTGTGTGTGTGTGTGTGTGTTCTCAAGTGGAGGCTGACAGCCATGACCACGAACAGTAACATCAGTCGGCCCATATTCTCCTCTAACTGTGTGTGTGTGTGTGTGTGTGTGTGTGTGTGTTCTCAGGTGGGAGCTGACGGCCATGACCACGAACAGTAACATCAGTCGGCCCATATTCTCGTCTCACGGCTGACCCGTCGGAGTCTCTTCACGTGTGGATCCGGATCCCAGTTCTCCATCGGTCCTGCTGTGGCGAAGGCCTTTTCCCAGTTTGATTCGCCACTGTTGAACTTCTGCGGAGAAACGGACCTTCACGCTTTTAAACCAGTCCAATTATTCATCAGTGTTACAGTGTTTTAATGAGAATCTGGGGTGAAATGAAGGTCATTTAACCTGTAATCTGTCATTTCTCTGCTTGTGTGTTCAGATTGCTGGTTTATATGCAAGACTTTCGTTACGCTCCGCACATATCAGAGGAGACACACACCATCCTTTCTGTTTTCCCACAATGCTTCTGACAATAAAACTCCACAATCAATAGACAGGAGAAGATTCCCTCTGCATGCGTGCGTCCCTCAGGATCCGCACGGAAAAACTCTCCGTCTTTACAGACTCAAAGACATGATGTTGTGAAAGATTACAGTATGTTTTCTCATTTACTCAATGGCAGCGAAAGATGTTTCACTTCAGAGCAAATCGGCACGATCTAATAAACACCTCGAGGGTTTTCCAGCAAACGGGAATGAATCTGAATCTGAATTTCTTCCACAAACCCAGCGTTGAAATGACAGTCTGGATGTCCTCAGCCTGCAAACATCCATCAGATCTGGACTGTCGAGCGGTCTCAGTGTTGGTATTGATAGATATGATGGTGCCAAAGCTGAAGCTCATGCTTTATTCCCGTGGGACTCTCCGGCGTCTCGTCCAGTGCCTGATGTTCCTCTGGTCACTTCAGATCTTCACAAGCTCTCGAGTCGAAGCACACACAGTTTTAATGGCCTCTGCTCGGACTGGATTTGAAATATGTTTTATTAGAGATTCTATTGTTTGAATATCCGACACCAAACTGTCATAATGAATATTGCAACTTTCCTCAACCGTTTCCCCTCGTCAGGAAGAATGACCTGGCGAAAACATGAAGTCCTAAAATCAAATCAAGTGCATTTTCACACTGATGTGTAGCTGACAGACGGGATGGATGATGGGTTAGTGACGTGCTGCTTTAAAGAGTCATTCAGATCCACGATGGTGTTGCTAACATGCTAAAGTAGAAACGAAGGAAAGCTTGTGTTGTGATCGGTGTGAACGCTGCGGTTCGGAGTCTTTCCCTCCGGCTGTTGACGTTTGGAAACGACACATGATTCCTCAGTGGCGGATGAATCTTTTCCACAAGTCACGACTCGATCAATGTTGTAAACGGGTTTTCAATGGAATCTTTTGAATTTCCTAAACAATAAAGTTGATGATAATTTTGCCTTTTGTCTGCTTAAATGTACAGGAATAAGACAAGTGTGTCTATATAAAAAGCTCATCAAGTTCAATTTGAACAATTTTGAGAAGAAGAGATTAAATAAAACTTATTCCTCTATAATATATATATTTTTTTTTCCCTCAGATTAACTTTTTTGAAGTTTACACGGAGATGATCACGTTTTTCAAAATTTTTCACAACTTGCACATTGGAGTGTGTGTTCTCGAGCACGAAACACTGTTGTGTGAATGAAAGGCCAGAACACATTAAAAGTTTCTGTTTTCTGTTAGAACGGTGTGTGTTAGTGGCCCCTAAGTTAATAACTAATGATCTTTACTACAGAATAACTTAAAGTTCAATCATTTTATTCTAGAGCTGCTGTAAAGCCTAAACAATCTGAGTTACTGTAATCTCCAGTTATCACTGTAAAGCTGTTTTGAAACATCTATATTGTTAAAGCGCTGTATTCTGAAGGTGACTTGACTTGAGTGTATTAATCCACAGAGTTTTAGTTTGGCCTTTTTGCAGGATCATCCTGGAAGTTTCTCCCAGTACAGACCCATTCCTCCGTCTGATGTCCAGCACAGACTCTCTTCATCTCAGCACAGACTCTCTTCATCTCAGGGGTCCGTCATGATCAGGGTAAGGCTCTCGGTGACGTGTCTCTGCTCTCTCGCTCGAAGCGTGATTGATTCGGCCGATCTCTCGGTGGACGTGACCTTAATGGGCTTCTATTGAGCAGAGGTTGTGAAAGCTAAAGGTTAAGAGCCTGAGGAACTGTGATCGGACGAAACACACCTGTTGGCCTCCTCGTTTTCACAGGACGCTTAAACTTGTGCTTCAGCTCGACGCTAATGGCCACGGGGCGTCTGGGCTCAATCTCTCTCTGGGGACGAGCTTCTCCAGACCCAAACACAGCATTAAACTCATGTCGTGTCAGTAAAGCTAATGTCGTGTCATGAGCTCGGGTTGTTTTGACCTGAGCCGCTCGATGGAGTCCAACGCCAACGACTGATGATTCTCCTCTGACGGATGATTGCTCCAGTCCGATCACGCAATCTTTCCATGTATCGTAGCATAAAAATCTGGTTTTCTTTCATTCGAGATTCGTCTAATCCTAAATGGAAAGGAACTTGTTATAATTGAGACGTTGACAAACACACGTAGATGAATATCTGATGTTCGACGTCACATTCTTCTTCCTCAGTGTTTCTGTCTTGTTTTCCAGCACAAATATCTAAACATTCTTAAATGTACATTCTAACTCGATCAGTGCACACTAAACCCAGAGCTCGAGCGGTGCACACTAAACCCAGAGCTCGAGCGGTGCACACTAAACCCAGAGCTCGAGCGGTGCACACTAAACCCAGAGCTCGAGCGGTGCACACTAAACCCAGAGCTCGAGCGGTGCACACTAAACCCAGAGCTCGAGCGGTGCACACTAAACCCAGAGCTCGAGCGGTGCACACTAAACCCAGAGCTCGAGCGGTGCACACTAAACCCAGAGCTCGAGCGGTGCACACTAAACCCAGAGCTCGAGCGGTGCACACTAAACCCAGAGCTCGAGCGGTGCACACTAAACCCAGAGCTCGATCGGTGCACACTAAACCCAGAGCTCGATCGGTGCACACTAAACCCAGAGCTCGAGCGGTGCTCACTAAACCCAGAGCTCGAGCGGTGCTCACTAAACCCGGAGCTCGAGCGGTGCACACTAAACCCAGAGCTCGAGCGGTGCACACTAAACCCAGAGCTCGAGCGGTGCACACTAAACCCAGAGCTCGAGCGGTGCTCACTAAACCCAGAGCTCGAGCGGTGCTCACTAAACCCAGAGCTCGAGCGGTGCTCACTAAACCCAGAGCTCGATCGGTGCTCACTAAACCCAGAGCTCGAGCGGTGCTCACTAAACCCAGAGCTCGATCGGTGCACACTAAACCCAGAGCTCGATCGGTGCACACTAAACCCAGAGCTCGAGCGGTGCTCACTAAACCCAGAGCTCGAGCGGTGCACACTAAACCCAGAGCTCGAGCGGTGCTCACTAAACCCAGAGCTCGAGCGGTGCTCACTAAACCCGGAGCTCGAGCGGTGCACACTAAACCCAGAGCTCGAGCGGTGCTCACTAAACCCAGAGCTCGAGCGGTGCACACTAAACCCAGAGCTCGAGCGGTGCTCACTAAACCCAGAGCTCGATCGGTGCACACTAAACCCAGAGCTCGATCGGTGCACACTAAACCCAGAGCTCGATCGGTGCACACTAAACCCAGAGCTCGAGCGGTGCACACTAAACCCAGAGCTCGAGCGGTGCTCACTAAACCCAGAGCTCGAGCGGTGCACACTAAACCCAGAGCTCGAGCGGTGCTCACTAAACCCAGAGCTCGAGCGGTGCACACTAAACCCAGAGCTCGAGCGGTGCTCACTAAACCCAGAGCTCGAGCGGTGCACACTAAACCCAGAGCTCGATCGGTGCACACTAAACCCAGAGCTCGATCGGTGCTCACTAAACCCAGAGCTCGAGCGGTGCTCACTAAACCCAGAGCTCGAGCGGTGCTCACTAAACCCAGAGCTCGAGCGGTGCTCACTAAACCCAGAGCTCGAGCGGTGCACACTAAACCCAGAGCTCGATCGGTGCTCACTAAACCCAGAGCTCGATCGGTGCTCACTAAACCCAGAGCTCGAGCGGTGCTCACTAAACCCAGAGCTCGATCGGTGCACACTAAACCCAGAGCTCGAGCGGTGCTCACTAAACCCAGAGCTCGATCGGTGCACACTAAACCCAGAGCTCGAGCGGTGCTCACTAAACCCAGAGCTCGAGCGGTGCACACTAAACCCAGAGCTCGATCGGTGCACACTAAACCCAGAGCTCGAGCGGTGCTCACTAAACCCAGAGCTCGAGCGGTGCACACTAAACCCAGAGCTCGAGCGGTGCTCACTAAACCCAGAGCTCGAGCGGTGCACACTAAACCCAGAGCTCGAGCGGTGCTCACTAAACCCAGAGCTCGAGCGGTGCTCACTAAACCCAGAGCTCGAGCGGTGCACACTAAACCCAGAGCTCGAGCGGTGCACACTAAACCCAGAGCTCGAGCGGTGCACACTAAACCCAGAGCTCGATCGGTGCACACTAAACCCAGAGCTCGATCGGTGCTCACTAAACCCAGAGCTCGAGCGGTGCACACTAAACCCAGAGCTCGAGCGGTGCACACTAAACCCAGAGCTCGATCGGTGCACACTAAACCCAGAGCTCGATCGGTGCACACTAAACCCAGAGCTCGATCGGTGCACACTAAACCCAGAGCTCGAGCGGTGCACACTAAACCCAGAGCTCGAGCGGTGCTCACTAAACCCAGAGCTCGATCGGTGCACACTAAACCCAGAGCTCGAGCGGTGCTCACTAAACCCAGAGCTCGAGCGGTGCACACTAAACCCAGAGCTCGAGCGGTGCTCACTAAACCCAGAGCTCGAGCGGTGCTCACTAAACCCAGAGCTCGATCGGTGCTCACTAAACCCAGAGCTCGAGCGGTGCTCACTAAACCCAGAGCTCGAGCGGTGCTCACTAAACCCAGAGCTCGAGCGGTGCACACTAAACCCAGAGCTCGAGCGGTGCTCACTAAACCCAGAGCTCGAGCGGTGCTCACTAAACCCAGAGCTCGAGCGGTGCACACTAAACCCAGAGCTCGATCGGTGCACACTAAACCCAGAGCGGTGCTCACTAAACCCAGAGCTCGAGCGGTGCACACTAAACCCAGAGCTCGAGCGGTGCACACTAAACCCAGAGCTCGAGCGGTGCACACTAAACCCAGAGCGGTGCACACTAAACCCAGAGCTCGAGCGGTGCACACTAAACCCAGAGCTCGAGCGGTGCACACTAAACCCAGAGCGGTGCACACTAAACCCAGAGCTCGAGCGGTGCACACTAAACCCAGAGCGGTGCACACTAAACCCAGAGCTCGAGCGGTGCACACTAAACCCAGAGCTCGAGCGGTGCACACTAAACCCAGAGCGGTGCACACTAAACCCAGAGCTCGAGCGGTGCACACTAAACCCAGAGCTCGAGCGGTGCACACTAAACCCAGAGCTCGAGCGGTGCACACTAAACCCAGAGCTCGAGCGGTGCACACTAAACCCAGAGCTCGATCGGTGCACACTTAACCCAGAGCTCGAGCGGTGCTCACTAAACCCAGAGCTCGAGCGGTGCACACTAAACCCAGAGCTCGAGCGGTGCTCACTAAACCCAGAGCTCGATCGGTGCACACTAAACCCAGAGCTCGAGCGGTGCACACTAAACCCAGAGCTCGAGCGGTGCTCACTAAACCCAGAGCTCGAGCGGTGCACACTAAACCCAGAGCTCGATCGGTGCACACTAAACCCAGAGCTCGATCGGTGCACACTAAACCCAGAGCGGTGCTCACTAAACCCAGAGCTCGAGCGGTGCTCACTAAACCCAGAGCTCGATCGGTGCACACTAAACCCAGAGCTCGAGCGGTGCACACTAAACCCAGAGCTCGATCGGTGCACACTAAACCCAGAGCTCGAGCGGTGCACACTAAACCCAGAGCTCGATCGGTGCACACTAAACCCAGAGCTCGAGCGGTGCTCACTAAACCCAGAGCTCGAGCGGTGCACACTAAACCCAGAGCTCGAGCGGTGCTCACTAAACCCAGAGCTCGAGCGGTGCACACTAAACCCAGAGCTCGAGCGGTGCACACTAAACCCAGAGCTCGAGCGGTGCACACTAAACCCAGAGCTCGAGCGGTGCACACTAAACCCAGAGCTCGAGCGGTGCACACTAAACCCAGAGCTCGAGCGGTGCTCACTAAACCCAGAGCTCGAGCGGTGCTCACTAAACCCAGAGCTCGAGCGGTGCTCACTAAACCCAGAGCTCGATCGGTGCACACTAAACCCAGAGCTCGATCGGTGCACACTAAACCCAGAGCTCGAGCGGTGCACACTAAACCCAGAGCTCGAGCGGTGCACACTAAACCCAGAGCTCGAGCGGTGCACACTAAACCCAGAGCTCGAGCGGTGCACACTAAACCCAGAGCGGTGCTCACTAAACCCAGAGCTCGAGCGGTGCACACTAAACCCAGAGCGGTGCACACTAAACCCAGAGCTCGAGCGGTGCACACTAAACCCAGAGCTCGAGCGGTGCACACTAAACCCAGAGCTCGAGCGGTGCACACTAAACCCAGAGCTCGAGCGGTGCACACTAAACCCAGAGCTCGAGCGGTGCACACTAAACCCAGAGCGGTGCTCACTAAACCCAGAGCTCGAGCGGTGCACACTAAACCCAGAGCGGTGCACACTAAACCCAGAGCTCGAGCGGTGCACACTAAACCCAGAGCTCGAGCGGTGCACACTAAACCCAGAGCTCGAGCGGTGCACACTAAACCCAGAGCGGTGCACACTAAACCCAGAGCTCGAGCGGTGCACAATAAACACACACCGACTGCAAGACGTCTTCAGCTTCTGCTAATCTCACACTGACGGCTGGAATACACACTTCTGCACAGATTTATCCTGTGATTAACAGTCAGTCTGCAGAGAATCTCCTGTGTTTGATGGACTCTGACTTCATTAAACTTCAGTGTGTGATTCCAGGCAAACGTGTGATCTTCTGATTTTAAAACACGTTTTCATTTGTCATGCGCGAGTTTGATGTGAATGTCTGCTAGTGTGTGATGGCCTGTTATAATCTCTAAACATTTACAAAGTTGCCAGTTCTGTTCTGATTACTTTAGTGCATTCCAGCCTTAAATCACACAAACTACACACACTGTGAATCTTTGCATGAAGCTTGAAAGATGTTCAAACCTGATGAAATGCATGATATATTGTTTTTAGATAACAGTCAGAGTGGAATAACGAACACTTACTATTAATGATCTGTGTGTGTGTGTGTGTGTTTGTTTGTTGTGATGATGTCACTGGTTATTTTTACACTCTCGCGCTATAAATATCGGGTCACTCCTCGTGTCGTCACGGCTGAGTGTTTCTGGCTCAGGTCTCAGGTTGAGCTCGAGACTATATAAACACGAGACTCGCGGATCACACACACACACACACACACTCTCTCTCTCTCACACACACACTCAGCGGTCAGAGGTGAGGCGAGCTCTACAACTCTAACTCTAACTCAATTTATACTAACACTGACATCATCGGTTTTGCATGTTATAGATGTTTTATTCAACATCAATGAATGAACGAGAAATCTTTTCCCTCTGTTTCACATGGGCTTTTTGCTCCAGATCTCGATGAGGATGAGCGTCGCGAGCGTCAGACGGAGTCAACGCGCGTCTAAACGCTTCAGGTCAGTCTCGTGCACGCGCACCGCTATGATGCGTTCATATTTACATCTTGATGAAATTGTGCTGCATGTAATGACGTCAGCTGTTAGTTTCCTAGCTTACAAAAATCTGTTCAAAGAAAGTTTTGAAGTAATTTCTGAATGTTCTCTGAATGCTTTTTCTTGGTTATGTGAACGTAAGAGAAGAGAATAACGGAATGTTTAATTTGATCGTTGGAAACATTATGGGAGCGTTACTTTTTAATGTTCTCTGTAACAAGTAGTGAAACATTAGATGAACGGCGCACTAAAATGTTTCATAAAAACGTTCCATGAACGATGTATAAATAATGTGTGTGCTAACGTTTAGAGAACACTTATGTTCTATTTACTGGAAGAACGTTTGTTCATAACATTGAAAGAGCCTTGACACAATGTTCCTGTTCGCTGGGTGAGTGTTTGTTGTACTTACAACTCAGTGAGCTTTAGGGAGTGTGTGTGTGTGTGTGTGTGTGTGTGTGTGTGTGTGTGTGTGTGTGTGTGTGTGTGACTCTATAACGCGAGTGTCTCTCACACCGGCTCAGTGTCTCTCGAACAGGATGATTACAGATCCTTCATAATAATAACTGCTGAAATCTATGAGTTAATCAGAGGGGAAAGAAAAGCAACGAATGCATGTTTTGCCATAATTGATGGCCTGGGTTCTTCTGAGGCTCTGAATGAGAAACTGTTGGTTGCAGATGTTGTCTGAACGTGTGTGTGTGTTCTGCTGCAGGTCCACTAAAGGAGCATCTAAAGCACGTCGGGATCTGATCAACGCTGAGATCCGGAGCCTTCGGGAGCTTCTTCCCATCGGATCCGAGGATCAGGAGCGTCTGTCGTACCTGCACTCCATGGCCCTTATCTGCACCTTCATCAGGAAGAGTGTTCTGCTCACAGGTATACACACACACACACACACACACTCACACACACACTCACACAGCCACACACACACACACACACACACACACACACAGCCACACACACACACACACACACACACACACAGCCACACACACACACACACACACACACTCACTCCCATCTCAGATCTGAGTCTGAATCTCTGCTTGGTCCAGGTGTTGATCCAGGTGTTGATCCAGGTGTTGGTCCAGGTGTTGGTCCAGGTGTTGATCCAGGTGTTGGTCCAGGTGTTGGTCCAGGTGTTGCTGAGGACATCGGTGGAGGTTGTGCTCTGAACGAGAGCTTTCTTCAAGCCTTGCCTGGATTTATTGTTGCTTTGACCAAAGAGGGGAAACTGCTGTATGTGTCCGAGAACGTGGAAGAATATCTCGGCCTGTCGATGGTGAGTTTCTGTTGTTTCATATGAACTGAATTATCTGAATATGACTTCTGTAGAGCTGCTTTACACATGAATCCGAATTAGTCTCAGATTTGACGAAGTTTGCATGTTTATCACTGTGAAGCTGCTGTGAATCTGTCCTGTATAAAGCGCTGTAGAAATAAAGCTGACTCACACAATATAGAGTTTCACAGCAGCTTTACAGTGAGAACGGGAGATTACAGTAATAGAGATTGGGCTTTACAGCAGATCTAGGATAAAGTTATTGTCCAGATAAAGTCAGTTTTGATTGATTCACTTCCGTTGTGAAGATCATTATCTCTCCACTCTCAGTGGTTATGGTGAGTGTGTGTAAGTGTGTGTGTTGTTCTCACAGGTGGATGTGCTTCAGGGAGACTCGCTCTGTGATATGATGGACAGTCGAGATGCAGAAGCGCTGAAGCTGGTTCTGAGAGATCCGGACGACTCCACAGGTGTGTGTGTGTGTGTGTGTGTGTGTGTGTGTGTGTGTGTGTGTGCGTGTGTGTGTGTGTGTGTGTGTGTGCGTGTGTGTGTGTGTGTGTGTGTGTGTCGGATCCCAGCATTCTCCTGCATGTGTGCGTGTGTGTGTATGTCGGATCACAGCGTTCTCCTGCATGTGTGTGTCCGGATCCAGATCTGATGTGTGTGTGTGTGTGTGTGTGTGTGTGTCTCAGAGAGGAGTCTGGTGTGTCGGATGCGCTCCTCCAAGGCCTTCCGGCTCCGGCACGGCTGCGGCTCGATGCTGGTGAAGGGACGGTTCCTGAACTCCTGTGTGTTCGTGGCTCTCTGTTCGCCCACCGCCGACAGACTGCAGGATCTGCACACACTCCACACACTCCACACACTCCACACACTCCACCGGCCCGACATGAGCCTCGCGCACGCCCCCTGCAGGTACACACACACCTCTTCTTCTTCCTCAGTGTTTCTGTCTCGTTTCCAGCTAAAATATCTAAACATTCTTAAATCAAGATATAAAATGACTGAAGATATTAAGACTTGTTTAATGAAAAATGAAGTGAGTTTGTGCTTAAAAAAGAACAAATATCTGTCAGTGGAGTCAGAAAATAATCTCGTTTTCTCTTTGAATAAAGTTTATTTTTCTGACTCCATTGGCAGATATTTGTTCCTTTTTAAGCACAAAATCACTTTATTTTTCGGACACCAAGACGTCATTATTAAGACATGAGGGATTTGATGTGTTAAATGAAGGTGTGTTATGTTTCCGCAGTGTCTTCTTCCACCTGGGTTTCTCAGCGGAGGAGCTGATTGGCCGATCGTGGTACAGCCTCCTGCACCCTGATGACATCACGCTCGCCGCCCGCTGCCACACGACACTCCGTGAGTCCCACAAACAGGAAGAAACAAACGCTTTTATTCTGCAAGGATGCATTAAATAGATCAAAAGTGACAGTACAGACATTTATAATGTTACAATTCTGTTTCAAATAAATGCTGTTCTTTTGAACTTTCTATTCATCAAAGTATTCTGAAAAATAAAACATATCACGGTTTCCACAAAAATATTAATCATAATGATAATCATAAATGTTTCTTGATCCTCAAATCCTCATATTAGAGTGATTTCTGAAGGATCATGTGACACTGAAGACTGGAGTAATGATGCTGAACATTCAGCTTTGATCACAGGAATAAATTACACTTTACGCTGATTTACACTGGAATAATATTTCACTGTTTTTACTGTATTTTTGATCAACTAAATTAGCAGAAGAGACTTTTTCACAAACATTAAAGGGTTAGTTCACCAAAAAATGAAAGTTCTGTCAGTAATTACTCACCCTCATGTTGATCCAACCGCGTAAGACCTTCGTTCATCTTCGGAACACAAATTAAGATATTTTTGATTAAATCTGAGAGCTGGATCACTTCTCCATAGGCTGCTAGGTGACCGAAACTTGCTGGCCCAGAAAAGTTATTAAAGAGATCGTTAATATAGTCCAAGTGACTCCAGTGGCTCAATCTTAAGTATATCAAGCGACGAGAATACTTTTTGTGCGCAAAAACAAACAAAAATAACGACTTTATTCCACTATTCATTTCCTTCTCTCTGGGCCTCTAGTTGGTTCACGTAGTGTTTTAGCGTAGCGCGTCTGTGTTACACGTCATCAGACGCATCACACACATGACCAGCTTCGGCCAATAGTGAGCCTACGTGGTGACGTGTAACACAGACGCGCTGCGCAAAAACACTACGTGAACCAACTAGAGGCCCAGAGAGAAGGAAATGAATAGTGGAATAAAGTTGTTATTTTTGTTTGTTTTTGCGCACAAAAAGTATTCTCGTCGCTTGATATACTTAAGATCGAGCCACTGGAGTCACTTGGACTATATTAACGATCTCTTTAATAACTTTTCTGGGCCAGCAAGTTTCGGTCACCTAGCAGCCTATGGAGGAGTGATCCAGCTCTCAGATTTCATCAAAAATATCTTAATTTGTGTTCCAAAGATGAACGAAGGTCTTACGGGGTTGGAACAACATGAGGGTGAGTAATTACTGACAGAATTTTCATTTTTGGGTGAACTATCCCTTTAAAGCCCAAACCTTAGACCCGCTGTGATGTAATGATCAGCTGATGTTCTGGATCTGGTCCTGCAGTGCGAGAGGAGGGCGACACACACACACAGATGCTGGTGCGACTGCAGCGCAGGGATCTGTCCTGGATCTGGATCTACGCTTGTGCAACTATAGGAGCAGCCAAAGAGTCGATCTCCTGCACGAACCACGTCATCAGGTGAACATCTTCATCTTCATCTTCTCCTGCTCGCTTTACTCACACAGCTTTAGTTTAGGTTATTTGTATCGCACGTTTAAAAACAACGTGAGTTGGCCAAAGTTCTTTCCATTAAAACAATATTCCAACAGCATAAATAGCCAAAAATACAAACAACATTATTACATGGCTCTGTGGAATGCTTGATTCTGATTGGTCAATAGCGCCAGCCCGTGGTAAGTTATTCCCAGATAACAGCCGCTGAGAACAGAAACACAGGCTCATCCGGGTCACTGAGGTCAGCAGCGCTATACACTCGCTAGAAACTGGTTTTCTTTGTGGAAGTTTTGCATTTGGTGAGCTAATAAAGTATTAAAGCTCAATCGAATCAATATTTTGTGTACAGTTATGTAATTATGCCATCCAGTATCGTGGACTCGCTCTCTCTTGTTTCACACTAACGCAGCGGCGGCCATTTTGTGACTATTGTTTTGTTCACTGTTGGATTATAAGATACAAACAGGTACGATTTTAAAACAGTTTAATCTGAAATCAATATCTCTGATCTCCATAATTATTTATGAGGTGAAATGCTGTGTAATAAGTGTTATGACTGTAAACCGTATCTCTTAAAAGCTTGTCTAGTTTGAACTTGCCGCTGAAACTGCTCTCTCCGCGGGAGCTTTGTGTTTAAAGAGCTAATAAAATAATAGATCAATATTTTGTGTCTAATAATTTACTGATGTGGCAAGTAGCCGTGTAATAAGCGGGATAATGTACATCCAGCCGGTTGTTATCTCAGAATAAACCGTCTTCTCCGCTTCGCGTCGGGGTCCTCGTTACCCCGTCGGGTTAGTTAGAGAAGACCACCGGCTGGATGTACATTATCCCTTACTTAAACACCACACCAAACCAAAATACAATTAAAATGCAAGTCAACAGTAAAACAAGATACAGTGCATCCGGAAAGTTTTCACAGTGCTTCACTTTTTCCACATTTTGTTATATTAATAATATAACAAAATCTTATTTCAAAATGGATTAAAGTCATTATTTTCCTCAAAATTCTACAAGCAATACGCCATAATGACAATGTGAAAGAAGTTTGTTTGAAATCTTTGCAAATTTATTAAAAATAAAAACCGACACTCAAAATTGAGCTCAAGTTTATCCGGTTTCCACTGATCATCCTCGAGATGTTTCTACAACTGGATTGGAGTCCACCTGTGGGAAACCTGTTGGACATGATTTGGAAAGGCACACACCTGTCTATATAAGCTCCCACAGTTAACAGTGCATGTCAGAGCACAAACCAAGCCATGAAGTCCAGAGAACTGTCCTCAGAGACAGGACTGTATCGAGGCCCAGATCTGGGGAAGGGTACGGACACATGTCTGCAGCGTTGAAGGTCCCCATGAGCACAGCGGCCTCCATCATCCGCTAATGGAAGAAGTGTGTAACCACCAGGACTCTTCCTAGAGCTGAGCGCCAGGGATTTCAAACAAACTTCTTTCACGTTGTCATTATAGGGTTTTGTTTATAGAATTTTAGGAAAATAATGAATTTAACCCATTTTGGAATAAGGCTGTAACATATCAAAATGTGGAAAAAGTGAATCACTGTGAATACATTCCGGATGCGCTGTACACTCAACTACTAGCTCAACCATAAGCCTGGGCAAGCACTAAATACGCCCTCAACCGTGATTTAAAAACAGCCAATGTAGTGCAACATCTAATATCCGGAGGCAGGTTATTAATATCCGGAGGCAGGTTATTAATATCCGGAGGCAGGTTATTAATATCCGGAGGCAGGTTATTCCAGAGGCGGTGCAGCAACTGAAGAGGCACGATCCCCTTTGGACTTTTGCTGAGATTTAGGGATCTTTAAAAGGGATGTTTGAGATGACCAATATATATAAATAAAAATTCTGTACCATCCATAGTTTAATTTCTCTCAAGCAATTCATCAAAGAATTTAATGCAGTGCCATCATCATCATCTTCAATGGAAGATATAGTTGAGTATCATCTGCATAACAATGATACGCAACATTATATTTTTGACAAATAAAGCTGAGTGGTAACCTCTACAAAGAAAACAATATAGGCCCCAGAACTGAACCCTGTGGAACCCCACAACTACTGATTACAGAATCTGAGGAATAATTACACAGTTGTTCTACAGAGCTTCTGTCCTGCAAGTAAGAAGAAATGTGAAAGATGTGATGTGAGATGTGTGTGTCTCAGTAACTCATGATCTTCCGTCTGCAGTGAAACAGAGGCCGTTTATCTCAAACACAAGCTGTACGGCAGCACTCCGGTGTCTCCGGGTCCGACGGCAGGAGAGATACGGATCAAGACCGGGAGCAGCTCGGAGACCGGCTTCTTCCCCACGCCGCCATACAGCCCCACTTCCTGCCACTCCTCCGACTTCCTGTCTGACGACTTCCTGTCCTCCGGCCTCAGTGCTCTGGAGCAGCTGGTGAGCGACTCGCGCTTCTGCCCGCCAGTGTTTGCTGCGTCTCATCCGTACGACGACGCCGCTCCTGCCATGTGTGTGCCGGACTCTCACCTGGTGCCCGTGTGTGTGCCGGACTCTCACCTGGTGCCCGTGTGTGTGCCGGACTCTCACCGGGTGCCCGTGTGTGTGCCTGCGCTGGACGCGAGCGAGATCCCGGAGCACTTCCTGTTCGGGCCGGATCTGACGCCGGAGCCCTCGCCCTCCGTGGACACACACACACACTTCCTCTACGGCCCGCCGGACTCCAGCACACTGGACACACATACACACTTGCTGGCCCATCAGATCCGCTCACTGGACACACACTGGCCACTGCTGGACGAGACGGTGATCGACGGGATCCTGCGGGATCTGGACGTGATCAGACACTCAGGGTGTGTGTGTGACGGGCTTGCGGTCAGACACTCAGGGTGTGTGTGTGACGGCCCCTCGCAGCTCCAGCACTGCCTATACGCCGCCATACAATAGATCCGGTCATGTGACGCTTACGGAAGAATACACACTAACTGAAGTCCGTGACTTACTCTAGTAACCCAGTATGGCATATTGCCATGGCAACCAGTGGCTGGTTTCCGTGGAGATTTGATGAGGTGTTGGTGAGAGCAGATTTCTCGTCATTTCTCAAGAATAATTTATAAAGCTGCAGTGTTTTATGTGAATTGTTTTAAGTCTTAACATTTACAACCACATCGCAAATGATTTGAAAAATATCTGCTGATGGGGTCATTAAAATAATCTTGATTTTGAAGTTTAATTTTCTGTCTCCATTGGTAGATATTTGTTCTTGTTTTAAACAGTTTTTCAAGACTTAATATCTTCAGTCATTCTGGTTCTCCAGTAAATGTATCTTGATTTAAGGATGTTTAGATGTTGTTGTAAACGATTCAATAATAAGCTGCACTGAACTGAATCTACCTCATCAAATCACTGTATTTATTTTCTGTACTTGAACAGAAATCTGACTCCACGAATGAATGTAAAGTTTCTCTCGCCGACTGTCAGAATAATCTATAATGTTTAGAGCTTATTTATATATTCTTGCTCTGTTTCTATTTTTGTATGTAATGTAAATAAAGTTAAGAGAAGTAAAACTGTGGTCTGTTTTTTGGTCAGTCATAATATATATACAAGTCCTGTTTAATATATACACTGTATATATACACGCAAAATCATGATGTTTATAATATCTTCATGTCTCATAGTCGCATTTATCAGGTTAGAGCTGGACAATAATAAGTAACATTTTGCAACAAAATAAAACATCAGGCAGAGATTTGCCATATAGTGTATGTAACCCTCTTTCTGCACGCTTACTGCTACTCTGCTCTGTTGTGTATGTTCGTGGGTGTTGTGTATGTTCGTGGGTGTTGTGTATGTTCGTGGGTGTTGTGTGTGTTCGTGGGTGTTGTGTGTGTTCGTGGGTGTTGTGTATGTTCGTGGGTGTTGTGTATGTTCATGGGGGTTTTGTGTGTTCGTGGGTGTTGTGTATGTTCGTGGGTGTTGTGTATGTTCGTGGGTGTTGTGTATGTTCGTGGGTGTTGTGTATGTTCATGGGGGTTTTGTGTGTTCGTGGGTGTTGTGTATGTTCGTGGGTGTTGTGTATGTTCGTGGGTGTTGTGTATGTTCGTGGGTGTTGTGTATGTTCGTGGGTGTTGTGTATGTTCATGGGTGTTGTGTATGTTCGTGGGTGTTGTGTATGTTCGTGGGGGTTTTGTGTGTTCGTGGGTGTTGTGTATGTTCGTGGGTGTTGTGTATGTTCATGGGGGTTTTGTGTGTTCGTGGGTGTTGTGTATGTTCGTGGGTGTTGTGTATGTTCGTGGGTGTTGTGTATGTTCGTGGGTGTTGTGTATGTTCGTGAGTGTTGTGTATGTTCGTGGGTGTTGTGTATGTTCGTGAGTGTTGTGTATGTTCGTGAGTGTTGTTTATGTTCGTGGGTGTTGTGTATGTTCGTGGGTGTTGTGTATGTTCGTGGGTGTTGTGTATGTTCATGAGTGTTGTGTATGTTCGTGGGTGTTGTGTATGTTCGTGAGTGTTGTGTATGTTCGTGGGTGTTGTGTATGTTTGTGGGTGTTGTGTATGTTTGTGGGTGTTGTGTATGTTCATGGGGGTTTTGTGTGTTCGTGGGTGTTGTGTATGTTCGTGGGTGTTGTGTATGTTCGTGGGTGTTGTGTATGTTCGTGAGTGTTGTGTATGTTCGTGAGTGTTGTGTATGTTCGTGAGTGTTGTGTATGTTCGTGGGTGTTGTGTATGTTCGTGGGTGTTGTGTATGTTTGTGGGTGTTGTGTATGTTCATGGGGGTTTTGTGTGTTCGTGGGTGTTGTGTATGTTCGTGGGTGTTGTGTATGTTCATGGGGGTTTAGTGTGTTCGTGGGTGTTGTGTATGTTCGTGGGTGTTGTGTATGTTCGTGGGTGTTGTGTATGTTCGTGAGTGTTGTGTATGTTCGTGGGTGTTGTGTATGTTCGTGGGTGTTGTGTATGTTCGTGGGTGTTGTGTATGTTCGTGGGTGTTGTGTATGTTCATGGGGGTTTTGTGTGTTCGTGGGTGTTGTGTATGTTCGTGGGTGTTGTGTATGTTCATGGGGGTTTTGTGTGTTCGTGGGTGTTGTGTATGTTCGTGGGTGTTGTGTATGTTCGTGGGTGTTGTGTATGTTCGTGGGTGTTGTGTATGTTCGTGGGTGTTGTGTATGTTTGTGAGTGTTGTTTATGTTCGTGGGTGTTGTGTATGTTCGTGAGTGTTGTGTATGTTCGTGAGTGTTGTGTATGTTTGTGGGTGTTGTGTATGTTTGTGGGTGTTGTGTATGTTTGTGGGTGTTGTGTATGTTCATGGGGGTTTTGTGTGTTCGTGGGTGTTGTGTGTTCGTGGGTGTTGTGTATGTTCGTGGGTGTTGTGTATGTTCGTGAGTGTTGTTTATGTTCGTGGGTGTTGTGTATGTTCGTGGGTGTTGTGTATGTTCATGGGGGTTTTGTGTGTTCGTGGGTGTTGTGTATGTTCGTGGGTGTTGTGTATGTTCGTGAGTGTTGTTTATGTTCGTGGGTGTTGTGTATGTTCGTGGGTGTTGTGTATGTTCGTGGGTGTTGTGTATGTTCGTGGGTGTTGTGTATGTTCGTGGGTGTTGTGTATGTTCGTGAGTGTTGTGTATGTTCGTGAGTGTTGTGTATGTTCGTGAGTGTTGTGTATGTTTGTGGGTGTTGTGTATATTCGTGGGGGTTTTGTGTGTTCGTGGGTGTTGTGTATGTTCGTGGGTGTTGTGTATGTTCGTGGGTGTTGTGTATGTTCGTGGGTGTTGTGTATGTTTGTGAGTGTTGTTTATGTTCGTGGGTGTTGTGTATGTTCGTGGGTGTTGTGTATGTTCATGGGTGTTGTGTATGTTCGTGGGTGTTGTGTATGTTCGTGAGTGTTGTGTATGTTCGTGGGTGTTGTGTATGTTCGTGGGTGTTGTGTATGTTCGTGAGTGTTGTGTATGTTTGTGAGTGTTGTGTATGTTTGTGGGTGTTGTGTATGTTTGTGAGTGTTGTGTATGTTTGTGGGTGTTGTGTATGTTCCCGAGTGTTGTGTATGTTCATGAGAGTTGTGTATGTTTGTGGGTGTTCTGTATGCTCGTGAGTGTTGTGTATGTGGGTGTTGTGTATGTTCTTGGGTGTTGTGTATGTTTGTGGGTGTTGTGTATGTTTGTGGGTGTTGTGTATGTTCGTGGGTGTTGTGTATGTTCGTGGGTGTTGTGTATATTTGTGGCTGTTGTGTATGTTTGTGGGTGTTGTGTATGTTCGTGGGTGTTGTGTATGTTTGTAGGTGTTGTGTATGTTTGTGGGTGTGGTGTATGTTAGTGGGTGTTGTGTATGTTCGTGGGTGTTGTGTATGTTTGTGGGTGTTGTGTATGTTTGTGGGTGTTGTGTATGTTCGTGGGTGTTGTTTATGTTCGTGGGTGTTGTGTATATTTGTGGCTGTTGTGTATGTTTGTGGGTGTTGTGTATGTTCGTGGGTGTTGTGTATGTTTGTAGGTGTTGTGTATGTTTGTGGGTGTGGTGTATGTTCGTGGGTGTTGTGTATGTTAGTGGGTGTTGTGTATGTTCGTGGGTGTTGTGTATGTTTGTGGGTGTTGTGTATGTTTGTGGGTGTGGTGTATGTTCGTGGGTGTTGTGGGTGTTGTGTATGTTCGTGGGTGTTGTGTATGTTCGTGGGTGTTGTTTATGTTCGTGGGTGTTGTGTATGTTTGTGGGTGTTGTGTATGTTCCTGGGTGTTGTGTATGTTTGTGGGTGTTGTGTATGTTTGTGGGTGTTGTGTATGTTATGTTCGTGAGTGTTGTGTATGTTTGTGGGTGTTGTGTATGTTCGTGGGTGTTGTGTATGTTTGTGGGTGTTGTGTATGTTCGTGAGTGTTGTGTATGTTCGTGAGTGTTGTGTATGTTCGTGGGTGTTGTGTATGTTTGTGAGTGTTGTGTATGTTATGTTCGTGGGTGTTGTGTATGTTTGTGAGTGTTGTTTATGTTCGTGGGTGTTGTGTATGTTCGTGGGTGTTGTGTATGTTTGTGGGTGTTGTGTATGTTTGTGAGTGTTGTGTATGTTATGTTCGTGGGTGTTGTGTATGTTTGTGAGTGTTGTTTATGTTCGTGAGTGTTGTGTATGTTCGTGAGTGTTGTGTATGTTTGTGGGTGTTGTGTATGTTATGTTCGTGGGTGTTGTGTATGTTTGTGAGTGTTGTTTATGTTCGTGAGTGTTGTGTATGTTCGTGGGTGTTGTGTATGTTTGTGAGTGTTGTGTATGTTATGTTCGTGGGTGTTGTGGATGTTTGTGAGTGTTGTTTATGTTCGTGAGTGTTGTGTATGTTCGTGAGTGTTGTGTATGTTCGTGGGTGTTGTGTATGTTTGTGAGTGTTGTTTATGTTCGTGGGTGTTGTGTATGTTCGTGGGTGTTGTGTATGTTCGTGGGTGTTGTGTATGTTCGTGGGTGTTGTGTATGTTCGTGAGTGTTGTGTATGTTCGTGGGTGTTGTGTATGTTCGTGGGTGTTGTGTATGTTCGTGAGTGTTGTGTATGTTCGTGAGTGTTGTGTATGTTTGTGGGTGTTGTGTATGTTTGTGAGTGTTGTGTATGTTTGTGGGTGTTGTGTATGTTCCCGAGTGTTGTGTATGTTCATGAGAGTTGTGTATGTTTGTGGGTGTTCTGTATGCTCGTGAGTGTTGTGTATGTGGGTGTTGTGTATGTTCTTGGGTGTTGTGTATGTTTGTGGGTGTTGTGTATGTTTGTGGGTGTTGTGTATGTTCGTGGGTGTTGTGTATGTTCGTGGGTGTTGTTTATGTTCGTTAGTGTTGTGTATGTTTGTGGGTGTTGTGTATGTTTGTGGCTGTTGTGTATGTTTGTGGGTGTTGTGTATGTTCGTGGGTGTTGTGTATGTTTGTAGGTGTTGTGTATGTTTGTGGGTGTGGTGTATGTTCGTGGGTGTTGTGTATGTTCGTGGGTGTTGTCTATGTTTGTGGGTGTTGTGTATGTTTGTGGGTGTGGTGTATGTTCGTGGGTGTTGTGGGTGTTGTGTATGTTCGTGGGTGTTGTGTATGTTCGTGGGTGTTGTTTATGTTCGTGGGTGTTGTGTATGTTTGTGGGTGTTGTGTATGTTGGTGGGTGTTGTGTATGTTTGTGGGTGTTGTGTATGTTTGTGGGTGTTGTGTATGTTTCTGGGTGTTGTGTATGTTCGTGGGTGTTGTGTATGTTTGTGGGTGTTGTGTATGTTTGTGGGTGTTGTGTATGTTATGTTCGTGAGTGTTGTGTATGTTCGAGGGTGTTGTGTATGTTCGTGGGTGTTGTGTATGTTTGTGGGTGTTGTGTATGTTCGTGAGTGTTGTGTATGTTATGTTCGTGAGTGTTGTGTATGTTCGTGGGTGTTGTGTATGTTTGTGAGTGTTGTTTATGTTCGTGGGTGTTGTGTATGTTCGTGGGTGTTGTGTATGTTCGTGGGTGTTGTGTATGTTCGTGGGTGTTGTGTATGTTCGTGAGTGTTGTGTATGTTCGTGGGTGTTGTGTATGTTCGTGGGTGTTGTGTATGTTTGTGGCTGTTGTGTATGTTTGTGGGTGTTGTGTATGTTTGTGGGTGTTGTGTATGTTTGTGGGTGTTGTGTATGTTCGTGGGTGTTGTGTATGTTTGTGGCTGTTGTGTATGTTTGTGGGTGTTGTGTATGTTTCTGGGTGTTGTGTATGTTCGTGGGTGTTGTGTATGTTCGTGGGTGTTGTGTATGTTCGTGGGTGTTGTGTATGTTCGTGGGTGTTGTGTATGTTCGTGGGTGTTGTGTATGTTCGTGGGTGTTTTGTATGTTCGTGGGTGTTGTGTATGTTTGTGGGTGTTGTGTATGTTCGTGGGTGTTGTGTATGTTCGTGGGTGTTGTGTATGCTTGTGGCTGTTGTGTATGTTCGTGGGTGTTGTGTATGTTCGTGGGTGTTGTGTATGTTCGTGGGTGTTGTGTATGTTTGTGGGTGTTGTGTGTGTTTGTGGGTGTTGTGTGTGTTCGTGGGTGTTGTGTGTGTTCGTGGGTGTTGTGTGTGTTCGTGGGTGTTGTGTATGTTTGTGGCTGTTGTGTATGTTTGTGGGTGTTGTGTATGTTTGTGGGTGTTGTGTATGTTCGTGGGTGTTGTGTATGTTCGTGGGTGTTGTGTATGTTCGTGGGTGTTGTGTATGTTCGTGGGTGTTGTGTATGTTCGTGGGTGTTGTGTATGTTCGTGGGTGTTGTGTATGTTTGTGGCTGTTGTGTATGTTTGTGGGTGTTGTGTATGTTTCTGGGTGTTGTGTATGTTCGTGGGTGTTGTGTATGTTCGTGGGTGTTGTGTATGTTCGTGGGTGTTGTGTATGTTCGTGGGTGTTGTGTATGTTTGTGGGTGTTGTGTATGTTCGTGGGTGTTGTGTATGTTTGTGGCTGTTGTGTATGTTTGTGGCTGTTGTGTATGTTTGTGGCTGTTGTGTATGTTTTTGGGTGTTGTGTATGTTCGTGGGTGTTGTGTATGTTTGTGGGTGTTGTGTATGTTCGTGGGTGTTGTGTATGTTCGTGGGTGTTGTGTATGTTCGTGGGTGTTGTGTATGTTCGTGGGTGTTGTGTATGTTTGTGGCTGTTGTGTATGTTTGTGGGTGTTGTGTATGTTTCTGGGTGTTGTGTATGTTTGTGGGTGTTGTGTATGTTCGTGGGTGTTGTGTATGTTCGTGGGTGTTGTGTATGTTCGTGAGTGTTGTGTATGTTCGTGGGTGTTGTGTATGTTTGTGGGTGTTGTGTATGTTCGTGGGTGTTGTGTATGTTTGTGGCTGTTGTGTATGTTTGTGGCTGTTGTGTATGTTTGTGGCTGTTGTGTATGTTTGTGGGTGTTGTGTATGTTCGTGGGTGTTGTGTATGTTCGTGGGTGTTGTGTATGTTCGTGGGTGTTGTGTATGTTCGTGGGTGTTGTGTATGTTCGTGGGTGTTGTGTATGTTCGTGGGTGTTGTGTATGTTTGTGGCTGTTGTGTATGTTTGTGGCTGTTGTGTATGTTTCTGGGTGTTGTGTATGTTTGTGGGTGTTGTGTATGTTCGTGGGTGTTGTGTATGTTCGTGGGTGTTGTGTATGTTCGTGAGTGTTGTGTATGTTCGTGGGTGTTGTGTATGTTCGTGGGTGTTGTGTATGTTCGTGGGTGTTGTGTATGTTTGTGGCTGTTGTGTATGTTTGTGGGTGTTGTGTATGTTTCTGGGTGTTGTGTATGTTCGTGGGTGTTGTGTATGTTCGTGGGTGTTGTGTATGTTCGTGGGTGTTGTGTATGTTCGTGAGTGTTGTGTATGTTTGTGGGTGTTGTGTATGTTCGTGGGTGTTGTGTATGTTCGTGGGTGTTGTGTATGTTCGTGGGTGTTGTGTATGTTCGTGGGTGTTGTGTATGTTCGTGGGTGTTGTGTATGTTTGTGGCTGTTGTGTATGTTTGTGGGTGTTGTGTATGTTTCTGGGTGTTGTGTATGTTTGTGGGTGTTGTGTATGTTCGTGAGTGTTGTGTATGTTCGTGGGTGTTGTGTATGTTCGTGAGTGTTGTGTATGTTCGTGGGTGTTGTGTATGTTCGTGGGTGTTGTGTATGTTCGTGGGTGTTGTGTATGTTCGTGGGTGTTGTGTATGTTCGTGGGTGTTGTGTATGTTCGTGGGTGTTGTGTATGTTCGTGGGTGTTGTGTATGTTCGTGGGTGTTGTGTATGTTCGTGGGTGTTGTGTATGTTCGTGGGTGTTGTGTATGTTCGTGGGTGTTGTGTATGTTCGTGGGTGTTGTGTATGTTCGTGGGTGTTGTGTATGTTTGTGGGTGGTGGTAGAGAGCGGCGATGCAGACACAGAGGGTTTCGGGATAGTGGCTTGACCGTTTATTCCACAGCATGGCATCTAAGTAAGGGATAATGTATAGAGAGGCGGTTGTTATAGCGAATAACAAGCCCGACAGGCTGAACGAGACCCCGACGCGAAGCGGAGGAATTCAGCCAAGCCATGTAATAAAGAGTGATAACAAGAACTGAACTTAAGGGTGTATTCACACCTGCCTTGTTTGGTTCGATTGAATTGAACTCTAGTTCGTTTCCCCCCTTGGTGCGGATCTTTTGGGCAGGTGTGAATACAGCAATCGAACTCGGGTGCGGACCAAACAATCGAACCGAGACCCAGCTGAAGAGGTGGTCTCGGTACGGTTCCAAACGAACTCTGGTACGGTTCGTTTACGGTGTGAACATGAACCGACCCAATTGCAGTAAACTGCGCCTTTTTATTCGACTGCTCTTATGAGGATACTTAACAAAACGGACATTTTGGCATCATTGTTCGTTCAAGCCGAAAGAGAAAGAGAATTCCGGCGCGCTGTCTGTGCACGCGATACTGTTGCGCGTCTTTCTGCGCGCCGTGTGTGCATCAGGACATTCACAGACAGAGCGTTCTCTTTTGTCTTATCGCGCTTAAATGGTTTAAAAGCTTGTTCTCTCCGCCGGAACCGTCTTGCAGCACATCGTCGTCTTCTCAAAATCCTAATTACAACATCGTATAGATGACATTGTATCATATGATGCTCATTAGTTTCTTCATATTGCGTTTGTAGAGAATAACACCAAATCAGTAAAATAACAAATATTACATAACGAAATATCTCCATGCTGAGCCTGTTTTTGCACTTCCTGCTTTTCCCTGCTTGAGAATTCCTGTCCAATGAATGGACGACCTTAGCACACGTGTGGTTTTGTTTACACATTTTGGTTCACTTGCAAAAAGAGCAGTGTGAAAGCGAACCGTACCAAACAAAAATTGTTTGGTATTTATTTATTTGGTCCGGACCAAAGCAAGTGAACTATCGGACTTTCCTGGTGTGAAAACACCCTAAGTTTTAAACTAACAAAGTAAATTTCAATGTACATGCAATTCAATAGCTAGCTTGTGCTCCTCATATTATCATACACAGCTTAGCATTAGCCACCACGCATTAATCACATTTAAAAGGAAGAACAAAACATTTTAACTCTCCATATTACTCTACATTTAGGTCTTTAGCAGTTTGAAACACAAAATATCTCAATAAACTGAACTTTCATGCAATAACAATAAAGATATTTTACATTGCTATTTCCACTACCGGCTGGTTCGTTCTTGGCCAGTAAAATCTTTCCCTTATCATCTGTAGTGTCCTCTCAAATCCCAGATACCCTGAGTCATTGTGATGGGCTGTTATGGCGGTTTCACGCAGCCTCTCTGGCAGTTGCTCCACCACCCCTTTATGGCAGTATCTGACACTGCGATACAGGATCCCTTTTTTTACCACTATCATCCTCCACTCTTTTCAGTGGAGACTCCCAGTGGCGCCCTCTTTAATCCTCTCACTGTGGCTTGGCTTGTGGTTCCTGCTCTTAAAGTGGAGGATGGGACCGATAACTCTGTCTTCCTTCTGTCCCGCTCGAAGCTCCTGTGTGGTCATAGCAGGGAGTGCCTGACTGCTTTCAGGCTCCTCAGGGACAGCTGTGTCCCCAACTCCCCAGGGTCCTGGGTGGTTTGTGCCTCCTCATGTCCACCAGTCCTCACCTGCTGCGGGCATGACTGCAGGGTCTCAGCCACTTCCTGATTGGACATACGTGAGAGGGCGTCAGCGTTGGAGTTATCCTGTCCCCTCCGATACTGGATGTCAAAGTCAAATATGGACAGATGAGAAACCCATCGCTGACCTGTGTTGTTGAGTTTGGCTGAGGTCATTACATATTACAGAAAACTTGTGCCCGTAGAGGTGGTCATGGAACTTATCCGTCACAGCCCGGAGAGCGAAGAACTCAAGCTTGTGTGCCGGATACCTCGTCTCAGGTGGGCTCAGTCCTCTGCTCGCATACGCAATGACCCTTCCCACCCCATCTTATATCCGCACTAGCACAGCACCAAGCTCCATTCCTGAGGCATCGGTCTGCAGCAGAAAGGGTTGACTGTAGTCCGAATAGCCAAGCACTGGTGCACTTATTAGCTTTTCTTTTAAAGACTGAAAGGCCTCTTCACAGTCTGCAGTCCGCAGAAATGGCTGGTCAGGGCCTGGGCTTTTCTGGATCCCTCTTTTCTTTCTTTCTAGGGTCACTGGAGGTAAGGCTGTGTACGGAGCAGCCAAGTTAGAGTATATATATATACCTCCTATAGTAACCCGCAAAACCCCAAACCGCAGCACTTCCATACGATTAGTAGGCCTCACCCAATCCTTGACCTTACTGATCTTCTCTGGGTCAGTCCTGATGCCCTCCGCTGAGACCCAGTGACCTAAGTACTGCACTTCCTTCCTCCCTCACAAGCTGGCACTTGGAGGGTTTCAGTTTTATACCATGCTCCTATCCATAGCCAGCTGGAGCCTCTCCCTCTTGATTAAAGGACTTAGAGAAAATAATAATATCATCAAGGTAAATAAGGAGATGGGTGAAATTTAAGTCCCCAAAACAGGAGGTCATCAGCATTTGAAAGGTGGAGGGTGGGTTTTGCAGCCCAAAAGGCATTATATTGGCCTCAAACAGCCCCATGGGAGTGCTGAATGCTGTCTTGTACTTGTTGTGTAAACAGCAGGGCCTACAACGTCATGCATTTCACTTTGCTCGGCGCTCCCCACCTTCAGTAAAGCTGTGTACCACTCTGGATGCTTCTCTTTGACCTGGTACAGAACCTGCGGGCCATAAGCTGCTTGAAGGTGGGTTCAGGAGGCTTGAATGACATTGGTTCCCACCAGCAGAGGGACTGAAGAGCGATAGTCGGAATCAGGAACAACAAAGGTAGGTACAGCTTTGAGCTCTTTCCCCAGATCTTTCAGGTCGATGTGTGGGACACCGTGGTAGGGCACGGTCTGACCTGCTGCACCCTCTATTGGTATTTTAGAAGACTGTAGCTTCTACTTCTGTAGAGCTGGGTGCTCTGCTAGTAGTTGTGCATAATACTGGTGATCTGCAAGCCGGAGTCAATGAGAGTCCTGCATGCCTTGCCGTTGACTTCTACTTCCCCTTCGTTCCTGGGTCACACTAGAGCCCCATTCACACAGCGCTTTGAACCCGGGAAATTGCCGGCAAATTGCCAGAGTGCCTTCTGTGTGAAAGCAAACACGACCCGGGATTTATACCGGGATCAATGCCGGGTTGGGGACCTAGTAACATTGCCGTGTTCAGTCCCGGAACGCGCGCTGTGTGAACAAAAGCCGTAATAATGCCGTGTCGTAGTGATGACGCTGAAGCGCGGGATCGTTCGCCAGCTGTGAAACGGTGCGTAATGCGCAAGTTTATGATCGAATCAGAGAAAAAAATGCACAAGCGTGGTTTCTCTCGAGAGAAATCGCAGCTCATAAGCAAACTTAAGACGCTGCTGAGACATTAAAGTCACATCGATGTCACGTGTCTTTACGGGATTTTTACGGGTTGTGTGTGAACGCACTCTGTGATTCCGGAAAATCACTGGCAGTGTGAATGAACCAAAATCAAAAGAACCCGGGTCAAATCCCGGGTCACTTTATCCGTGTATTTTCCGGAATCTCTGTGTGAAAGGGGCTTAGGGGTGTTTACCCTCCTTCAGTGCGAATCCTCTTGACACGTGGGTAGGGCCCTTGCTGTGTACCCATGGATGCCCCAGCTGCCATGGGCACTAAGCATTTAAATGCTGAGCAGAGTGTATGTGTCCGTCAGCAGGAATCTTAGGCTGCTGGGCTTCAGCTAGGCTCGGATCCGGAAGCACTGCTCGGCACACTCTGGCTGTGTTGCCTGGATCTCCACACCAGTAACAGGCAAAGCTTGGACTCTGGCTTACTTTTCCCTTTGCTGGCTGGACAGCTAATGGGGAGGCAAGGGGTGGAGAGGTCATTCTCAACTCTAGTTGTGACAGCTTTGGCATTTTTTCTGCCTGAATGAGCGCCAACTTCTTAACCATTTCTGTCAGCTCTGATAATTCAGACGTGTTTTGACCTATTTTGGTATTTCACCCCCTCCTGATGTTACATCCACCTGAGCATATGTTTTCTTTGCTGTACTCCGCATCTGAAACTTCTTAGTTTCTCTAGCTAGACTTCGGAGCTCTGCCTGCAGCTCTCGGAAGCTCAAGAGCCTGGGTGGCATTGGTGTGATTCTGGTGTACACCTCGTCGGAAAGGCCTCTCATGAACTGCAAGTAAATTCTTAAATAATACTGCGCTGCACATAAAACAGAAATAAGCTGAGAATAATAATAATACAAATTGACAGCATATTAAATTGGTCTTACAGATGCACTTTGATGGACTTCAAAACAGAAGCAGCCATTCACTGCCATTATAAAACTTGGAAGAGTCAGGACATTTTTTAATATAACTCTGATTGTATTCGTCTGAAAGAAGAATGTCATAAACACCTAGGATGCCTCGAGGGTGAGTAAATCATGGGCTAATTTATATTTTTGGGTGAATTAACCCTTTAACACTGCACTTCCCTATATATATAAAAAAAAAAACTTTTTAAAAACAGAACACCCAAAATATTTTTTCAATTACATTTACTATAATTATGATAATTCACTTGTATATTTTATATTATTCATCAATATGTGAATCAGTTGCTACACATGACACTAGTTGTGTTCTCATTGGCACAACTAATTTAGATGAGATCAGCGAGAACTGTATTGATCCCACACTTGTATGTCACAGACTCCCGAAGCTTTGTTTGGTCACGTGCTTTTCTGCTCTGCTGTGATTTGTTAGATATGGAGGAGAAAACAAGTGTGACCACCAGATGTCACTAATGCACATTGTGTTAAAAACTGTGAGTAATTAATCTCTTTCGGCTCAATTTGATGAAAGCCTCAAATGCTTCAGAAAGCCTCGGTTTCCCATCACTAACTAAAGGTACTTGAATCTGTCCTAACACAGCAGTGTTATAGGGACATCTTGTGGACAACACAATACGCTGCCTTACACATGCAAAATCATGATGTTTATGATATCTTCATGTCTTACTCGCATTTATCAGGTTAGAGCTGGACCATAATATATTTACATTTTGCAACAAAATAAAAAATCAGGCAGAGATTTGCCATATAGTATACATATAGTGTAGTTTTTCCCAAGTTTTGTTTAATTGATCTGAATAATGAGCTTCTGTTGAGCTGCTTTATAATTGATGAACTTTCCAACATTAACACTGTTTTTTTCCTGTTTATAACATTAAAGCTGCTCTGAATCAGTCTGTACTCTATAAAGCGCTGTAGAAATACGGTAACTCTACACACCAATGAACAAAAGAGCAAAATACAGGCAGCACTTTTGATCAATATAAAAGCTGACAAATATCACATCAACTGGTTAATCATTATAAAATAACAAGTGTAAAATAGCAAGAACAGTAAATCATATTAAGGAAAAGCCAATTTCTCCAGTTGTGTTGCTGTTCAGGTCACTCGTCACACATTTAGTGCTATTACAGTGAATGTGTGTAAATGTTGTTTGTTATGTTACCACCAGGTGGCGCAAGTGATCCGCGTTCAGCGCCTCTCTGACGTCACATGGCTCTTCTTTACAGCTTTTCACAGTTGCTAAGACACATTTCTTAAAACCTTCAGTCTTTTTCTCTCAACATTAAACACAAAACACAATCTTCAAACTACATTCAGAGAAGATCTGACTCTTCTGGCAAAATCAAACAATCGCTTCAAAACCATTTAATCTGCTCTAAATCAAATAATGCTTTCAGATTAGACAAACATCAGTCTTACAATTTACAGTAGTAAGGTGAATAAATTGTATACTGTATGCACTGCTAGTATAGTATTGTGATGAAAATTGTACAGTATTGAATGTCTGTATATTTAGCACTTGAATACTGTAAAAAAAACTGCAAAAGGTTAAAAAACTGTAAATGAAAAGCATGTTACTCTCAGAAGAGTTGTGCAACTGCAAAATCAAGATCAGTGAGAGATTCATTCTTCCTGTGTTCATGTGTTCATGTGGAGTCCGGCCTCACAGGGAATCACCGACCCAGCCGTGACAACATTCTACACACCTGCTCTTCCTCTTCCACCACCTCTAACTCATACTCTTCCTCTTCCTCTAACTCATCCTCTTCCTCTAACTCATACTCTTCCTCTAACTCATACTCTTCCTCTTCCACCACCTCAAACTCATACTCTTCCTCTTCCACCACCTCTAACTCATACTCTTCCTCTTCCTCTTCCACCACCTCAAACTCATACTCTTCCTCTTCCACCACCTCTAACTCATACTCTTCCTCTTCCACCACCTCTAACTCATACTCTTCCTCTAACTCATACTCTTCCTCTTCCACCACCTCTAACTCATACTCTTCCTCTTCCACCACCTCTAACTCATACTCTTCCTCTTCCACCACCTCTAACTCATACTCTTCCTCTAACTCATACTCTTCCTCTAACTCATACTCTTCCTCTTCCGCTAACTCATACTCTTCCTCCTACTCATACTCTTCCTCTAACTCATACTCTTCCTCTTCCACCACCTCAAACTCATACTCTTCCTCTTCCACCACCTCTAACTCATACTCTTCCTCTAACTCATACTCTTCCTCAAACTCATACTCTTCCTTTTCCACCACCTCTAACTCATACTCTTCCTCTTCCACCACCTCTAACTCAGTGGTTCTCAAACTGGGGGTCGCGACCCCTCGGGGGGTCGCGGAATGATTTCAAGGGGTCGCGAGTTGGTTTGAAAAAAATCTGTATTTTCTGATTACAAAAAATATTTTTCAATACTAAAAAATTAAGATTACAAATAAATATTTTTTGATTTCTAAAGACAGAAGTGATTAGAAGGCTTTAAAATTTTTTTTTAAATAATATTTCGTGACTCTAAGATATGACGTCACCGTGCGGCGACTGATCGCAAGTTATCAATACTGCACGCAACTGCACGTGGAAACTGTAACTGCAAGAATGGATAAATTTGTAATTCGCAAGGTTAAAAATGTTGAGGAAATTGTGGACAGTCTGCCTGAATCATCTGAACCGTGTACCTCTACAAAACACAAGAGCAAGACCCCTTCTGACCAATGTAGGAAACGTCGGAAATATCAAGAGGAATTCATAAAGTACGGATTCACTTGCTCTACTGTCAACGATGTGGACCATCCTCAGTGGTCCAAACACAAACATCTTGACAATGAATGAAAAAATTGATGCATTTGTGAAAAAGCTGGAAAGATGGGCTGAGCGAGTTGAACAAGGTAATGTGGAGATGTTTCCTGAGCTGGATGAACATCTGGAGGAGAATGGACTGAGTCTCGGCAACCTGAAAACACACATCACTGGTCATCTCCACGGGCTTTTGGAACAATTCCATAAGTATTTTCCAAAAGAGACGCAACCAGAACTGTATGACTGGATACGGCAACCATTCACTGAAACTAGGACTAATCTCCCCACAAAACTGGAAGATGCTTTGCTGGAGCTGTCCAGTGATCGGACATTAAAAACTTTATTTTCCAGTTCCACACTGCCTGAATTTTGGATCGCAGTAGCAGAAGAATACAGAGAGTTATCCGGTGTGGCAATGGATGTACTGCTTCCGTTTGGCTCTACTTATTTGTGCGAGCAGACTTTTTCCGCTGTTACATACATGAAAAATAAATACAGATCACGTCTTGATGTTGAGGATGATCTGCGAGTAGCCGTATCCAACATCAGGCCACAGATTACGCTTTTGTGCACCGAAAAACAAGTGCACCCATCCCACTGAAAGGTAAGCCAAATTTATATACAGTAAATATTATGGAAGTTTGTTTCCGCCACGTAAGAAAATATTTGAAAAGATAATTGCGATTTTTTTAATCTAAAAATTGCGAGTTTACATCTCGCTATTCTGACTTGTTTTCTCATAATTGTGAAATATTAACTTGCAGTGCGAGTTATAAATGATATAAAGTCGCAATTACCTTTTTTATTTTTTATTCTGTGGTGGAAACAAGCTTCCATAGGAAGTGGATGTGGATTTAAAACAACTTTTTTTTTGTTTATTGTTTGTGTATTCTGTGGTAGTGGGTCGCGAGATCTCGTCGATGTTAGTTTAGGGGTCGCTGGCTAAAAAGTTTGAGAACCACTGCTCTAACTCATACTCTTCCTCTTCCACCACCTCTAACTCATACTCTTCCTCTTCCTCTAACTCATACTCTTCCACCACCTCAAACTCATACTCTTCCTCTTCCACCAACTCTAACTCATACTCTTCCTCTAACTCATACTCTTCCTCAAACTCATACTCTTCCTCTTCCACCACCTCTAACTCATACTCTTCCTCTTCCACCACCTCTAACTCATACTCTTCCTCTAACTCATACTCTTCCTCTAACTCATACTCTTCCTCTTCCTCTAACTCATACTCTTCCTCTTCCTCTAACTCATACTCTTCCTCTAACTCATACTCTTCCTCTTCCTCTAACTCATACTCTTCCACCAACTCTAACTCATACTCTTCCTCTTCCACCAACTCTAACTCATACTCTTCCTCTAACTCATACTCTTCCTCAAACTCATACTCTTCCTCTTCCACCACCTCTAACTCATACTCTTCCTCTAACTCATACTCTTCCTCTAACTCATACTCTTCCTCTTCCACCACCTCTAACTCATACTCTTCCTCTAACTCATACTCTTCCTCTAACTCATACTCTTCCTCTTCCACCACCTCTAACTCATACTCTTCCTCTTCTTCTTCCACTTCCACTTCCACCACCTCTAACTCATATTCTTCCTCTAACTCATACTCTTCCTCTTCCTCTAACTCATACTCTTCCTCTTCCTCTAACTCATACTCTTCCTCTAACTCATACTCTTCCTCTTCCTCTAACTCATACTCTTCCACCAACTCTAACTCATACTCTTCCTCTTCCACCAACTCTAACTCATACTCTTCCTCTAACTCATACTCTTCCTCAAACTCATACTCTTCCTCTTCCACCAACTCTAACTCATACTCTTCCTCTAACTCATACTCTTCCTCAAACTCATACTCTTCCTCTTCCACCACCTCTAACTCATACTCTTCCTCTAACTCATACTCTTCCTCTAACTCATACTCTTCCTCTTCCACCACCTCTAACTCATACTCTTCCTCTTCTTCTTCCACTTCCACTTCCACCACCTCTAACTCATATTCTTCCTCTTCCTCTAACTCATACTTTTCCTCTTCCACCACCTCTAACTCATACTCTTCCTCTTCCTCTTCCACTTCCACCACCTCTAACTCATATTCTTCCTCTTCCACCACCTCTAACTCATACTCTTCCTCTTCCTCCTCTTACACTCATACTCTTACACTTATATTTATGTTTCACACATGTTTAGTTGTTTGGATTAGAGTTTTATTTTGTATTTAGGACTTGGTGGTTATTCTTTTTGTGATTCAGCTGAAACGACATACTTCACATTTAAACAGTTTTCCATACGGACTCTAACCTCTAGATTCTTCAGTAAGGGTCAGCCTGTTGTTTTGGTCAAATTTTCTCGTCTACAGTCTGTCCCAGATTTCGGAGCAGAAAAGCCGTTTCTGGTGTAAGTGGGTGAAGTAAATAGAACCGAAATAGACAAACTCCTCCTCCGCCTCTCCTCATACATTGCTGTGATTTCAGAAACATGCTGGAATCAGCAGGACGAGGATTTACTGGGAATGCAAATAACTACATTTATATACACTAAACAGCTTTACTGGTGGGAACGGATTACTGATGCATGAAAGACAGAAAGACAGACAGAAAAACAAACAGACAGACAGACAGAAAAACAGACAGACAGACAGAAAGACAGACAGAAAAACAGACAGACAGACAGAAAAACAGACAGACAGGAAAACAGACAGAAAGACAGACAGAAAGACAGAAAAACAGACAGACAGGAAAACAGACAGAAAAACAGACAGACAGAAAGACAGGAAAACAGACAGACAGGAAAACAGACAGAAAGACAGACAAAAAGAAAAACAGACAGACAGAAAGACAGACAAAAAGAAAAACAGACAGACAGACAAAAAGAAAAACAGACAGACAGACAGAGAGACAGACAGAAAAACAGACAGACAGAAAAACAGACAGACAGACAGAAAGACAGACAAAAAGAAAAACAGACAGACAGACAGAGAGACAGACAGAAAAACAGACAGACAGACAGAGAGACAGACAGACAGACAGAAAAACAGACAGACAGATAGAGAGACAGACAGACAGAAAAAAAGACAGACAGACAGAAAAACACAGACAGACAGACAGAAAAACAGACAGACAGACAGACAGGAAAACAGAAAGACAGACAGACAGGAAAACAGAAAGACAGACAGACAGGAAAACAGAAAGACAGACAGACAGAAAGACAGACAGACAGACAGACAGAAAGAGAGACAGACAGAAAAACAGACAGACAGACAGAAAGACAGACAGACAGGAAAACAGAAAGACAGACAGACAGAAAGACAGACAGACAGACAGAAAGAGAGACAGACAGAAAAACAGACAGACAGAAAGAGAGACAGACAGAAAAACAGACAGACAGAAAAACAGACAGAAAGACAGACAGACAGACAGAAAGACAGACAGACAGACAGGAAAACAGAAAGACAGACAGACAGAAAGACAGACAGACAGACAGAAAGAGAGACAGACAGAAAAACAGACAGACAGACAGAGAGACAGACAGAAAAACAGACAGACAGAAAAACAGACAGACAGACAGAAAGACAGACAAAAAGAAAAACAGACAGACAGACAGAGAGACAGACAGAAAAACAGACAGACAGACAGAGAGACAGACAGACAGACAGAAAAACAGACAGACAGATAGAGAGACAGACAGACAGAAAAAAAGACAGACAGACAGAAAAACACAGACAGACAGACAGAAAAACAGACAGACAGACAGACAGACAGGAAAACAGAAAGACAGACAGACAGGAAAACAGAAAGACAGACAGACAGGAAAACAGAAAGACAGACAGACAGAAAGACAGACAGACAGACAGACAGAAAGAGAGACAGACAGAAAAACAGACAGACAGACAGAAAGACAGACAGACAGGAAAACAGAAAGACAGACAGACAGAAAGACAGACAGACAGACAGAAAGAGAGACAGACAGAAAAACAGAAAGACAGACAGAAAAACAGACAGACAGACAGGAAAACAGACAGACAGAAAGAGAGACAGACAGAAAAACAGAAAGACAGACAGAAAAACAGAAAGACAGACAGAAAAACAGAAAGACAGACAGACAGACAGACAGAAAGACAGACAGAAAGAGAGACAGTCAGAAAAACAGACAGACAGACAGACAGACAGAAAAACAGACAGACAGACAGACAGGTCTTAAACTCTCAGTAATGTGGACTGTCTTTGTCTGATATGGACCGATCTGATTTTAAGCCCTTGATAGTTTGACTGCGAGAGCTTTATGTGGTCAGTTCCTGAAATGAACACTGGCACGACTGTCGTTTGATTGACGGTTAGGGTTCAGGTCTGAAGGTTCCAGTGGATCCAGGTTCTGCTGTAGACCCTGTTCAGTGTTGGACAGCAGAACCAAATCATGTGTGGAGTGAGTCCAGCGTGTGTGGATCGATCCCGACCGAATCCCTGTTCACTGATGTTGAATAATATCAGGTGTAAAGTCTCCTTGAAATGTAAATTCACCCCGTCTATTTTCTAAATGCATGTTATTGATTGTGTTGTGAGCGGTTCATTTTTGAGTATATCATTTTTAATCAAGATGTTTTTCCGGGAAGCGTCAGGCTTCTCTCTGGTGATGCAGGATTCATTAGTCAGCTTAAACTTTCTTATATTCAAACACAAGCTTCATCCAGATCTGCCTCCATCCAATCAACAACTGACGCACAGAATTAAGCTCCGCCCAACATTTTGTTTTTGGATAATCAGTTTCACGCAGATGTTGGTCACAGTACGTAAAGATCTGTCGCTTCTTCACCTCATCATGTCTGTCACAGACACTGTTTCTCACTCCACACTCCATTTCCTCCTACAACACTCAATTACTTTCTGAAATAATCCTTGTGCCATATTGCATCAAATTATTATTTTTTAAGTTAATAAAACATGAAAAATGTTGCATTTAATCAGTAACTTATTAATAATCCTATTCAACTTCTGTGAAGTCAAGGAGTTTATTATAATGCAGAATAACTCAAATACAGTCTCCTCTTTCAGAGATGAAGCCTGTCAGTCCTTGATTGCAGTTGGACCAGAGATCGACTCTCACAACCACTCTTATTAATTTAATATGGCTGACTGGGATTTAGTGCTGATTTATCATTTAATTTATGGTCCCCAGAAGCTTTTTGGGGGTTTAATGTAGTCTCCGAGTCCCTCTGCAGTAACAGTCTGATGTGTGTGTCGTTCTTCTGATCAGAGATCAGCTGTGATGGACATGAATGCTGTGATCTGTGTCCTTCATCTGCATGTGAGAAAGGGACATTTTATGGTATTTAATAAAACACAGGGATCTGTAGGAAAAGAGGCTGATGATGCAGTGTGTTCACGTCTTCTCCATCATGGCTTCAGCATCGAGAGGAAGGTCCAGGTTTGTCTTGTGTCACAGTGTCTTTATCCTCTGTTTCTCCTCGTGCTGTCCTGCTTTCTGTCGGATCTCGGACTTGTCCCGAGGAGCTGAACATCAGCCTGGACGGCTCGGATCGATTTCTCCCCTGCTTTTAATTGGATTCAGCCTTAAGCCCCATTCTGCTGCTAAAAAGCTTGTTGAGACAGAGATGTTCTGTCGCCACTTTTGTATTTTGTATTCATGCATTTGCTCCCATTCAGACACAAGAGAAACATCCACATCAGACTCACTAACAGTATCTGTGTCTCGCTTCCCTAGTGTGTGTGTGTGTGTGTGTGTGTGTGTGTGCGCAGCTTCAAGGTTTGGCCTCACTGTGGAAAACCGCAGAAGTGTGTGTCCACATAGATTTAGTGTATAGTGTGTGTTTCCTTCAGGCTCTTCAGCTCCAGATGTTCATTAAGGAGTCAGAGTAATTACTGTATCTTAGCACTTATGTTATAAAAGAACTTGGTTCAAACCCTGTCAACACATTGGAATGAAAGACAAAAATTAAAAACAGGCAGTTTTCACTTAAGATTTGTGAGAACACAGCAATAGATTCCTTGCTTTCTACTGTATTCATATTTCACGATGCAGTGTTTCTTTGACCTTCCCTTTCCAGACGAAACTGGAGAACTGATCCCATTCTTTCCATAATTTCTGGAAAATAAATCACAGTTATATATAAGTTGCACAGGTCAGAATTGCATTATTGAGAGAGAAAAACACAGATAAGGTGCACATGTGCGAAAGTCATATTTTCTCATTACATTCAGAAACCATGTGTAATACCGGTGAACGAAACGAAACATTTATAATTACTATAAACATGTATTTTAGTTTGCCTCACTCCACAACGAATTCTTCACATTTAACGGAATTCAGAACAGGAAAGGAGAATATAAGCATTAAACAATCATAAATTATAGTGGCATTCACATTTATCATATTTAACATTTATTATAGACAGATGCCAGACTGAAGGATAAATATAGGAATGAACTTTACAGATAAACTGGAGCTGACGTTCCTCTCATTCTGCATTAATTAAAACCTTTGCAAATGTTTTGCGTGCTTGATGTTAATTCTATGAAGTCGCTATGAAATATGCAGGTCTCATAAAAAACACGACTCATATTCTGGAAAATACAGTAATTGTGATAATTGTGATAATTATGATGTGACATCACTGTTGCACATTACTCTTTATTTTGCATTTTCTATGCAGTGGAAAATGAAATGGAATATATATATATATGTGTGTGTGTGTGTGTGTTCTTTAAACAGAGGTTCAGATTTAAACCAGTTTTACTTGTGCTTTCATTGATGAAGAGCCAATGTTTTTTCTCTCCATGTTCTTGCAAAGATGAGAGTCTGTTGGAAATTTCTCCCATGATCCTCTGCTGCTGTCAGCTGTCAAAACTCTGCTGGTCATTTTAGACATGACGGCTATGATGGATTTTTTTGACAGGATATTGTTTATTTTCTCCCCACACTACAAACACAGAGCAGGATCCCGAGGATATTGAACCACAGAAGTGAAAGTGTCTCACGGAGGAATGGAGGATCGTGAGTAAACGTGATTGGTTTCAGATCTATCTAACCTTCTCTAGCGGCTCATCTGCTCATATCTAACCTTCTCTAGCGGCTCATCTGCTCATATCTAACCTTCTCTACAGCTCATCTGCTCATATCTAACCTTCTCTAGCGGCTCATCTGCTCATATCTAACCTTCTCTAGCGGCTCATCTGTTCATATCTAACCTTCTCTAGTGGCTCATCTGCTCATATCTAACCTTCTCTAGCGGCTCATCTGCTCATATCTAACCTTCTCTAGCGGCTCATCTGCTCATATCTAACCTTCTCTAGCGGCTCATCTGCTCATATCTAACCTTCTCTACAGCTCATCTGCTCATATCTAACCTTCTCTAGCGGCTCATCTGCTCATATCTAACCTTCTCTAGCGGCTCATCTGCTCATATCTAACCCTTCTGCTCATCTGCTCATATCTAACCTTCTCTAGCGGCTCATCTGCTCATATCTAACCTTCATTAGCGGCTCATCTGCTCATATCTAACCTTCTCTAGCGGCTCATCTGCTCATATCTAACCTTCTCTAGCGGCTCATCTGCTCATATCTAACCTTCTCTAGCGGCTCATCTGTTCATATCTAACCTTCTCTAGTGGCTCATCTGTTCATATCTAACCTTCTCTACAGCTCATCTGCTCATATCTAACCTTCTCTACAGCTCATCTGCTCATATCTAACCTTCTCTACAGCTCATCTGCTCATATCTAACCTTCTCTAGCGGCTCATCTGTTCATATCTAACCTTCTCTAGCGGCTCATCTGCTCATATCTAACCCTTCTCTAGCGGCTCATCTGTTCATATCTAACCTTCACTAGCGGCTCATCTGCTCATATCTAACCTTCTCTAGCGGCTCATCTGTTCATATCTAACCTTCTCTAGCGGCTCATCTGCTCATAACTAACCTTCTCTAGCGGCTCATCTGCTCATATCTAACCTTCTCTACAGCTCATCTGTTCATATCTAACCTTCTCTACAGCTCATCTGCTCATATCTAACCTTCTCTAGCGGCTCATCTGCTCATATCTAACCTTCACTAGCGGCTCATCTGCTCATATCTAACCTTCTCTACAGCTCATCTGCTCATATCTAACCTTCTCTACAGCTCATCTGCTCATATCTAACCTTCTCTAGCGGCTCATCTGTTCATATCTAACCTTCTCTAGCGGCTCATCTGCTCATATCTAACCCTTCTCTAGCGGCTCATCTGTTCATATCTAACCTTCACTAGCGGCTCATCTGCTCATATCTAACCTTCTCTAGCGGCTCATCTGTTCATATCTAACCTTCTCTAGCAGCTCATCTGCTCATAACTAACCTTCTCTAGCGGCTCATCTGCTCATATCTAACCTTCTCTACAGCTCATCTGTTCATATCTAACCTTCTCTACAGCTCATCTGCTCATATCTAACCTTTTCTAGCGGCTCATCTGCTCATATCTAACCTTCTCTACAGCTCATCTGCTCATATCTAACCTTCTCTAGCGGCTCATCTGTTCATATCTAACCTTCTCTAGCGGCTCATCTGCTCATATCTAACCCTTCTCTAGCGGCTCATCTGTTCATATCTAACCTTCACTAGCGGCTCATCTGCTCATATCTAACCCTTCTCTAGCAGCTCATCTGCTCATAACTAACCTTCTCTAGCGGCTCATCTGCTCATATCTAACCTTCTCTACAGCTCATCTGTTCATATCTAACCTTCTCTACAGCTCATCTGCTCATATCTAACCTTCTCTAGCGGCTCATCTGCTCATATCTAACCTTCTCTAGTGGCTCATCTGCTCATATCTAACCTTCTCTACAGCTCATCTGCTCATATCTAACCTTCTCTAGCGGCTCATCTGTTCATATCTAACCTTCTCTAGCGGCTCATCTGCTCATATCTAACCCTTCTCTAGCGGCTCATCTGTTCATATCTAGCCTTCACTAGCGGCTCATCTGCTCATATCTAACCTTCTCTAGCGGCTCATCTGTTCATATCTAACCTTCTCTACAGCTCATCTGCTCATATCTAACCTTCTCTAGCGGCTCATCTGCTCATATCTAACCTTCACTAGCGGCTCATCTGCTCATATCTAACCCTTCTCTAGCGGCTCATCTGCTCATATCTAACCTTCTCTAGCAGCTCATCTGCTCATATCTAACCCTTCTCTAGCAACTCATCTGCTCATATCTAACCTTCACTAGCAACTCATCTGCTCATATCTAACCTTCTCTAGCGGCTCATCTGCTCATATCTAACCTTCTCTACAGCTCATCTGCTCATATCTAACCTTCTCTAGCGGCTCATCTGCTCATATCTAACCCTTCTCTAGCGGCTCATCTGCTCATATCTAACCCTTCTCTAGCAACTCATCTGCTCATATCTAACCTTCTCTAGCGGCTCATCTGTTCATGTCTAACCTTCATTAGCGGCTCATCTGCTCATAACTAACCTTCTCTAGCGGCTCATCTGTTCATATCTAACCTTCTCTAGCGGCTCATCTGCTCATAACTAACCTTCTCTAGCGGCTCATCTGCTCATATCTAACCCTTCTCTAGCAGCTCATCTGCTCATATCTAACCTTCTCTAGCGGCTCATCTGCTCATAACTAACCTTCTCTAGCGGCTCATCTGCTCATAACTAACCTTCTCTAGCGGCTCATCTGTTCATATCTAACCTTCTCTAGCGGCTCATCTACTCATAACTAACCTTCTCTAGCGGCTCATCTGCTCATATCTAACCTTCTCTAGCAACTCATCTGCTCATATCTAACCTTCTCTACAGCTCATCTGCTCATATCTAACCTTCTCTAGCAGCTCATCTGCTCATATCTAACCCTTCTCTAGCGGCTCATCTGCTCATATCTAACCCTTCTCTAGCGGCTCATCTGCTCATATCTAACCCTTCTCTAGCGGCTCATCTGCTCATATCTAACCTTCTCTAGCGGCTCATCTGCTCATATCTAACCTTCTCTAGCGGCTCATCTGCTCATATCTAACCCTTCTCTAGCGGCTCATCTGCTCATATCTAACCTTCTCTAGCGGCTCATCTGCTCATATCTAACCTTCTCTAGCAGCTCATCTGCTCATATCTAACCCTTCTCTAGCGGCTCATCTGCTCATATCTAACCTTCTCTAGCGGCTCATCTGCTCATAACTAACCTTCTCTAGCGGCTCATCTGCTCATATCTAACCCTTCTCTAGCAGCTCATCTGCTCATAACTAACCTTCTCTAGCGGCTCATCTGCTCATATCTAACCCTTCTCTAGCGGCTCATCTGCTCATATCTAACCTTCTCTAGCAACTCATCTGCTCATATCTAACCTTCTCTAGCGGCTCATCTGCTCATATCTAACCTTCTCTAGCGGCTCATCTGTTCATGTCTAACCTTCTCTAGCGGCTCATCTGCTCATATCTAACCCTTCTCTAGCGGCTCATCTGCTCATATCTAACCTTCTCTAGCGGCTCATCTGCTCATATCTAACCCTTCTCTAGCGGCTCATCTGCTCATATCTAACCCTTCTCTAGCGGCTCATCTGCTCATATCTAACCCTTCTCTAGCGGCTCATCTGCTCATATCTAACCTTCTCTAGCGGCTCATCTGCTCATATCTAACCCTTCTCTAGCGGCTCATCTGCTCATATCTAACCCTTCTCTAGCGGCTCATCTGCTCATATCTAACCTTCTCTAGCAGCTCATCTGCTCATATCTAACCCTTCTCTAGCGGCTCATCTGCTCATATCTAACCCTTCTCTAGCGGCTCATCTGCTCATATCTAACCCTTCTCTAGCGGCTCATCTCTAACCCTTCTCTAGCGGCTCATCTGCTCATATCTAACCTTCTCTAGCGGCTCATCTGCTCATATCTAATCCTTCTCTAGCAGCTCATCTGCTCATATCTAACCTTCTCTAGCGGCTCATCTGCTCATATCTAACCCTTCTCTAGCGGCTCATCTCTAACCCTTCTCTAGCGGCTCATCTGCTCATATCTAACCTTCTCTAGCGGCTCATCTGCTCATATCTAACCCTTCTCTAGCGGCTCATCTCTAACCCTTCTCTAGCAGCTCATCTGCTCATATCTAACCTTCTCTAGCGGCTCATCTGCTCATATCTAACCCTTCTCTAGCGGCTCATCTGCTCATATCTAACCTTCTCTAGCAACTCATCTGTTCATATCTAAACTTCTCTAGCGGCTCATCTGTTCATATCTAACCTTCACTAGCGGCTCATCTGCTCATATCTAACCTTCTCTAGCAACTCATCTGTTCATATCTAACCTTCTCTAGCGGCTCATCTGTTCATATCTAACCTTCTCTAGCGGCTCATCTGCTCATATCTAACCCTTCTCTAGCGGCTCATCTGTTCATATCTAACCTTCACTAGCGGCTCATCTGCTCATATCTAACATTCTCTAGCAGCTCATCTGCTCATATCTAACCCTTCTCTAGCGGCTCATCTGCTCATATCTAACCTTCTCTAGCGGCTCATCTGCTCATATCTAACCTTCTCTAGCGGCTCATCTGCTCATATCTAACCCTTCTCTAGCAACTCATCTGCTCATATCTAACCTTCTCTAGCGGCTCATCTGTTCATGTCTAACCTTCATTAGCGGCTCATCTGCTCATATCTAACCCTTCTCTAGCGGCTCATCTGCTCATATCTAACCCTTCTCTAGCGGCTCATCTGCTCATATCTAACCCTTCTCTAGCGGCTCATCTCTAACCCTTCTCTAGCGGCTCATCTGCTCATATCTAACCCTTCTCTAGCGGCTCATCTGCTCATATCTAACCTTCACTAGCAACTCATCTGCTCATATCTAACCCTTCTCTAGCGGCTCATCTGTTCATATCTAACCCTTCTCTAGCGGCTCATCTGCTCATATCTAACCCTTCTCTAGCGGCTCATCTGCTCATATCTAACCTTCACTAGCAACTCATCTGCTCATATCTAACCCTTCTCTAGCGGCTCATCTGCTCATATCTAACCCTTCTCTAGCGGCTCATCTGTTCATATCTAACCTTCTCTACAGCTCATCTGCTCATATCTAACCCTTCTCTAGCGGCTCATCTGTTCATATCTAACCTTCTCTAGCGGCTCATCTGCTCATATCTAACCCTTCTCTAGCGGCTCATCTGTTCATATCTAACCTTCTCTAGCGGCTCATCTGCTCATATCTAACCTTCTCTAGCGGCTCATCTGCTCATATCTAACCTTCTCTACAGCTCATCTGCTCATATCTAACCTTCTCTAGCGGCTCATCTGCTCATATCTAACCTTCTCTACAGCTCATCTGCTCATATCTAACCTTCTCTAGCGGCTCATCTGCTCATATCTAACCTTCTCTAGCGGCTCATCTGCTCATATCTAACCTTCACTAGCGGCTCATCTGCTCATATCTAACCCTTCTCTAGCGGCTCATCTGCTCATATCTAACCCTTCTCTAGCGGCTCATCTGCTCATATCTAACCTTCTCTACAGCTCATCTGCTCATATCTAACCCTTCTCTAGCGGCTCATCTGCTCATATCTAACCCTTCTCTAGCGGCTCATCTGCTCATATCTAACCTTCTCTAGCAGCTCATCTGCTCATATCTAACCTTCTCTAGCAGCTCATCTGCTCATATCTAACCTTCTCTAGCAGCTCATCTGCTCATATCTAACCTTCTCTAGCAGCTCATCTGCTCATAACTAACCCTTCTCTAGCGGCTCATCTGCTCATATCTAACCTTCACTAGCAACTCATCTGCTCATATCTAACCCTTCTCTAGCGGCTCATCTGCTCATATCTAACCTTCTCTACAGCTCATCTGCTCATATCTAACCCTTCTCTAGCGGCTCATCTGCTCATATCTAACCCTTCTCTAGCGGCTCATCTGCTCATATCTAACCTTCTCTAGCAGCTCATCTGCTCATATCTAACCTTCTCTAGCAGCTCATCTGCTCATATCTAACCTTCTCTAGCAGCTCATCTGCTCATATCTAACCTTCTCTAGCAGCTCATCTGCTCATAACTAACCCTTCTCTAGCAGCTCATCTGCTCATATCTAACCTTCACTAGCAACTCATCTGCTCATATCTAACCCTTCTCTAGCGGCTCATCTGCTCATATCTAACCCTTCTCTAGCGGCTCATCTGTTCATATCTAACCTTCTCTACAGCTCATCTGCTCATATCTAACCCTTCTCTAGCGGCTCATCTGTTCATATCTAACCTTCTCTAGCGGCTCATCTGCTCATATCTAACCCTTCTCTAGCGGCTCATCTGTTCATATCTAACCTTCTCTAGCGGCTCATCTGCTCATATCTAACCTTCTCTAGCGGCTCATCTGCTCATATCTAACCTTCTCTACAGCTCATCTGCTCATATCTAACCTTCTCTAGCGGCTCATCTGCTCATATCTAACCTTCTCTACAGCTCATCTGCTCATATCTAACCTTCTCTAGCGGCTCATCTGCTCATATCTAACCTTCTCTAGCGGCTCATCTGCTCATATCTAACCTTCACTAGCGGCTCATCTGCTCATATCTAACCCTTCTCTAGCGGCTCATCTGCTCATATCTAACCCTTCTCTAGCGGCTCATCTGCTCATATCTAACCTTCTCTACAGCTCATCTGCTCATATCTAACCCTTCTCTAGCGGCTCATCTGCTCATATCTAACCCTTCTCTAGCGGCTCATCTGCTCATATCTAACCTTCTCTAGCAGCTCATCTGCTCATATCTAACCTTCTCTAGCAGCTCATCTGCTCATATCTAACCTTCTCTAGCAGCTCATCTGCTCATATCTAACCTTCTCTAGCGGCTCATCTGCTCATATCTAACCCTTCTCTAGCGGCTCATCTGCTCATATCTAACCCTTCTCTTGCGGCTCATCTGCTCATATCTAACCCTTCTCTAGCGGCTCATCTGCTCATATCTAACCTTCTCTAGCAGCTCATCTGCTCATATCTAACCTTCACTAGCAACTCATCTGCTCATATCTAACCCTTCTCTAGCGGCTCATCTGCTCATATCTAACCCTTCTCTAGCGGCTCATCTGTTCATATCTAACCTTCTCTACAGCTCATCTGCTCATAACTAACCTTCTCTAGCGGCTCATCTGTTCATATCTAACCTTCTCTAGCGGCTCATCTGCTCATATCTAACCCTTCTCTAGCGGCTCATCTGTTCATATCTAACCTTCTCTAGCGGCTCATCTGCTCATATCTAACCTTCTCTAGCGGCTCATCTGCTCATATCTAACCTTCTCTAGCGGCTCATCTGCTCATATCTAACCTTCTCTAGCGGCTCATCTGCTCATATCTAACCCTTCTCTAGCGGCTCATCTGCTCATATCTAACCTTCTCTAGCGGCTCATCTGCTCATATCTAACCTTCTCTAGCGGCTCATCTGCTCATATCTAACCTTCTCTAGCGGCTCATCTGCTCATATCTAACCTTCACTAGCGGCTCATCTGCTCATATCTAACCCTTCTCTAGCGGCTCATCTGCTCATATCTAACCCTTCTCTAGCGGCTCATCTGCTCATATCTAAACTTCTCTAGCGGCTCATCTGCTCATATCTAACCTTCACTAGCGGCTCATCTGCTCATATCTAACCCTTCTCTAGCGGCTCATCTGCTCATATCTAACCTTCTCTAGCGGCTCATCTGCTCATATCTAACCTTCTCTAGCGGCTCATCTGCTCATATCTAACCTTCTCTAGCGGCTCATCTGCTCATATCTAACCTTCACTAGCGGCTCATCTGCTCATATCTAACCCTTCTCTAGCGGCTCATCTGCTCATATCTAACCCTTCTCTAGCGGCTCATCTGCTCATATCTAACCTTCTCTAGCGGCTCATCTGTTCATATCTAACCTTCTCTAGCGGCTCATCTGCTCATATCTAACCCTTCTCTACAGCTCATCTGCTCATATCTAACCCTTCTCTAGCGGCTCATCTGCTCATATCTAACCCTTCTCTAGCGGCTCATCTGCTCATATCTAACCTTCTCTAGCGGCTCATCTGCTCATATCTAACCCTTCTCTACAGCTCATCTGCTCATATCTAACCCTTCTCTAGCGGCTCATCTGCTCATATCTAACCCTTCTCTAGCGGCTCATCTGCTCATATCTAACCTTCTCTAGCAGCTCATCTGCTCATATCTAACCTTCTCTAGCAGCTCATCTGCTCATATCTAACCTTCTCTAGCGGCTCATCTGCTCATATCTAACCCTTCTCTAGCGGCTCATCTCTAACCCTTCTCTAGCGGCTCATCTGCTCATATCTAACCCTTCTCTAGCGGGTCATCTGCTCATATCTAACCTTCTCTACAGCTCATCTGCTCATATCTAACCCTTCTCTAGCGGCTCATCTGCTCATATCTAACCTTCTCTAGCGGCTCATCTGCTCATATCTAACCTTCTCTACAGCTCATCTGCTCATATCTAACCTTCTCTAGCGGCTCATCTGCTCATATCTAACCTTCTCTAGCAGCTCATCTGCTCATATCTAACCTTCTCTAGCGGCTCATCTCCTCATATCTAACCTTCTCTAGCGGCTCATCTGTTCATATCTAACCTTCTCTAGCGGCTCATCTGCTCATATCTAACCTTCTCTAGCGGCTCATCTGTTCATATCTAACCTTCTCTAGCGGCTCATCTGCTCATATCTAACCTTCTCTAGCGGCTCATCTGTTCATATCTAACCCTTCTCTAGCGGCTCATCTGCTCATATCTAACCCTTCTCTAGCGGCTCATCTGCTCATATCTAACCCTTCTCTAGCGGCTCATCTGCTCATATCTAACCCTTCTCTAGCGGCTCATCTGCTCATATCTAACCTTCTCTACAGCTCATCTGCTCATATCTAACCCTTCTCTAGCGGCTCATCTGCTCATATCTAACCTTCTCTACAGCTCATCTGCTCATATCTAACCCTTCTCTAGCGGCTCATCTGCTCATATCTAACCTTCTCTAGCGGCTCATCTGCTCATATCTAACCTTCTCTACAGCTCATCTGCTCATATCTAACCTTCTCTACAGCTCATCTGCTCATATCTAACCTTCTCTAGCGGCTCATCTGCTCATATCTAACCTTCTCTAGCGGCTCATCTCCTCATATCTAACCTTCTCTAGCGGCTCATCTGTTCATATCTAACCTTCTCTAGCGGCTCATCTGCTCATATCTAACCTTCTCTAGCGGCTCATCTGTTCATATCTAACCTTCTCTAGCGGCTCATCTGCTCATATCTAACCTTCTCTAGCAGCTCATCTGCAGAACTCGTGCGCTGTATCACAGATGGAGGAAAGTCATTTCACTCGGCCACAGATTCTGTCTGGACCAGTAAGAGTCTGTTGTTATTAAACTTGCTTCGAGCACCAAACACTCTGTTAGGATGTGAGACATAATGTGACCTTCGGCTTTTCTGAGATATTGCTTAGATCTGATCTGTGTCCCATAACGGCTGGTCTAGAGTCAGTGACAGGTTTTCACCTGTACACGTGCAGGAAATATGCTGCGAAACCTTTGCATCTTCTTCCTCAGTGTTTCTGTCTCATTTTTCTGCGCAAACATTCTTAAATCAAGATACATTTACTGGAGAAGCAGCAAAACGACTGACGATATTAAGTCTTGTTTACTGAAAAATAATCTTAATACAAAGGGAAAACAAGATTATTTTTCTGACTCCATTGGCAGATTTTTGTTGTTCTTTTAATCTCACTTTATTTCCATCATTTTTCAAGTAATTTTGCTTCTCCAGTAAATCTTGATTTAAGAATGTTTTTTGCTGGAAAACGAGACAGAAACACTGAGGAAGAAGAAGATGTTTTACAGTGAAGCCGCTTATTGAACAGCATGAAGGGTTTATTCTGTAACGCCTACAGTTGTAAAAAATTACCGCACTTGACACATAATTATTTTTTCATCAATTTGGAAGTAATTTTTTTTTATTTTGGTGTCATTTGGTTTAAAAATGAACTGTTGGAAGTCTAATCACATAATAATTAAAACTTGCATTCAAGACAAAATCTATTGCCTGACTGTCAAGAGAGCTTCTATCAGGAAGATTCAAACAAAATAGTCTTTAGTCCAAATATATCACAGGAGAGCTCAGGGAAACTCACCTTAACATTGAGGAGATCGGACAAAGAACTGAAAGATACAAGCAGTATATGTATATATTTATATACTAGAACAAATGAGGGAGCTCAATGAGATAATCGATTAACAGCAGGTGAACTCTGATCCTGTGTTTAGCCCAGTGTCCCGCCGGGTCGTGAAGAGACTTTGCGAAAA